>NW_027185850.1:25010513-25041768 GCF_028583685.1 Petaurus breviceps papuanus | reverse complement strand
CACCACAGTCAAGGGCTAATGCCTCAGAAGCATCCTCTGGCATCCCGCATCCACCAGAATCAAGAGATGACCTCTCCAGAGCTTCTACTAGTGTCCCATGTTTATCACAACCAGGCAGTAATGCCTCAGAAGCTGCTTCTGACATCTCTTGTCTACCATAATCAAATAAAACATCAATAGATGTTCCCATTTCTGAGCCTAAGTAGGTCCAGACCAAGTAAGAGCTCATTTTTGTCTGTGGCTCAAAATGGACCTTCTGAAAATAATTAGACAGAGCCTCCTTACCCTGACCTATAAGTCTAAGACAAGATCATACAAGGTATAGGGCAAGCATCCTAGCACAGATTTAGCTTATCTGTGAATAAACTATATTTAACTCTCAGCACCATCTTGTAGTTTTATATTTTTCTGTTTTATTTTTGTAAGAGGAATCTCTATATCTACTTCTCTGAATTCTGTATTTAACATTGACTCCTGTCACTAAGGCAGATTTACAAAATATAGCCCACCATTCATAGTTCTTCTGCACTTGAAAGAAAGTTACGAAATGGCTCATGTTCCAATGATAGCCTGGCAGTTGAGCTCCCAGGTCAGCCCTAAGAAAAGTCATTCTCGGGGCAGCTAAGTAACACAGTTAGTAAGAGCGCCAGCCCTTGAATCAGGAGGACTCAGGATCAGTTCCAGCCTCAGATACTTAATACCCACACAAAACAATTGGCCATGTAACCTTGAGCAAGTTACTTAACCCCAATTGCTTTAAAAAAAAAAAGAAAGAAAAGTCATTCTCCCCTTTGTAGCTCCTCATGCCACAAACAGACACTGACATAAGGACAGTGTCAGCCACGTGTTTATGAGAAACAATATTAAATTCAGCAAACATATTCTTTCAAAGAGTTTTTAAAAACACAATTAAGGGTAAGTAAGGCAGGGGTGGGCCTGCCAGTTCCTCATAACAGGTTTGTCTCTCTTGGTGCTCCTGCTACTGGGAACCACACACCTTCCAACTCGTCCATTTAGAAGTCACCTCTCCTGGTCTTAAAGAAGGGAACTGAAGATGTGGCCATCACCAGCTGCTATCAAAGGACAATACCACCTCTCTGTTCTCTCTTCCTTCTCTCTCTGACTTACCTGATGACCTCTGTCCTTCCAATCAAGGGCTAGTCTTGTCTTGGTTTCCTTTCTTCCCAAACTGGGAGGAACTACAAATCCCAGTTTTTTGTGACCAGCCAAGTCCTTGACAGAAGTGGTTATGTGAGTGCCTAGAGTCTTTGAAGAGCCCAGCTAGTCCAGAGCATGGGACTGAGGAGGTATGAATTTGTCAGCCCCTGAAACTTAAGGCAACCATCAATTCAATTCAATGAACATCTATTAAGCACCTACTATATGCCAGACACTATGCTAAGTGCTAAGGATACAAGAAAGAGGCAAAAAACAGTCCTTTCCCTCAAGGAATTTACAATCTAAATGAGAGGAGGGAACAACATATAAAAAATATCTACAAAGCAAGCTATATATCCAGGATAAACCGGAAATAATTAAGAAGGAATTAAGAGAGGTTGGGGAAGGCTTCCTATAGGAGATGGAATTTTAGTTGGGAAAGTTTAGTAAAGGAAGCCAGAGTGGAGGAAGGAGAACATAGAGCAGAAAGGGGTTATATCTGGGGGAATAGGGCTAATGAAAGTATAGAAGCTTGATAGGCTTATCATCTCATTCCAAATATTTTGCTGTAGGGGAACTATCTCCATAGAGTAATTCTCATCCAGTTTTTGCTGCTATGCACATTTAGAGGGGGGTATTATGGTCCCTTGCTGTCATACTGGGCATAAAAGTGACATTCCCCCAAAGAAATCTGGGCCTCAGCAGGTTACCCTGTACAATATCACTTGGTTCCCCCAGAAGGTTATTGTCTTTCCCCAGATCCCCGCCCCACACACACACTTGATTTGTTTTTTAAAATTAAGCTTATTGTTAAAATTTCCTGAGATTATGGCAGCAGTTTGAAAAAACACTTTGTTGGTGCTTGGAACCTGGAGGCTGATACTTGGAATTATCTATCCTTCAAATTTGTCAAGATTCGTTTTATCGGTGTGGGGGTAGCCTCCACTGGGGCAAGTTGTAGCCCCTTTGCTTTTATACAGACTGGCTTAATGAGTTACTGGGGCAAAAATAAAGGCAGTGCCCAACACCCCACCTGGTGCTGAACTTCATGGTGAGCTTTAGCCAGGCTGGAAACACCAACACTAATATAGGGCTTGTGCTCAGTATCTTCCCTTATAAGTGTGGCCAGACCTGCTAGATCTGAGGCTCCCGTTGGCTGTGCTTGAGAACCCCAACTGGGTCTAGGCAACAGGGATGCAGTGGAGACAGACCTCACTGGGATAATAATTCATGTGTCTAGAGTGTCGTGCAGAGAATAAGAGCCAGCTGAGACTTGGATTCAAAGTAAATTTAGGTGTGGATTTATTGATCAAGCTCAATTGCCTAGAGTATACACTCCAATCAGGCAGCCCCGAAGTGGGGTACACACAGTGCTTATAAAGGCTAAAACCACAAAAACTACAGTTGGAGAGGGGAGCTAGCATAAGTAATGACATACTGAACCTAGAATTGCCATTGGTTAGATCTATAGCTCAGGGCTAATTTGGAAATATGGCATAAGGGTACAAGGGTGCAGCTTTTCCTGCAACAAGGGCATCCCTCCCAGAACAGGGTAGAGAGTACAGGGTGGAGAGTACAGGGTGGAGGGTCGTTGGGAAATGGGGAGGGGGAGAACAGTAACAGACTAGGGTCATGTTCTGGGTAAAGGGTGTGGGGACCCTGCTTGGTCAGCAGAACAGAACAGGGTGGTCCCTTAAGATAAACTTGTACCATAACTCCAGGACTGATCCTTGTACATAGTGATAATATACAGGATGCTAATTCAGGAAGAAGGGGGTTAGGGGACTACACCTTGGGCAATACTCAGGGCTATGCCTTAAGCTGTTTCAAGCTTTTATAGGGTATAGAGTAGAGATAAAGAAAAAATATGAAGGAGCTTAATGGTGGGCTTCAAATCAAGTGGTGTGTAATTTGGGTTTGGGCATAGCAGAGTGGGTCTGTGAAGGGAGAGGGAAACCCAAGGGTTGAAATCCCCATTGACAAAGGAGAAAAGGGAGGCCTGGGGACATTCACTGACAACTTACCCAAGGGCCTCCTTATGTTGGGTTCAGTGTTTTTTCCATTATGTCATGCTAAAATTGTTTTGTGTATTCCTCTTCTAGTTAACTAGCTATGTGACCAGTTGAATCATTTCCCAGTGCCTTGGTTTTTCCATCCATATAATGGGGATAATGTTTGATGTTGCCCATGTCATAAATGAGAGATCAGGCAGGCATATGAAGCTTAGTTAGAAAGCAACTCATCTGAAGAAGATCTAAGAGCTTTTTTAGGGACCTGCAGGTTCCAACAAGGTGACACTGTGATACAGGGATTCAGTGCCAGTGTATCCCACTTCTGATACTTATGACCCATGAGACCTTGGGTATGTCACTCACCTTCTCTAGTCCCCAGGCCTGAGGGGTTTGGACTCAGTGGCCTCTGAGGTCCCTTCCCACTCTAGAGCTATGATCCTGTGCTAACATCTCCACCTCAATCTCCCACTGGCACTTCAAATTCAACATGTCCCAGACTGAATTCATGTTTGTGCCCCTACCCACCTTGGGTATTTTTACTACTGGCCAGTAAATCCCATTTCCAGCCATTCCATTTCTAACCTTGGACCTTTGACTCTCTCTTCTCCTTCCACACATCCAACAAGTCACCATGTCATCCTGCTTCTATCTTCATGATAGCTCTCACATCCAGTTCCCCTCCTCAACTGCCACAGGAACCAGCCTTTTCTGGGATCTCATCTCTTCTTACCTAGGCTATTTATTACACTAGTCATCTAATTGGTCTTGCTCACACTGGATCCCTTCTCTACCCATACTACCCCCAAACCTTCCTGGTGAATCACTGTGAGTATGTCCATCCTTTGGTGACTCCCCATTACTGATCAAATTAAATATTAATTGTTTTATAATATTTACATTATAATATTAATAGTTTGATTAATTTAATCAATTAATAATTTAAATATTAATAGTTAATTAATAATTAAGTATTCATAGCTGATCTTGGCATTCAAGTCTTCCCCTCTCCCCCACTGACTCAAAGTTTGACTCAAAGCTACCTTTCTAGCTTTATTACCAAATCTCAGAGTTGGAAGGTACCTCAGAGGCTGTCTAGGCCAACACATACAAAACTGAATTACCTCTCTAGTGTTTCCAACAAGGCTTTCATTTAAAGACCTTTAATTAAGTGAAACCCATTGCTTGGTGAGATGGCCTAATGTACTTTGGGCCAATTCTAATAAATCTGCCTATCTATAGCAAGTCAGGACTGCCCCCTGTTCTCCCATTTCTTCCATTTAGGGCCATGATGAAACTCTCACTTCATCATTGCAATAGCTTCCTAATTCATCTCTTTAACCCAAGTTCTTCCTCATGTGGCCCCTGGTCACATGTTTCTCCTACAGGTATGCTCCTCCAGGGGTGTTCCCTGGGCTTGTCTACACTTCTCACTAACAGCATCTGTAGTTTGGGGAAAGTGTGCCCCAGGTTTGTAGGGGAGGAGAATTGTTCTATTACTGTTTTTAAAAAATCCAACTATTTCATTAAATGCCTTTACTTTGAATTGATCATGTCCTTTGGCTAACTAGTTAAAGTAAATACTTTGACAGGGGCCTATGTACTATGCTTTTGCTGGGATGAGGACCTACAGAGTACTTTGAAGGTAGGGGTAGTTTTGGGGGGGATTCCTCATGCAAAAGGAAAGAGTGTTCCAGGTTCTGGCTCTAAAACTGGCAGAAGGAATTTAGAAAGCCTGACTAGGGATTATGAGGCCCTGGGCCAGAAACTAAATACCCTCAGGGCACAGGTGGTGTTTTCATCTCTACTGCCAAAAAAGGAAAAGACTTAAGAAGAGAGGAGGGGGTGAGGTAGGGATTTGCAAAGTGAAATGCTGATTAAGAATTTGGTTTTGTATTTCTAGACTAAAGCTTAAAATATAAGAATTACAGGCTCTTGGCCAGGCAGTATGGAGGAAACATACAGTAGTGAGGACTTGTAAAAATATATCTCCCTGAAGTTTTGCAAATCTGATCTAGCAATCTTTAAAAAGGGATGGTAAAGACAAACATTACCTTCACATATCTGACAAGTCAAATGCCAAGGGGAGTAAATTAGATTAGATAAAGCATTTATTAAGCATTTGGGATGTACCAAACAGTAAGAAGACTAGTGGTAGAGACACCAATAATTTGTAAGAAATAAAATTAAAAAGAGGAGTCATAAAGAAAATACCATGTTTTTTAAGTCTTTTTATGAATGCACACATTAAGATTTACAAGCAAGTGAACCTGAGTTCTTGATACAAGGAGGAATATTGGACCTCCCAGATATTAATTAGACTTGATAAAGTCAGAATCAGGACAACTTTGGCTCTGGATGGAGATAACCTTCAAAGCAAACACATATTCAAGTAGGTAGATAGAAAAGGAAAGAATGGTTGTGAGCCTTCGGGTGAAGATCAACAGAAGAAACCCAAGTGATATTGTCATGGATGCATGCTTTTAAAAAACTCAGCTATTTCATTAAATGCCTTTGCTCGTGTCCATGGATTGCCCAGCCAAAGGAAGAAATGGATGAGTTCAGGAACAGGTAAAAGGCATGGCATAGGAGCATTATATCAAATCAAAAAGTTCTAGGCACTGGGGGATACAAAGATAGAAACAGAATACCTCCTGCTCTCAAAGAGTTTACTGGGGGGGTAGGGGGGGGTGGAGAACAACATGTGCTTATGTGAGTAAATACAAAATATATATGATGACTATCCCAAAACAAATACCAAATATCTTTTTTTAGGGGAGGAGGAGATAAGGGATATCACAAGTGGTGTGGAACAGCAGGGAGATCAAGAAAATATTTGAATGGATGTAGCCCTTGAACTGATTTCTGAAGAAAGCAAGTGACTCTAAGAGGTAGAAGAGGGAAACCATTCCAGGAATGGAAGGCCACAGAGTTGTGAGATTCTAGTGAAATAATGGAAAGAAAATGCTTTGCTACCCTTAAAGCACCATATGTCTGTTGTTGTTATAATAATACTAATGACAAATGTTATTACTATCCAGTCCTCTATTGCAGTGATGCTTTCATTCTCTGAGCTTTCCACAACACTACTGCTAAATTCTAGCAATGTTTTTTCTTTTGAATATTTTATTTTTCCAATTACACTTAGAAACAATTTTTAACTTCTTTTTTTAAATTTTGAGCTCCAAATTCTCTCTCTCCCTCTTCTGTCCCCTCCCACTGAGAAGGCAAGCTATTTGATGTAGGCTATACATGTGCAGTCATGAAAAACATGTTAGTCATGTTGTGAAAGAAAACACAGACCACGAAGAAACCTTGCAAATAAAAAAAGTTTTAAAAGGTGTGGTTGGATCTATATTCAAACTCTATTAATTTTTTCTCTGGAGGTAGATGGCATTTTTCACCAAAAATCCTTTGGGATTGTCTTGGGCATTCATAGCTGATCATTGTACAATATTGCTGTTACTGTATACAGTGTTCTCCTGGTTCTGCTTACTTCATTTCATCAGTTCATGTAAGTCTTTCTAGGTTTTTCTGAAAGCATCCTACTTGTCATTTCTTATAGTACAATAGTATTCCATCAAAATCCTTGAGGGCAAAGACTTTTTTTTTTGGGGGGGGGGGTGTATCCTCAGCCCTTATCACAATGCCTGAAACACACTAAGTGCTTAATAAGTGGTTTGCTGGTTGATTGGTGGGTTTGGCAGCTTCCCTACTGATAGAGAAGTAAGCTTAAGTGTGGAAGATTGGGGTTTAGGCAGAATTTTTCAGCACCACCTAAGAGCCTAGTTAGATGTAGACAGGCTTTGGAGCAGTACCGTGGATCACCTGGCTGGGGAATCCAGACATGCCACATTTCCAGGCCTAGGCACCATACTTCAGGCAGAACATTGATAAACTGGGGCAGATACAGAGAAGGGCAACCAAGGTGGTCTAAGGCTTAATATAACACCACCTGAGTATCAGCTGAAGGAACTGAGCATATTTAGCCTGGTGGGTGGAGTCATATTTATGTGTGTGTGTGTGGGGGGGGTATTTTGGGTAACTGTGACAAAAGTGATGGTGAGTGGCATCACCCCAGGCCTACAGCCACTGGGCTCCAGGACTTTGGGAAGGATAAGACAGCCTTTCAGAGGCATTTCTCAGCAGCTATTCCAAAGAATAGCAGTTACTCCCAGAGCCCCTTCCTACCCAAATGAGCAGGGGAAACACAAGACAGCACAGAATACATTTCTTCTATTACAGTCAGGACTCACACATTACATCAGTCAATCAATAAGCAAATATTAAGGGTTCCTTACTGGTCAGGCATTGTGCCAGGCTCTGGAGGATACAAAGACAAGAATAAAACATTACATGCCCTCAAGGAACTTATGTTCTATCTGGCGTAGCAACAAATATAAAAAGCAAATGGATACAAAATATAAAGAAAGTAAATATGAGGCGATTTGTAGGGAAATCACACATCTAAAGGGATCTGGAAGGACCTCAGCTAGGGAGCGATGCTTGAGCTAAGCTCAGGGTTTCTCAGAGGGACAGGTAAGAAGGCGAGGGGCATTTAGACAGACGTGACAGTGAGGGATGGAGTCTGACTTGACTACACAGGAGTAATGTATAAGGAGACTGGGAAAGTAGGTTCAAACCAGGTTGTGAAGGATTTTAATGTATAAAATTCTCTTCCATAATATTGTCTATCACTCTTTATGCGACTTCTTGCATATTCTATATGATCATGTTGTAGGTGATCTAGATTTCTAAATCTCTTTAAAATCTAAAACAATATATTTCAAGAAGAAATTTGACATCTGTATGAACAAAGTGCTTACCATATGACATCAAAGATGATTTTATTAAATTCAAGGTAAGGATATGGTAGGAATACTAGAGTCAGGGTCAAAGACCCTGGGCTCACAACCTAGTTCCTCACCTGTAAAATATTCAACTTACCTATCTCACAGTTTTCATGAGGATCAAATGAAGTTGCCAATTTAAATATGTAGAAGGTCATAATGAGCTTTATAAACATCAACATTTATTGTTCTGTGTTATGATTTTGACAGATGCCTGAAAATATCTTCCAGTTAGATTGCTAGAGTGCCAAAAATAATTACCACCAATCATATCACTTTTTCAAGTGAAGGCATTGTCTCACTTAACAGGTCCCTGTTAAAAAGCACATGTGCTATATGGGATATTAGATCTAGTATGCAAATATATTTAATTATCTTAAACATCTGATAATCCCTTGGGGTCCAGATAGCTAGCCCATCCTGATCTTCCTTTTTCCTGATATTGGACAGAGACTATATTGATGCATCTATAATATGAGGCAGAAACCCCAATCTCACAGTACTTTTCAATCCTATGGCTAACAAATTTCTACCTTTTCTTTTCCTGAGTTTTGTGAGTCAGAGTCATAGGCTGACTAAGCAAAAAAGAAAACAAAACAAAGAACCCCTTCCCTGTTACTCCACCCTGTTTCTCATCTTCATTCATCGCAGCCCCACCATTCTGGTTCTCTCCTGCTCTGTAGCCAGAGTTAAAGCCCAAAGAGTTAGCAGAAGTCAGCAGTGCATAGAACTCAGTAGAATAGTGAATGAAGTTGGAACAAGCAAGAGGGAGAAGGAGTAAGGGCACTGGGGGATGGCAGCCCTGTGTGGCATCTGCCCATAGTAAGCCCCTGGAAGACTGAGAGCTTGTCTCAGATGACATCTTTTGATGAAAGCTGAGGATTAGCTGTAGGGTTGGAAGGGGGAGTAACATACTGGCCACACCTCTTTCTTAGGGCATAGAGGAACCACTATGGACATGAAAATGCCAGTCACAGGGAACTGTGAGAGCAAATTTGGGCACAGAAGTAGGAGAGTACAATGCATTTTGAGGGGAAAGAGAGGAGCCCAGTCTGATGAGTGTTGAATTTACAGAGGCAGCTAGTATGAGGGAATGCTAGTGAGTAAGGTTGGTGTCAGATTGCAGAGAGTATGACTACCAGGCTCTGGAGTCTGGCCTTAGCTTGCTAGGAAATGGGGAGCCAGTGCAGGATTTGGAGTTGATTGGAGCTGTGCCTTATTTTTAGTGTGGTTTCTAAAGATCTGTTTGCCTTTTTGTGCCTGGGTTGTTTCAAGGAAATCAAAGTATGTACTTAGGGAATTACAGCTGCAATTGTCCACTTGGGGAATACAATTAACTCCTTGGCACTGACTTTGCAAGGGGAGTGGATAATTACAGACCCAGCTGGCCAAAACTAAACTCTGTTATTTGCACATGCAATTTTGCACCTGCAATTAATTATGGCCCCCTGACAAAGCACAAGCCAAACATAGCAATTAATTTCCTATTTTAAAAATCAGTGTAATAGTAAAACTTAGTTGTTGTTTTATAAAGAATGGGGAAAAGGCTGATAGAAACTTATCTTTTAGGAATGTGTGTATATATTATATATGTATACATCCATACGCACACATAGATATAGATATATAAAATGTGTGTGTTTGTCTATTTGTATGTGGTAAATGGACTCTTTGGGATGCTGACCCTTTAAGTCTACAGTCCCGGGACTTGTGTCTCTATGTTAGTGTTTTAGAAGTTGTCAGCTAGGAGCCTACTGAACACAACCCTAGTGTTGGAAAAGCCTAGGTATTAGTCCTGATTGCCAACAACTATCTCTTAGACCCTTGGCAGGTCACTTCAGAGCCTCAGTTTCCCCGTCTGAAAAGCTGGCATATTAATGGCAAGCCACTTTCACTAAAATTGTCCTCCAACTATGCCCAAAGGGCTGTAAAACTGTGCATACCCTTTGATCTGGCAATACTACTACTAGGTCTGTATACCAAAGAGATCTAAAAAAAGTGGGGGGAGAAGCTATTTGTACAAAAATATATAAACAAGAGGCAGCCAGGTGGCTCAGCGAGTAAGAGCACCGGCTCCAGTGTCGGGATGACCTGGATCAAATCTGGGCTCAGATACTCAGCACCACACCCAGAAATAATAACTGGCTATGTAACCTTGAGCAAGTTACTTAACCCAGATTGCTTAAAATATATATATTATATATATATTTTTAATAATATATATATATATATATATATATATATATATATATATATATATATATAAACAGCTCTTTTTGTGGTGCCAAAGAATTGGAAACTGAGGGGATACCTATCAACTGGGGAATGACTGAAAAAGTTGTGGTATATGATTGTGGTGGAGTACTATTGTGCAATAAGAAATGATGAACAGGATGATTTCAGAAAAACCTGAAAAGACTAATATGAACCAATGCAAAATGAAATGAACAAAACCAGGAGAACACTGGATACCGTAACAGTCATATTGTACAAAGATCAGTGGCAAATGACTTAGCTATTCTCAGCACTACAGTGATCCAAGACAATTTCAAAGGACTCATGATGAAAAATCCTATCCACATCCAGAGAAAAACTATGGAGTCTGAATGCAGATCAAAGCATACTATTTTTCACTTAATTTTTTTCATATCTTTTTTTCTTTTGGGTCTGTGTCTTCCAACATAACTAATATGGAAATATGTTTTGTATGATTGCACATGTACAACCTATACCAAATTGTTTACTCTCTCGGAGAGGGGGGGAGGTGAGAGAAAAGGGAGAAAATTTGGAACTCAAAATTAAAAAAAAAATGAATCTTAAAAATTATCTTTATATATAATTGGGAAAAAATACAAAACTATTTAAAACTTTTTAAAAAGTTATTCTCCAAGGCTTCATTATGGTGGATAGTATATGCTGCATTTATAGAGATGAAAAGTCACAAGACAGTAAGTCAAGTCAAGTCAACAAGCATTTATTATGCACTTACGATGGCCCAGGCACCGTGCTAAATATGAGGGTTAAAAAGAAAGGCAAAAAGCAGCCCCTGCTCTCAAGGCGCTCACCGTACAATGGGGGAGAAAGCATGCAAATGACTGTGCTCAACAAGATGGACCAGAAGACGGATACAAGATAAACTGGGGATGACAGAAGAGGGTAGTGAATAAGGAAGCTAGGGAAGGTGGCAATAAAGGAGAGTTCCAGGGATGGGGGGAGAGCCAGGGAAAATGTGAGGAGCTGAGCCATGGAGGGTCACATGGGAGGAAAGACCAGGCGACCAGGGTCAATGTAGCCTAGAGTATGAGAAGGGGAGGAAGGTATAGGGAGGCTTGGAAGGCAGGAAGGGGACACATTAACAAAGGACTTCACAAACCAAACAAGAGAATTTTACATTGGATCCTGGAGGGAATAGGTAAATGGCTTTGTGGGCAGCCCCAGTGATGCCTCTCACCTAAGGACTGGCTCAGAAAAGTCAGAAAGCCTGCTTTAATTTCTGGGCAATGAATTGTTTTTATCCATAACTTTGAGAGACTTGTGGAGGGCTCTTGAGCTCATTGGAGAAGTGCTCCCATGATTCAATCCCCATGTTTGACAGCTTGCTCTGCCTCCCTTCCAGAACTGAGAGATCCAATGAAAGAATAGTTCAGCAAACTCTAACACCTGTATAGAGGTAATGCTCCATAGAAATATGAATATAAATGCACATGCGCTTAACTCTACAATGCTTTATGGCTTACCTCTGTTATTTCATCTTCACAGCAACCTTGGGAGGTAGATGCTATTATAATTCTCATTTTATAGATGAGGAAACAGGCTGAGAGTGAAAGGCTGCCCATTAGGGTCCAAGCTTCTCATGGTAGGCCATTTCAAAATACTGGGCTGGTCCTCTAAGGACTACCACTAAGTCTGTATCCATCCCCCACCCCTGGCCTGTCCTGGGAATTTGCCCAGATTTGGAGGCCCTGCCTGAATTTGTGTGCCTTGCTGGGAGAGCCTTCATAAAAGCAGGTTATTTCCATGAGGCAGCAGAGAAGGGAGCTTAGGTTGGGGGTGTTGGGCTTTTTGGGGGTGTGGTAGGGAGAGGAAAGCTGCAGCTTGTTCATGTGACTTCATTAGCATAAGAAACTCCCTCTACCAATAGAGACTGACTTCTAATCTTTACCTTCTAGTCTTAATGAGTTACTCAGGGCCCTGAGAGGGTAGGGGGTTGCACAGGACCACATAGCTAGTTTATATTAGAGGCAAGATTTGAACCCAGGTCTTGCTAACTCTAAGTCTGGCCCTCCAGCCAGTATGTCAAGTTATCATTAGTGAAGAGGCTGACCGTTCCAGAGGCTATTTATTCATGTTTCCTTAAAAGGATCTTTATTCAAACCTTGGTTGGATTTAACAGAGCCTGATGGGAACACAACAGTAGGGTGGGCAGCCACATGTAGGTGTCTTCTTGCCTCCTAACTCACCTGGTAAAGCCACAATTTTGTCAGCGCCTTGATCCTTCCACTACACATCTCTTAGGTCAGCTACTCTGAACTCTGGATCTTCGTCAGAAGAGGATATGTGGGACCTGTTTGCCTCATGAATCACTTGCCTCCTGAGCACAGCTATCAGTTCTCCAAATCAAGGACTGTGTCTGATAACATCCTCTACATCTCCCAGTCCTGCCTTATATACCTGCCAGCAGCGCGATCCTGGGCGAGTCACTGGAACCTCTCCCAACCTCAGTTTCTTCAGCCGTAAAATGGGCATGATCATAGCACCTACCTCCAAGAATTGTTGGGAGGGTAAAATGACATGAGATAGGTAAAGTGCTCAGCACAGTGCCTGCACAATAAATGTGTATTTCCTTCCCGCAACTTCTTGTTACATCATGTCTAAAAACTCAAAATTTGGTTGCCGCTTCTTAATTACTTATGGACTAGATGAGAGTCCAATAGACTTGAGTTCAAATCCTCTCTCAGAAATTAACTATGTGATCCTGGGTAAATCAGTCTGCCTCTTTCTGTGCTTCAGTGTCTTCATCTGTGAAACAAGGTTGGACCAGACAGCCTCAAAGGCCTGTTCCAGCTCTAAATCTTCTACGTGGTCTAAGCGGAGTATTTGATTTGTCCTGGAAGGTATAACATTCCCCATCCCTACTCTAAGGTAATTACTAATGTCGTAGTACACAGGCTTGACCAGTTACCAACAAAATGGAACTCTCCAACACCAGCATTAGACTATTCCTCTTGGCTATGTCTAAGGATGGAGCTCTGCAAGTTTTAAAACTATCTTTATTCTTACTACTACTACTACTACTACTACTACTACTACTACTACTACTACTACTCTTACTACTTGTCTGCCACAGAGTGGGAACTAAAAAAAGACTTATTGATTGAATGAATGATCGATTGCAAGGGAAGGTTGCCCTGGGTGTTGGCCATCAATAGGGCTCTTGGGCTGCTTGTTATGACTTCTATAGGATGGCCTCCATGGCTGCCAACTGTCCCAGAGTCCCCATGGGCACAGAGGGAGGGGGAATGAGATCATGCATGTAGGGAGCTTTGCTAACCTCAAGGCATCATATAAAGACTAGTCATTATTATTATTGTTGTTGTTGTTGTACTTGGGGAAAAAATAAGAATGAAACTGGTTTGCTCAGAAGGCAGTCATCTAGGTGGAGCAGGAGGTAGTGTCCCCCAGGTCCTTCCAGAGCTCACTGAAATGGGGAACCATCCAGTGGAACCATGGGATAAAAGGCACCAGATTGGGGCCTGGATTTGGGTCCCATTTTTCCTATTGACTATATGACCTTGGGGCAGTCCTTTCCCCAAATGAGCATTACCCCCAAGCAAATCATTTAATCTCTTCCAACCTCAGTTTCCTCATCTATGAAATGAGAGGGATGGATGAATTCAATGATCTCTGAGTTCTAAATCTTTCCAGTTCTAAATCTAGGATCTTATCAAACTTAAGCCCAGAAGAGTTAAGGGACTTGCCTGAGAGACAGGAATTTGAACCCAGGCCCTCTTGACTTTAGTTGATCACCATGTCTAAGTGGTCTCAGTTAAAGTCCCACCTTCTTTCTACAAGAAGTGTTTCCTGATGCCTCTTAATTCTGGAGTCTTTTCTCTGTTGCTTAACTCTAGTTTTTCCTGTCTATAGTTTACTTGGCCCCAGTTATTTACATGTTGTCTCCCCCATTCTACTGTGAGCTCCTAGAGAGCATGGGCTGTTTTTTTGCCTTAGCAGTCCTTGGCCCATAGTAGGCACTTAATAAAAGCTTGTTGCCTGCCTGACCCCACGATGCCTCTGCTTTCTCCTCTATTAGAGGAGGGGGTTAGACCAGATGGCCCTGAAGATCTTTTCCAGAGCCAAGTTCTCTGATGTCATGATTCCTGGCCCAGCTATGGTAGTCTATGAATGGTCACTCCTGACCTTTAAGGTCATGGAAAGAAACAAACCCTCCCAGCTGAGAAAACAACATAGTCTAGAACAGCTGAGCTCAGACACAGTGTTACAGTGTTTAAAAAAAACTCTCTGAAAACTGAAACGGGCCTGAAGAACAGTGTGTTGTTTTAAAAAGTCTCTAAAAAAATCCAAAAAGCACATTCCTTCAAGATGGCGCCACCTCAGCTTAAGCTGATCAGGAAAAATGGCCCTTGGCGCTATGCTTGCCCCTCCTTCCCTCTGAAGGCTCCCAAATGAGCTTGAGCTTCAGGGGAAGTGCCTTTGGCAGCTGGCTGCTGGCACCTCAGGTAGGCACCAGTGCCCTGAACATCTGCTGCCTTTCTCCAATGTTTTCCTAAAGCAGGGCCTGATTATTTTGGTAGCTTTGGAATTTTTAGAATTCTATTTCACTTCACAGGGTTTCCCCATTCAGAGAGGCCATAATTACGAAGTTTTCTCTTCTCTTTTTTGGCTCTTCTGGGCTCAAATACAACAGGCTCTTTGTCTGATCCTTGGCAGAGATGTTTCTTTATTAGGTCGCACCAAAGGCCTCTTCTTTCTTAGTGGTGTTATTCTTCCATGAGAAAAAACCTCCTCACCAAAAAAATAATAAAATAAAACCAAAGTGGCATTTTAACTTGTTGAAATTAAACAAACAGGAAATTCTGAAACATAATCCAACAAAAAAATGTTCATATGAATCCTATCAAGCTGTATTAGTTGCAGTTGAGTTGAAAATGAATGATGCTGGTTCCTGGATCGGGAAGGAAGGGCCAGCTTTAGGAGTCTGACACAGGCCAGGAGGTTGTGGGGAAAGTGAGACAGCCTCTGAAAGGGGACTGGTCTTCAGCCTGTACCAGACAGGAGCTAGACATAGTGCCATCAGTTTCCCCACCTGCAAAATGAGGGGCTTAGAGTCAATGGCCTTGTAGGTCTCTTTCAGTATTCAGCCTGTGGAATTATTTTTCTTCTCTGGGCCTCATTTTCCTCATTTGTAAAATGAGGGGATTAGACTGAGGGTCCTCTGAATTTCTTTCCCAGTCTAGACCTGTGAGCCTTAATGCCTCTTCTATGAGTGTGCTCAATCACACAGATACTTGACTTCCATTCATTCATTTATTTGAAAGGCATTTCTTTTTTTTTCTTGGAGGGGAGAAGGCAGGGCAAATGGGGTTGAGTGACTTGCCCAAGGTCACTCGGCTAGTAAGTGTAGAAAGGCATTTCTTTCCAATGAGATATTTCACATTGCCTTCTATTTTTTTTTTAATTTGTTTGGATCTGTTTAATAGTATCTTGATTTCTCATAGTCACTAGCTCCATTTGCTCCAGTCTAATTCTGAAGGAATGATTCTCTTCAGTGAGCTTTTGAGATTCTTTTTCCATCTGGCAAATTCATCTTTTTAAGGCATTCTTCTCCTCATTGCCTTTTTGAGACTCTTTTACCATCTGAGTTAGTCTATTTTTAAGGTGTTATTTTCTTCAGTTAGGTTGTTGACTCTCATTTCATAATTTTCTTGCATCATTCTCATTTGTCTTCTTAATTTTTCCTCCACTTCTCTTATTTGGTTTTCAAAATCCTTTCAAAGCTCCTCTATGGCCTGTAACCACCTCTTATTTTTCTTGGAAGCTTTTGGTGCAGGAGTTCTGACTTCACTGTTTTCCCCCTGTTCCATGCTTTGATCCTTTTTGTTCCCAAAATAGGAGTGTAAAGTTGGATTGCTCTGTTTGCTTCCTTTGCTTGCTCATGTTGTCACTTAATTACTTGACTTTTGAGCCTTTTGCCACAGTAGAACTCTGCTACCAGAAAGGGGAGCTTTTTCCCAAATCACTGGAGTTTTCTCAGCTGCTGGAGCTATATGTTGGGTTTCCTCTCTGGGTTTTTTGTTTTGTTTTGTTTTTTGGAGGGCAATTGGGGTTAAGTGACTGGCCCAAGGTCACACAGCTAGTTTTTGTGTTAAGTGTCTGAGGCTGGATTTGAACTCAGGTCCTCCTGACTCCAGGGCCAGTGCTCTATTCACTGTGCCACCTAGACACCCCTGGGTACCCTCTCTGAAGCCTCAACACGCTCTGGCAAACTGGTCATGCACCCCAGGACCTCCACCCTAGACAGCAATCCAGAACTAAGCAGGTTAGAACAAGAGCGATTACCCCTCAGACTGGTCACTTGGTCCCCCTACAATCTGCAGGCCAGGAACTCTTGTGAAGAGAATAAGAACAAGACCAAGACCTGGCTTTTAGATAATTTAAATGTGGATTTATTGATCAAGCGTGTGACTGCCTGGAGTATACACTCAAATCAGGCAGCCCCCAGTTGGGATAGAGACAAGGCTTATAAAGGCAAAAGCCATACTTGGGGAGGAGTGCTAGCATAAGTGTGACATACAGAAGCCAAGAACAGTCATTGGTTGGATCTATAGCTCAGGGCTAATTAGAGAAACATGGTGCAAGGGTACAATGATGTGACTGGGGTCCTTCCTGGAACAGGGTGGAGGGCACAGGGGCAGTGGAATTCCCGAACAGGCTAGGGTCATGGAGCAGGTCAGCATCACGTTCTGGGTGAAGGGTGTGGGGGACCTTGCTTGGTCTCTTGCATGGGATAGACTTGCCACATGATCTCTATATAGACTTGCACCATAATTCTTTTTTATTTTTTTAAGCAATTGGGGTTAAGTAACTTGCTCAAGATTACATGGCCAGTTATTTCTGGGTGTGGTACTGAGTGTCTGAGCCAGGATTCGATCCCAGGTCATCCCGACTCTTACTCACTGTGCCACCTGGCCACCCCTTGCACCATAATTCTTATACATGCTGCTGTTTCAAGGCTTACTGATTTAGGGAAGTTCTAACTTAAGAAAAGATAAGGGGCCAGAACTATGCCTTGGGTAAATCTTATCCAAGACTGCACCTTTAAGCTGTTACAAGCAGTTACAGGGCTTATGATAAAAACAAAGACAAATATAAAGGGGCTTAATGGTGGCTTAATGGCGGGCTCCAAATCAGGTGGCATGTGATTTGGGTTACCTTACAACACTCTGAAGCAGCAGGGCCACTGAGCCTTAGCTGTTTTTCACCCCAGGGGCAAAGGCCGGACCACACTCCTGAACTCCCTGTTCCAGAAAAGTCTACACTGACCTCTTACTTTGTCTTTGGCATCTATGGGTTGATGGCTGGTCAGGCTGCCCTGAGGCTAAAACCTCAGCTGCAGCAGGGCTGGGCTCCCAGAGCGCTGAGCTGGTGCCTTCCTTCCAGCCTGCTGGGCTGTCTTCAGTGAGAGGTTAGCTTCTCTCTGTCATTTTGTGGGTTCTGTAGCTCCAAAGTTTGTCTAAGTCATTTTTTACATGAATTGAAGGAGGTGGAAGCCGGAGCCTCAAGGGAGTCCTGTTTCTACTCTGCCATCTTGACTCTACCCCCTTAGAAAGGCATTTCTTAAGCACCTAATGAATGCAGAACCTGGCCTAGTGGGGGTAGATAAGCCATGACTCTTCCCCCTCTTTCCCCTCTTCCCCCAAGATGATGACTGTCTCCTAGGTGAAATAAGACCAAGGCACAGTCAGTACAGAATAGAACATAAGTGCCAAACAGTGAAGGTGAGAAGATGACCAGGGAGTGAAATGAAGCATGATTGGAGTCAGGCAAGATGGAGCGATGTGGACCAGATGGGCTTGGAACTGGTTACTTGACTAGATCCTAAGAATGTTGAATGATAGATGTGTTGTCCTAGAGGAAGGCCTCTAGTGGGATGCCCCGGAGATCTGGCTTTGATCCTAACTCTTTAAAATGTTGGTCAATGACTTGGTAAAAGGCGTAGATAACATTCTTTTCAAATTTGAGGTGGATATGAAACTAAGAAGCAAAGCAGCTATGTGGGGTGACAGAATCAGGTTCGAGAAAATATCTCAATAGCAGAAATGGCAGACTAACTCTAGTAAGAGAATATTTTATTATGAGAACACATATCCCTCCCCCTCATTGCAGAGGCAGGGAACTATGGGTGTGGAATCCTGCGTGCAATGCCAGACATTGGTCAATGTATTTATTCATTCGGATGAGCTGGGGTTTCTTCCCCACCCCCCTGCCATTTTAATTCTTTGTTACAAGGTATAGCTCTCTGGAAAGGAAGATAAGAAGTCAGACTGTCAGTTAAGAAAAAAATCTTGCAACAAATATTTGTGATAAAAGTCTGATATCCAAGATAAGGAACTGCCACAAATGCTTAAGGTCAGGATCCATCTCCCATTGGTAAGTGACCGAAGAAAGATGAATCATGGTATACAGTTGAAGGGATGTTTCTTTTTCAAATAAAGAATATTTTCCAAAGCTGGGGTCTGCAAACAGGCCTCCCACCTGTTTTCGTATGACCCTCCAAGCTAAGGATGGTTTAAGTTTTATTGTATTTAAAAATATAAAACCCCTTCTTAGCTTCAGCCCTAGAGGAAAAGGACAGGATTAGGCCCTCTGCCCTTAGTTGCAAAGGAGGCCTATGAGCAAAATAAAAATCACCTTCTACTGTGCATGAAAAAATAAGACTTGCTTAATCATGTATTGGAAGGAAAATTACACATGGTAGCCTTTTCGGGGGCCTATTTTTGTGTGTACTGATTGCCTTCATAGCACCAACAGCTTACATTTATGTGGCCCTTTAAGGTTTTTAATGTGTTGTTGTTCAGTCATGTCTCTGTGACACCACTTGGGGTTTTCTTGGCAGATACTAGAGTGGTTTGCCATTTCCTTTTGTAGCTCATTTTACAGATAAAGGACTGAGGCAAACAGGGTGAAATGACTTGCCCAGGGTCACATAGCTAGTAAATATCTGAGGGCAGATTTGAACTCATGAAGATGAGCCTTCCTGACTCCAGCCTGGGTGGTCTATCCACTGCCCTACAGTTTGACTTCTGCAATAATATCTACCTTTCAGGCCGATGTTCAAGTCAAATGTACATACAGCATTTTGCAAACCTTAAGGTGCCATATGAAAAGGCATCCATACAACTTCTGTAGAAAGTAACTAGAAAGAGTAAAAGTTCCTTGAGCACAGGGACTGTTTTCTTGACTCTAGATTCCCATTGCCCAGCACAGTCATTAGTAAAAATAAAAGGAAGTTCTTTGTAACTGTCTATCCTTGAAAGGCTTTAAAGAAACTTTAGAACTGAAAAATTCCCCTCTACAATGAAATTGATGACTGAACAACAAAAATTCTCCCCTGTAATAAATGTACCAGACAATTCAATTCAATTCAATAAACATTTATCAAATGCCTAGCCTATGCCAGGCATTGTGCTAAGCACTGTCTGTGAACGCCTTGGGAGCAGTTCTTTATCCAGCCAGATGATATTAATATGCCACTTAGAAAGAGTGCCCAAGAAAGTTTCAATTATTCAAAGAAACATCCCTCCTTCCGCCTTGATAAACCCAGAGGTTATAAAAACACATGGAAGGACAGTCGGGAAGATGCCTGAGTCTGGAGTCATCTCCTGGAAAATCAAAGGGCTCTTCATCTTGGCTCTTTGTTTTCTCCCCCACAGGAAAATAGGCAGTTTCTTTGATTAAAAGAACCCTGGGATTGGATGGTTTTTCAAACAGAATGTTTCTTTTAAAATGACCTTTTCTTTCTTTGTCAGTGTGGTGCTCTTTTGCAAGGTTTGCAAAGATTTCCCCTACCCCTGGTTAATTCTTCCTCTCTTTGACTGGGAAAAATGAACAAATAAATGAGTGAATGAACGAATTTTAAAAGAGCATTCATTAAGAATGTAATATGTGCCAAGCACTATACTGTGTTCTGGGAATAGACAGAAAAAAAGCAATACCATGTCTGCCCTCAAGGAACTTGCATTCTAGTAATGCGCAACAACAGAGAGAGTTGAGTGGTGGGCAGAGAAGGGTGCTCGGGTTTGGAAAGTTACAAAGCTGAATGGGTTCCTAAGGCAGTAGATTGGTAGCCTTTCGAGCAGAAGTGGTATTATTGGTTTGATTATTGTTCCAGAGCTGGGGAGAGGCTACAAGCAAGATGACAAAGAGGAAGATGGCCAGAAATGAAGCTTGGCTAAAGATTTGCTGGAATGTGATGGGTGAGAGGAGGTAATGACCAGTCAGGGCAGTTGGGTCCTGGAGTAGGAGGTGAAGGGTGGTAGTGAAAGGGTTAATTTCCCCGGGGCATGGTTTCCAGTCCAGATAACAGGGGCAAGAAGATAACCAGAGAGTGAAACATGGCTGGAGCCAGTCAAAAAGACAATTTTTAGTTTGAGGATGGAAACATGCAGAGGTAGGAGGGCAATTTTAGAATCTACCAGCATTTTAATACTAAAACAGCTTCTATTTTCCTATGCATCAAGGTTTATCAAGTTCTTTCCTCATAACCACTCTACAAGGTGGAGAACGAGTATATAATTATGCCCATTTTACAGATGAGGAAACAGGTTTTGAAAGATTAAATGTCTCATTCAGGATAAGTGAACCAGGATTTGATCCACTTTCTGATCATCTCTAGCCCATGCTAAGTCCACTCGTACCTTCATCTTTCCCACCAGAAACTTGAAGCGCCTTGGTCTCTGACAGTTGCATCTTGCTTGGATCCAGGTCTTTACCTCCCTTCTGAGCCCTCTCCAGCATTCAGCATAGGACTTGGCACACACAGCAAGGGCTTAATAAATGCGTTACCTATTTATCTACCTATCTGAATCCAAGTCCAGAATTCCTCCTACTATGCTGCCTGAGGCACCTCTTCCTGGACTACTTCTGTATCTCCCACATGATTTGATGGTCTAGGACCCCAGGGGGCAGCAGATCACTACTCCTCGGGGAGTATATGAAATGTATAAGGGATTCTATTACTGTTGCTCATAAGCCCCCATCAAGTGTGCTCCCCACTGATTATTGGCCAGAGTTAATTACCTTTTAATAAAAATATTTACTAAGCAAGTATAACAAGGCCAATTGCAACATAAATATCCTCCTGAAAGGGGAAGGTGTGCTCATCCCTTCCACATACAAGGTTCCTGTGTGACTTAAGCTAGATGTGGTAGTTACTAGAAGTCCTAATCTCCCTTTGTGGTGTCCCCAGGAAATTCTTCTTAGGGAACTTGTAGTTCTCTTTGGCCTCTGAGGGATGGTGCCATAGCTGAGTCCTGAAGATTCCTTTCCTTGATGTCTGTTTTGCTCTCAGCTGGGGTTTTTTCAGCTCCTAGTGCCCTGTGACTGGCAGCTACTGCTGTTCTAGGGATATTACTAGTAACCCTTAGGTGCCAGTCAGACCTCTAATGGCTCTGATGGTCTAATGGATCTCTCAAGTTCACAACAGTCTCCTGGTGTAGGAGAGAAAGCAACCTTCTTCAACTGCTGCTCTTTCAGGGGCTTGCCTGGAGTTGCTCCACCATTAAAATGCCTGGAAGCTGGAATTTGTTTTTCTGTCCTAGCCTGTTGTTTTGTTCACAGTGCTGTAGGGTGTGACTGATTCTCTTTCAATCGATCATGACATTTCCTTTGAGTCATCAGCTTTCATCTAGTGACCCAGGTATGTGGATTTCTTCAAAGCCCATGGCTTGTCCACCCCTTGTTTATTTCTCTGACTGAGCTCTCTGGGCCTTCTATAATTACATTCATTAGACCCTTATATAGAAATAACCAAAACATGGGCTTTCAGAGCTGGGAGTGTTCTTAGAGATGATGGAATCATGAATATCAGCTGTTCCCTGAAGTTGACCTTCTGCCTCTTGTCTCTGCTTTCACAATGAACCGTGATGAGCAAGGCAGCTTGGGAAGAAATAGACATTTGGGTTGGGAGGTGAGCAGAGTCCACAAGACATCACAAAGTTCCTTCAAGGGAAGCTAATGTGGAGGAGTAGGGCAGCCCGAGGTGCAGTTCACCTTGGTTGTCGACCGGTAGGAAACCATCTGGCGCTTTCTATTTTACCTAATTATTAAGCATGTCTGAGACAAATAACTTAACCTCTCAGGATCCCAGGGGACTGAAAGCTAAAAGTTGTGTTGAAGGCTCCAACTGCATTATAAAGGGAGTTTCTTCCTCTGGAAGTTCCGAGGGGGTAATGGGACTGGACCCTGAATTTTCCCACACATTTCAGCAGCCCAGATCACTGGCTGTCTCCCAGCCCACTTAGATACTCAACAGTCCTTTCACCGTGGCTCTCCACCTACCCAGACCACTTAATACTTTTTTCACTGTGCCACCTGGACTACCCCAAGCTATTTATCCCTCCTTAATCCCATCCAATTCTTCTGATTGTCCTTTTTAATATATATATGTTTTGCAACATTCAGTTCCACAAGCTTTTGAGTTCCAAATTTTCTCCCCCTCCTCCTCCTCCTCCTCTCCCATCCCTCCCATATTTACCCCATACTCCTCAGCATGCGGGAGGTTTTCCTTGATTTTCTCCTGACATTCAGAGAGTATTGGGGAGCCCTCCGGCCATCCACCTGTCACCCTTCCATCTCAGCAGGGACTACCTTTGGCAAGCTCCCCGTTTTATCCCTCAGCCCATTTTTATCATCAGAGGATCATTGAACAAGGTTATTCCTGTTATTATATCTTCCAAGGAATCTTGCAGAATTTTAATGTATAGATAAAAGACATCTTATTGTAAAAGAGTCTTTAAGGGGGCATTTTGTTCTACTTAGTCGAATTTCTATTTCTAATCATCACACAATAAGGACAATGAAATCCTGGGTTCTCTGCCTCTTTCTTGCTCAGTCATATCTGACTCTCAGAGACCTGATTTGGGGTTTTCTTGGCAGAGATCCTAGAGTGGTTTTCCATTTCCTTCTCCAACTCACTTTACATGTGAAGAAACTGAGGCAAACAGGGTCAAGCAACTTGTCTAGGATAAGTTAGATAGCTAGGAAGTATCTGAGGCCAGATTATAATGAAGGGCCATTGTTGAGGTGGATTTATAAAAACCTCCTTAGAGTTAGCTAGCTGGCCTTATGGATAAAGGCCCTGGCATTTAGAAAATCTGAGTTTGAACCCTCTCTCAGACACATATTGTGTGGGTTCATCACTTAACCCAATCAATTTCAGTTTCCTCATCTGTAAAATAGGGATCATAACTATGGATCTCACAGGTCTGTTGTGAAGATTAAATGTGATAATATATGTGAAGTGTTTTGCCTATATAACCTTAAAATGTTATATAAAGGGGAGCTAAGATTACTATTTACCAATACCCTTACCAAGGATGCCCTTGAGTTGTCTATAGATGACTTTCATATGGATTTAATTAAAGAAGGGAAAAGAAGCATCTAGGTGAGAGGTTTTGAAAGTTTTGATGTTTTCTCAGTCACCTTTTTTCAGCATTAATAAGATCCAAGATTTTTTTTCATGCCTCTGACACCTTCCTCTCTTTCAGATACCTTGTATATTGGCCCCTTAATACTCTCATAACTGTCCAACTTCAGTACAGATTCTGACTCTAAGGGCACTTGGTCCAATACAGCTGCTTTCCCCATTTTTGGTCCTGTTGGTGTCATTTTCTGCCTCCTCTATAAACACCTCCAGGTGTTTCCACTGTCCTTGATGGAGAGAACAGTTCGCTAAAATGATGTTTTTTGGGAATCCTTTCCATTTTTCTTGTGTTTCTAATCTTCCTTCCATTTTCAACCTTGAATGCACTTGGGATATCTTTGCTTGGATGGGTATCTTGCCAAGCTATTGTTAGACTGGTTTTCCTCTCTGCTGCTTTTTTTTCTGTTTTATGAGACACTAATAATTATTAAATAATAATTGTCCCTCCCTCTTCTCTGTAAGATTTTACAGATGAGTTTAGATTCTAAGCCAGTGTTGTCCTTGGCAGCCACCCCATTCCCTTTCCCCACTTAGTCAAATGTTTGCTGACTAAGGTGCTTTTTGGTCTTTTTATTGTGGTGATTAAGGTACATCAGTTAAACTACTGGATAAAAAATATAATCAATGTTGATGTCAATGTCGTTCCTGCTGTCTATTTCCTGTTTTCAATTTTCAGTTACTGGAATAATTAGATTGGGGTAAAGTTACTTCAATTATTCTCATTATTATTCTTTCTTTCCTTCTTTTTGCTGGTTCTGCTCTTGGTTCAGTAAATCAATGTTCTCAATTATCCAGTCATCTGACTAGGGGAAAACTGCCACGTCAATAACACCTTTTCCTGTTTGTCAAAATTGAATCTATTTTGTTTTTTTTTAATGTTATTAGGTGCTCACCATGTCCAGCAACGAATTCTTTTTTTTTTTTTAAGCAATCAGGGTTAAGTAATTTGCTCAAGGTTACACGGCCAGTTATTTTTGGGTGTGGTGCTGAGTGTCTGAGCCCAGGATTCGATCTCCAGGTCGTCCCAACACTGGAGCCGGTGCTCTTACTCTCTGAGCCACCTGGCCGCCCCTAAGCAATTGGGGTTAAGTAACTTGCTCAAGGTTACACGGCCAGGTGTTTCTGGGTGGGTGCTAAGTGTCTGAGCCCGGGATTCGATCTCCAGGTCTTCTCAACACTGGAGCCGGTGCTCTTACTTGCTGTGCTACCTGGCCGCCCCAACGAATTCTTTTTTTAAATAATCTATTAATAAATGCTTGTTGATGATAATACATAGATCTAAGTCTTCTATGTAAAACCAAGAAGTCTTTGGGCATTCTCACTCCTTCTTCCCAAACAATGATTTCCCATTTTTCTTTCCATCTTTACCTTCTTCACATTGATGCATAAGGTCAATAAGTGTCAGAGTTTATGTTGATTTAATTTGGATGGTCTTCTCCAATGAGTTGGGGTCCTCTGCTGCTCTGGTACCTTTACCATACTTCTCTTTGCTAGGCAATCCTGATTTTAAAAAAATGAAAAACAAAACGAAGAGGAGAACAAATATGCAAGCTGTAAGTCAATGATCTAGAATTCAATTTCTTGACAAATTCTACAAATTAATCATCAAAGAAATGATTAATTAATATGTTCAAAAGGAAGACGCAACTACAAAGTATCAGTTTGGCTTCATCAAGAGTAGGTCATACCAGGGCAGCTAGGTGGTACAGTGAGTAAAGTGCCAGCCCTGGAGTCGGGAGGACCCGAGTTTGGTTCCAGCCTGAGACGCTTAACACCCACACAAAAATACTAGCCGTGTAACCTTGGGCAAGTTACTTAACCCCAATTGCCCTCCAAAAGGCAAAAAATAAAAACAGAGTAGGTCATACCATACTAGCCTTATTTGCTTTTATGGCAGGATTACTAAACTAGTAGATCAAGAAATCCCGCAGATAGAAAGTATCTGGATAGGGGCGGCCAGGTGGCTCAGCGAGTAACAGCACCTGCTCCAGTGTCAGGATGACCTGGAGATCGAATTCCAGGCTCAGACACTCAGCACCACACCCAGAAATAACTGGCCGTGTAACCTTGAGCAAGTTACTTAACCCCTATTGCTTAAAAAAAAAAAAGTATCTGGATTTTTATTGATGCATTGATAAAGAATTTCATGCTATTCTTGTGGGAAAGATGAAGAAAGGTGGGCTAAATAACATTCTAATTAAATATAATTATCTAACTTGTTGAATGGCTGGACTCAAAGAGTAATTATTAATGGTTCAATGTCAACTTGTCAGGAAGTCCCTCTTGGAGAGTCCCAGGGATCTGTTTGGCCCTGTAATCTTTACAATTATCACCAATTGAAGTGAACTGATCCAGCCATTCTGGAGAGCAATTTGGAACTATGCCCAAAGGGCTACAAAACTGTGCATACCCTTTGATCCAGCAATACCACTACTAGGTCTGTATCCCAAAGAGATCATAAAAAAAAGGAAAAAGGACCTACATATGCAAAAATATTTATAGCAGCTCTTTTGGTGGTGTAAAAGAATTAGAAATTGAGGGGATGCCCATCAATCGGAGAATGGTTGAACAGGTTGTGATATATGAATGGTGAACAGGTAGACTTCAGAAAAACCTGGAAAGATTTACATGAACTGATACTGAGTGAAGTGAGCAGAACCAGGAGAACATTGTACACAGTAACAGTAACATTGTGTGATGACCAACTTTGATAGACTTAGCTCTTCTCAGCAATGTAACAACCTAAGATAATTCCAAAAGACTCATGACGGATACTATCCACATCCAGAGGAGGAGCTATGGATTTTGAATGCAGATTAAAGGATACTATTTTCTCTCTTTTATCTTTCTTTCTCATGTTTTTTCCCTTTTGTTCTGATTTTTCTTTCACAAGATGACTAATGTGGAATTGTGTTTAATATGATTGTACATGTATAGCCTATGACAGGTTGCATGCCATTTTGGGGAGGTAGGGGAAAATTTGGAACTCAAAATATTATAAAAGTGAATGTTTAAAGCTAAAAACAAATAAATAATCTTAAAAAATAAAACTATCACCAATGACTAGGATAAAGGCATGGATGGTATGCTCATCAGATCTGTAGATGACATGAAGCTGGAAGGAATATGGGAGGGTCAGGATCCAAAAAGATCTCAGAAGGCTAAAACCATGAATTACTGAAACTAGTAAGATTAAATGCAGAAGGAAAAAATGTAAAGGGGTACACTTGAGTTCAAATATTAATTTCACAAGTACAGGATAAGGAGGCATGGTCAGAAAGCAATTGGTCTGAAAGACATCTAGGAATTTTGCTAGGCTATACCCTCAGTATGAGTCAACAGTGTGGTGTACAATCAGCCCCCCAAACTAATGCAAGAGAAGACTTCTTTAAGAGAAACAGAGCTTCCAAGAATAATAAGGTGAAAGTCTCTCCATTCTCTGTTCTGATCAGATCATGTCTGCCCTGAGTATTTGAGTTTAGGAGATTCATTAATTCTGGAGATTATCCAGAGGATGGTGGCCAGGATGGTGAAGGGCCTTGAAGTAGTGAAAGGCCTGAGTTCAACAAATAAGTTGAAGGAAATGAGCATGTTTAGCCTGAAGGGAATATTCAAAGGAGACATGATACCATATTCAAGGACTATCATAAAGAAATTTATTTTAAAACAATTCTTTGGTATACATATAATTTTACCACTTATTAAAGACAAAAGCAAATTTGCACACAAATGAGATAGATATGCTTGCTTATTTTTCTTAAAGAATTAAATCTTGGAGCAGCTAGGTTATGCAGTGAATAGAGCACCAGCCCTGGAGTCAGGAGGACCTGAGTTCAAATACCACCTCAGACACTTAACACAAAACTAGCCACTCAACCCCAATTTCCCTACCTTCCCCCCTCCAAAAAGGGAAAAAAAAATTGGACTAAACCTTGGTGGAATATCTGATACTGTTAGATGAAGAGCATCTTAACATTTTTTCAGAGTTGATAGATATTTTGATTTTATAATCATCAATGCTGAGAATGCTGCTTCACATAAATACATAGTACAAAATGGCAGAAGTATGTTTAGGGCCATTTCAGAAAATGTTGGAAATTCTGTTTGGTCTTTGTTCTGTTTGGTTCCAGGGGACAGAAGCAGGAACAAAAGGGGAGGAGGAGTGGCAAGTAAATAGATAAATTTAGGCTTGATTTTGGGGAAAAAATTTTAAAGTTGACTATCTTTTGCCTCCTTTTATATCCTCAGTGTTTAGCACAGTGCCTCACATACAATAGGTGCTTAATAAATGTGAATTAATTGATTGGGTTGTCTCAGGAGCTGGTGAGTTCTGCTTTATTACCCGTCTTTGAGCAGAGGTTAGAAGATCTCTTGTCAGATGGGGAAATGGATTGGATATGGAAATGGAGGTCACAAAAAATTTGGCGATGGTGAAAGGTTTCTGATTGTGCAACAACCAAAAATTAATTCAAAATCAAATGCATAATGAATCCACGGTGTTTCTGGCAGAGCTTGTACATGTTGCATTACTCAGCTTCACCGCAGCCTTGGTTCTGAACACAAAGTATGCGCACTTTGCCCTGTGCATGCCCATCATGACATGCAACACCAATAAACACTTTAAGAAAAAACCCTTGGCTCAGATTCGAGACTATTTTATGTTATGAATGGCAGTATTTTTGCTGTACATACAAAACTGTTCAATGAATTTTGACTTGGGACTAGGATGGAATTTCCCACAATTTCTGAAATGGCCCTAAACATACTTCTGCCATTTTGTACTATGTATTTATGTGAAGCAGCATTCTCAGCATTGATGATTTTAAAATAAAAAATATCAACTCTGAAAAAACATTGAAGATGTTCTGCGTCCTACAGCATCAAATATTCCACCAAGATTTATCTCTTTGTGTAAAAATAAACAAGCATATCCATCTCAGTGTGCAAATTTGCTTTTGTCTCTACTAAGTGGTAAAATTATATGTATACCAAAGAACTGTTTTAAAATAAATTTCTTTATGATTTATTATCAGTAAATGTTTGATTCGTATATCTATTTTATATACCTATATATGTATGTAAAATATACATATTTTACATATGTATATACCCAGGATCACATAAAAATTTCTCGGGTGTAAAGGGATTGAGAGTGGAAAAAGTTTAAGAAGACTTAGGCTTCATTAGGATCCCTTTCAACTCTAAAACCCCATGATCTGTTATGTCTATGTTGCAGGCCCTTGCTGTTCTCTGCTACCTTCTGCTGTTCTTGACCAAGATACATTACTCTGGCTAGAGGGCAACTGTCAGGATTTTAGGAATGTCTCACAGCCAGAATTAGACTTGGGTCAGCTAGACCTAAGCAGCTAGCTCGGGAAAGCTCCAAGGTATTTTATGTCTCTCTTTCATATTCACATTTTTCCTTTGCTATCTCCTCTGACATCCTCTGTTTAACTCTTATCCAAGTATGAGTTATTTTCAGAGCATTCCTTTTAGTACTATGATACTTCTTGTTCCAGAAAATCATTGCCTAGGACTCTGTTACAGTGCAATAAAGATACTGAGTGGTTACATGCAGACAACATTTACTAAGCAATGCATGCCAGTCGCATGACAAACCTGGACCGAGGCTCTTGGTAGCCAAGGATATTGACCATTGGTTTCTACCCAGTTAACATATAATTTGGAGGGAATGAAAAATAGGAAGAAAATGGAATGAAGTGATTATGATACCAGGTTTCTTATTGGTGGAGGATATAGGCAGACAGTCAGGTGAGGGGTAGAGGGGTATTCTTGGGACCAAGTAACATTGGGGGGGGGTCAACTTGTGACTTAAAATCAGGGGACTTACAAGAGACTGAAATTTAGTTTTACTAAATTGTGGTTAAAAAACAAAACAGAGTCACTTATGCTATTTTTAATATTACAACTCTAGTCACCCAGGCTTATAACCTTGATGTCATTCTTGACTGATCACTATCGTTCAGCCCCCATGATCAAACAGGTGCTAAGTCTTATTAATTCTACCTTAATATCTTTCACATGTGTCCTCTTCTCTCCAGTCATGTGGTCAGTGACTTGACCACCTAGCACTTGAACTGTAACAGCAGCCTCCTAATGAGAGTCCTTGCCTCATGTCTTCCACATGACTGACAAAGTGATTTGTACAAAGCTTAGGTCTGACCATGTCACTCAGTAAACAGCAGTGACTCCCTATTACCTCCAAAATCAAATATAAACTGTTCTGTTTGACTTTTAAGCAGATACAACCCAACCCAATCTACCTTTCTGGACAGCTTGTATATATCATTCCCTTTACTACTCTCTGTTATCTAACCATACTGGTCTTCTTAATGTTCTTCACATCTCATGTTTCTGTGCCTTTTGTCTCCCATCCTTAGAATATACCCTTTCCTCATCTCTGCCTCATAGAACTCCTTGTTTCCTTCAAAACACGGCTCAAACACCTCTCTAGGAAGCCTTCCCTGATCCCTCTCCAGTTATTGGTACCCTTTTCCCCACCACCATTATTTGGTATATATGTCATGTATGTCCATGTTATCTTCCCTGATAGAAGGTAAGCTAGGGAAGGCAGGATTGATTTCACTTTGGTCTTTTACCCCTAGCACCCAGAACAGTGACTGACATGTAGAAAACACTTAATAAATTGGTTAATTTGTTTATTGATTAATTTTGATTCTATTTAGTAAACTGAAAAGAGAGCTGCTGGTGGGTGGGTTGCTTTCAACCTCATTTCATATCTCTATTGTACATGTAAGCCACACAGGACTGGGTTGGGTGGAAAAGATTGAAAAGGATAGGTGACTTTTACTCCTCTTCACCCACACTGCCTTCCCTTCCCCCTCCCCCCAAGGCCAAAATCGTGGACTTTTATTCTTCATTCCATCCAGAAAATAAGTGCTGGTCTTTCTCCATTTAGCTGGGGCTTTTGCCTGGCTTCCCCTAATTTTTATCCATTGGTCTTGCTTCTGTCCTTTGAGTCAACCCAGAAGTCCTTTCTCCTCTTTGCCATGACAGCCCTGCAGATATTTGAAGACACCCCTGGTGTCCTCTTTAAGCCTTTCCCAGAATCGTTGCTGCTTACATCATTACAGCCACTGTTACCCTCCTTCTTGAGAGGCATGGGGAAATCCTGCACGGTCCAGTGGTTGGAGCCCTGACCAATCAGCAGCCCTGGGCTCATAGAATGCAAGTGAAAAAAGAAAACCAGTAAGAACAGACACTTTTTGTTGTTGTTTTAAGTTCTGTAAGAGTGCACCTCGCTTATTGAATAGGTTGAAAATTAAACTGCACCCAACAAATTAAGTCTTTATTTGGCCTCTGTATCAAATGCAAGGTCCTGCCAAGAAGTTGGGTTTGTCGCTGTTGTAACATGAGCCCCCTCTGTTGGACCTGTGGGGTCAAGACAGCAAGTAGTCTGCCAAGCAGAGGCACACGATTAGCATGGAGAGATAGATAGATAGATAGATAGATAGATAGATAGATAGATAGATAGA
>NW_027185850.1:24995585-25010503 GCF_028583685.1 Petaurus breviceps papuanus | reverse complement strand
GATAGATAGATAGATAGATAGATAGATAGATAGATAGATAGATAGATGGATAGATGGATGGATGGATGGATGGATGGATGGATGGATGGATGGATGGATAGATAGATAGATAGATAGATAGATAGATAGATAGATAGATAGATAGATGATAGACAGACAGGTAGGTAGACATATGGAGAGATGAATGGATAGATAAAAAGAAAGACAGAAGAAGAGAAAGATAGATGATAGATATATAGATAAGTAGATCGATAAAAAAGATGGTGAGATGAATATATAGATATATAGAAAACAGATGATAGATATAGATAGATAAGTAGTTAGATTGATAGAAAGATGGAGAAATGGATATATAAATGGAAAGACAGATAGATGTTAGAGATACAGACAGATATGCAGATAGATAAGTAGGTAGATTGATAGAAAGGTGGCGAGATGGATATATAGATAGAAAGTCAGGATAGGAAGAGATGGAAAAATAGAGAAGCAGAGACATGGGAAGAGACAAAAAAGTATAGAAAGACAGATCGATAGATGATAGAAAGGTCACATATCTTCTCCTACTCCTCTCTGCCTCCTGGCTCCCTGGCTTCCTTCACGTCTCAGCTGAAACCCCAGTTTCTACCAAAAGCCTTTCCTGATCCCCTTAATAAGAGGGCCTCCCCTCCTGTCTGCCCTCCAGATCTTATCTGTACATAGTTGACTGCATGTTGTTTCCCCCGTTAGACTATGAGTTCCTTGTGGGAAGGGACTACTTACTTACTTCTGCCTTTCTCTGGATCTCCAGCACTTAGCACCATGTCTACACATAGTAGGCACATCAGTGTTGACTTAATTTAATCATAGACATATGGAATCGGAGTTTGGTGCATGCCCAGACAACTTACAATTAAGTCACCCACATGAGAGATACCGGGGGACACATGCTTCTAAGAGATAAGAAAACTGATGCATGTAGAGACATTGTGTTGGCCTACAATGAGGTTGGAATCATCCATTGATTACAGAGATGGAACTGTCTATATTGTTAGTCACTTAAGCCTGCCTTTTTCCAGCATTTGAATTCCTTCAGGAAGGATTCCTTCCCTCACAGTAGATGACACCATGTCCCACTTAGGCCAGGTGGTTCCAAGAAATGAACTTGGGGTTTTAGTTTTAATTCATTTGTTCTTTTCAGTTCTAGGTACAAGGAGTAGAGTCCCCAATCCAGGAACTCAAGCTACAAGGATCCGGCCCAGTAGTGAAGCCCTGAGGAGCAAGGGTCCAGGATGCAAGCCCAGGCTTGGGACTATGTATTTGAACTTGGTGGCATTAATGCTATGTATAAAATGAGCTAAACTGTAGGTCTAATCCTTTCCCTCTCCCCAGAGACCCCCTTGGAGGAGGGATGAAACCTTGGGGAGTTAAAAGGATTGTTTCTAGGTTTGTTCTTGCTTTATCTTTGAAGTAAATATTCCCATGTAAAAGCCAATCCAACATTTAGTGGTTAAGTGGAACTGGGTGCTAGCACAAGCCAAAAAGGCAGGCCCACCCTAGGCAGAGGCTCAATCAGGGGAAGAGAGACTCCCTCTGGGTATCAGAGAAGGGGAAGGGGTAGTAGAATGTGATGGACCTGGCCCTCCTAGTAGAGCCTGAGCAAACCCGGGTTACACATAGACCTATGAATAACCTGTATATATGGAAAATATACTATAACACATATAAATATCACACACATATTAGAATTTTGTCATTAAGAAATTCAGAAAATGATTTACTCTTCAACACTACAATACCGGTAGATGTTAGCAGCTGCTAGACTCAACAAAGGCTTTGCCAATTGAGCTCCCAAGTCAGTAGGGATTTGGGCAGGGCTGGACAAACAGTGATCTTTTCCTAGAATCCATAGGCTGGCCACCAGGAGAATTCTTGGCCCATGGTGATCCTGAGATCCATGAAAAAAGATCCTGCGAGTTTGGCTGTACTGGTATTATTATCCTCATTCTGCAGAAGAAGCTGCTGGGGCTTAGAAAGGAAGAGGGGTCGCCTAAGGGCATGAAGCTAGAAAATAGTAGAAGTCGAACTTGAACCCAGGACTTCCACCTCTGGGGGCCAGCTTCTCTTACTGTCTATTTGTTTGGAATTGGCCAGGTTAAATCAGAGGTTTCAATAAGCAAGGCTTATTTTCACCGAATTATATCCATTTTTCCTTTAAAAGAGTTGTTTAATATTCATCACACTTCCCTGCTATTTGAATTTCATAACAGAATTACCTAGGCATCTGGTTCCCCTTCTGATGTACATTCATACAAATTTCTTTATTATCACTTATTTTAATAAGCATTTTTATAGGCCTCCACACTTGCAAATTTCTCTGCTCTGTTATACTTTTCACATTGAGATTAGTTAAGACCTTGTTGGAAAAAACCCCGGCCTCTTTCCCAGACTTGAAACCTCGGAGTCAACTTTTCCCCTGTCTCTCTCCGTCACTCTTCTCACTGAATCACCTGCCAAATCCTGTCAGATGGACCTTCCTGATGGTTTCTGCATTCTACCCACTCACCCTGTCCCATGCTATGCACGCTTGGATAGGCTGGTTGGGGTTAGGTCTAAGTTGAGCCACCAACTCTATAATGACCAGGTGTGAGTCGAGGCCTTCAACTGCTATTGTTGGCCTGTTGCAGGGCCAAGCCCTTGGGGCAGATGGAGTTCACCAAATGGAGCCTCCCCTAGGTGGGGCAAGGGGGAATGTACAGATGGGGCACCAGAAACTGATGCTTTCTGGATTAGTCAACACCGGCCCGTCCATCCAGAACAACAGGAGAGTGGGTAGAGTGTGTTATATTTAGGCTGTCCCTTGTAATAATATCTCCACGCTCAGATCAGACCTGAAGACGCTTGGTCTATAGGGCTGGTCCAAATTAAAGTGGATGCTTCCTAATTATTTCAACTTTGAGCAGGGAAGCTCTGAATTTCTGGGGTAAACAGTTTCTCTGGGGCCGGAACTAACTCTATACATTTCCTAGAGGCCCCACGTCCGCTGCAGCATAGGCCCATAATATCCATGGAAAGTCTCAAGGATCAGAAATAGAGTATATGTGTGCGTCTACATATACCTATGGACACATATATGTACAATGTCAGTCACAGTAATTAACACAGCTAACCCTCTCCTCCTACCACATACTCTCTTATCCCTGGGATGACCTCTTCCAGTTTCCATATACTATAATACCACTAGAATTTTATGACATGCCTTCTGGGTCCAGAGTCTGGGACATGCCGAAGCCTGGAATTTCTCCTCCTCTCTGCCTGATCACTCCTTCTGGCTTCCCTTCCCGTCTCTAATTCCAGTGCTCAGCACAGTGCCTGGCACATTAGTAAACACTTATTAAATGTTTGTTGATTGATTGGTTGATTAATTCTCCAAGATTCTGTCCTAGCCCTCTCTTCTTCCCACTCTATGGTCTCTCCCTTTGGCCAATCCTGTTCATTCTCCTGATTTCAAAGATCTTGATGCTGATGGCTTTTTAATCTCTTCTCCATCCCTGACTTTTCCCACGGGACATTTCTAGCTGGAGGCACACACACACACACAAATACATACACACATTCTCACACACACACACACACACACCCTTAGAGGTCCCTTCCAGCTGAACCAATGATCCTTAAACACATCCCTAGCTCAGCTGTTGAGCTTTCCCAGCTCTTCTGATCTTCCAGGGTTCTTTCCCTCTTTCCTTTGCCTCTCAGCTCCCTCCACTTCTACCCCTTTGGTGTGCTCCCCTTTCTTCTCTTACCTCCCCCGGCCCTAGGTCAGGCTCTCATTACTACCCACAAACTATATGGCATTATAATTCCCTCCTAACAGATCCCATCTCTTCCTGCTCCCTACAGTATCCCCTTCTCTTCCTTCTTTACTCTTCCAATCCATCCTTCCCACCATGGCCTGATACATCTTCTCAGGCTCAGAACTGGTCTTAAACTCTGCTCAGTCTCTCTCGGTTGCTCCCTTTTATCTAGTAAATAAAGGCAAGACTCCTTCATCAGGAGCCCTTGACAGCCTGGAACCATCTTGTCTTTCCAGTCTTGTCTCATACCACTTTCCTCTACACCTGTTGAACTCCTGCTAGACTGGATTATTCACCATCTCCTATGTCTCATCTGTGCTCTTTCAGCTCTGTGGCCTTTGCTCAATACTGTTGCTTATCCCTGGCATGCCCCCTCCTTCATTTACCCTACCCATCCTTTAATACTCAGCCCAAGCACGTACTCACCAGGATGCCATTCCTGACACTCCAGTAAAAGTCCTGTCCCCTTTGGGTCTCTCCTAAGCCTTTTCTTATGTGTGTCTTCTGTGTGTAGTGAGAGTTCTAGGGACCATCCTCCAGTCCCCATTTGCACTGGCAGAATACAGCTTTTCACCTCAGGGCTCTGGAATACTACAGGGCATGAGCCCCCACTGGAGTGCTTCCTCCATTATCAGTGGATATCAATAGCAAATATCAGGCCTAATTAGCTTTTAGTTAAGGGTATTTGCTAAGGTTGTTTAGTAAGAAAAATCAGTCGAAAACATATCCCCAAAATGGACATGCAGAATCCAAGAGAAACTGTGCTCAGGCCTAGAGCACATAGGGCAAAGGTGTAACTCACAGCTCCTCATTGGACAGAAGTCCTTTTCTCCTTTTAGGGAGCCCTCATGGTGTTCTCCTCAGGCAAGGTATGTTGGGCTCTCCATGGAGTTCAGAAGCTGCCTTTATTTAGTAAGTCTGGTCCTTATGTAGACATTACCATCTACCATTACTGTTCCAGGGACACCGCTAGGGTGTCAATAGGTCCCGTTCTTCCTACCTTTCCAAATTCACAAGGTCATTCTCTGGTCAAGAGGGGATAGAGACAGAGGTGGTCTCCCCTTCCCCAAGATGATTCCTTCTCAGGGACTTACCTGTAACTTCAATACTAGGCAGCTTTGTCAATGGACTGCTGGATTCTGAGCTAGCTTGCTGTTTTTGCAGATTGTTGGACGCTTGAAAGCAATTGTTCAAATGGACTCTAGCCTACATTTGCCTCAGAAAATGGTGGTGTCTTCTGGAGGCTCCTTGGGGCCTGGGAATGACATTTCTGCTACAATATTCTACCAAGTCAATAATCTCTTCAAGATGGGTATTGCCTCCAATAATTTACATCACAGCCCTTCTATGCCTTTTATATCCATGCCATTCTTGTACCATGCCTAAATCTGTTTCTTTGCAACTGCCTCATAGCAACCCTTGGCGAAGGTACTATGATCATCCCCATTTTACAGACAAGGAAATTGAGACTTGAAGAGAGTAAGAAATTTGCCCAGGGTCACACAGCTAGTGAGTGACTTAGACTAAATTTGAATTCAGTTCTTTCTGATTCCAAATCTAGTACTCTATCCAAAGGATTCCCCCACCCCCAAATATATGTCAACTTAGAGAAAACCATGTGTACCTTCTTTCATAATTCTGTATTCAATCAAGGGTTAGAAAACCAACTTTTTATCTAAAAGTACACTCAGGGTCATGTTTAGAATGATACAAGGTACCGGACGAATTACAAGTAGGAAACTCCTCTCCATTTATATTGCAAATATAAGGAGGGAAAATGAAATGATGGAAAAAGAAAAAAAAATCTGAACTATGAGTCAGGAGATCTGGGCTACAGTGTCTGGTTGATCACTAATTGGGTATAAGACCTTGGGCAAGTCACTTCCTGTCTCTTGCCCTTATTTTACTCATCTGTAAAATAGCTCTCATCTCTATAATGTTTTCAAGTTTACAAAGGGTGTTCCTCACAACAGCCCTCTGAGCTATGGAGGGTATCATTATCTCCATGTTTTACGGATGGAGAAATGCTAAAATGAGGTGCTCACGTTATCTCAGACATGCCTTCTAGCTCCATAATTCTATGGCCCTATGGTTAAAAACCAGGCCATCCAAATGGGGGTTTGGTGGGGAGGGAAGGCTAGAGAATTATCACCATGGTGGCTGGAAAGAGGAGACAATAGGCTTCTAGATTAGATTGTTGGGTCCCAAAAGGGCCTGGAAGGAAGCCCAGAGCTTATCTAGTCCAATTCCCTCCTTTTACAGATGAAGAAACTAAGTAAGACCAATTTATTTGCTGAATTGTATCCCACTGTAGTAATATACCCGTGTTTCCCTGATAATAAGACCTATCCTGAAAATAAGCCCTCCCCTTACTGTGTAAGATTCCTCTAAAATAAGCCCTTCCCCGAAAATAAGCCCTATTGAGATTGCTACTGTAGTGAAGGTGATCCCCTGCATGCACCATCCCCCCCCTCCCCCGTGAAACGCACGCAGCGCTCCGAGCTGCATCCAATCAGAGCTGCAGCAGTGAGCGCGTCATCCTGTTCTTCCCCAGTGATTTGCTTGCTGGCGCCATTGAGAGCAGTGCCGCGGAGAGCTGAGGCAGGACAACATAAAAACCCGGTATGTAAGCGGGAGTGAGGGGGCATGATGGAGGATAAAAAGGGCATGATGGAGGAAAAAAGAAGAACTCAGGGGGCATGATGGAGTGAAAAGAAGGACTGATGGTCATAATTTTATTATTCTGTCTGTTTTGACCCCCAGACATGAGTACAAAAAGGAAGAGCTACCGTATACTGTTGAGTATAAGAAAGCAATTGTAGAGGATTCACATGGCAAGAATCTTACAGTTTTCTGTAAAGAAAAACTTTTGGATCTTCGAATGGTCAGAAAATGGAGAGCAGATTATAATAACCTCAATCAACAGGTGGATGAGGGAAAAGGGAAAAAGCGCAGGTCTGGATCAGGTCGGCAGCCCTTATATCCTGACTTGGAGATCCTCATTGGTGAATGGATTGCTGACAGGAGAGCAAAGGCCTTGGTTGTGCGCAGGGCTGATATTCAAGCATTTGCCCTTTCAATGGCACCAGAGTTTGAAATGGTCTCAGAAGGATTCAAAGCATCACAACACTGGTTGGATGGTTTCCTTCAATGGTATGAACTGTCCCTAAGAAGATCAACAACACTGTTTAAGCTGGAAGATGCTGAAGTTATTAAACGTGCACTTGCATTCAAGTCCTTTATTGATAGGATCGACATTTCCAAGTACCAAACCTGCAATATGATTGCTATGGATGAAACTGCAGTGTTTATGGGACAAGGATCTCAAACAACAATTCATCACAGGGGTGCAATGTCAATCTACATTCCCACCACTGGCTATGAAAGTGCACGGGTCACCTGTGTTTTGGCAATTCGTTTGGATGGAAAGAAAGCCACACCTCTAATCATCAGTAAGGGCAAGAAAGATAAGATTGAATGTGTATCTGGCATTTACGTTCTTGAAACCGAAAAAGCCTGGTGTACATTGAAAATAGAATGGAAAGAAATCAGCGTGGAAACTTTGTGAAGCCCTGTCTGCAAGAAGTTGTGACTTGGGTGAAGAAGTCATGGGATAAAATTACTGACAGCTGTGTCTCCAAGGCACTATGAGCAGGTTACCTGGACAAGACATATTCATTTAAAGAGAGCTATATTGCTGGACATGACAGATTGGGTCCACTTCTTCTGAAGGAAATGGAGGTGCAAGACATCCAGGACAGAATTCAGGGTATGGACACTTATGACGATGTTGTTGAAGAAGATGACATGATCATTATTGAATAAAGGTACATTTTTTTGTTCACATTTACCTGTTTATTAAAATTGCTGTCAATGTTCATTAAAATAAGCCCTCCCCTTAAAATAAGCCCTCTGGTGTTTTTCTGTCCAAAAAAATTAATAAGACAGTGTCTTATTATCGGGGAAACACGGTAGATTCCTCTCTCATGTTGCTATGAGTCATTGGACAGTTTATTCTTCTTGGCCCAGATCCTTGGTAACCATTTGCTTTGCAAGTCCCTTGGCACAATTCTGACCATAGGCCTAATTTGATTGATGGTGGGTTTGGTCCCAGAGTTGGGGAGTTTCTGGCCCATAATGGATCTGTAAGGGGAAGGGGAAGGTGGTTAGGGGGAAAGGGTGATCTCAGGAACCCTTGATGATTGGATGAGTTTTCAATCATCCTGATTAAATTACAGGGCATGGGTCTTTGTCTGGAGGCATCTAAGAGTTACCTCCTCATGGAAAGCATGGGCATACTCTTTGGCATTCTGTTGAAAGGACACAAAAATCCTGACTTGTGAGGTTCTAGTGACTAGGGATGTCTCCAAGATGATTGGCTGACTGGGACTCAGGAGGCAGGACTCTGACTGGAGGAGCCTTCCCTCTGTAATCTATAAAAAATCAAACCGTTTGGGCTCCAAGACCTCTTTTTGACCTTGTCCTGTACAGAAGGGGGGCTGGTACGCAGCAGGGCAGACCTGGTCCTGAGGGAAAGGAACCCTGTGTGTAAGAGCAGCATGTGTTGTGAGGCCTGAGAAGAAAGAGCCCAAGATGACAATGATGGAACCCTGATCAATTCCCTGAAGAAGCCCCAGAAGCCCATGGAAGAGGCAGGCATGTTTGTACCCACTTTCCTTGAGATGGGAGGTCACAGACAAAGTCATGGAGGAAAGAGTTTGGTTGTTTTTGTTCTCTAAATTACCTAGGCAGGTGCGATTCCAGAATCTAACCTTTAAATGCTAGGTAACAGCTAGCATTTAAAATGTCTTAAGGTTTACAAAGTGATATATGCCTAGGCATATATAGTACATATGTGTATATGTATGGAGAGAGAGTCAGAAAGAGAGAGATTTGATTCTTATAACAGCCCTGGGAGATTGGTGCTATTAATATCCCCATTACAGATGAGGAAATTGAGCCTGAAGAGGTTAGGTGACTTGGCCAGCACTGCATAGCTAGTAAGTTTTTGAGGCAGGATTCTAAGGCTGCCACCCCTCTCTATGTGTGGCCTGGCCTATTAGAATGGAGGCTCCTTGAGGACAAGGTCCTTTTGACTTCTGCTTACACTCCCTGTGCCTTGCACGTAAATGGTACTTAAATGATTTTATTTCCCTCATTTATTCATTGAAAGCCATGACAACTAGTACCTTTCAGGACTAGGCTATTAGATCCTCAAAGTCCCCATTACTCCTGGGTTCTTCCATGAAGCCATCAAGCTTAAAGAGCTGTCTAGGGCAAGTCTCCAAGTGACTGGCCTTCTCAATGATTGCTACCTTCAGCAATGTTTATAGAAGAACAAATGTCCCATGACAAGGAGAAATTTTACCAGGACCTTTCGATATTCTATTAACTCGCCTTATGACCTTATGCAAGACTTCTCCCATCTCTGGGACTCAGTTTCCTCCTCTAGAAAATTGGATTCAATGAGCTCTCAGCCTCCTTGGAGCACTTTGAGGCTTACTTGGTCAAGTGGCAAAGGCTAGAAACTTTCAGTCATTTGGGCCTATTTATTAGATTTCATTGTGATACTTGGTGCCAGGCCAATGCAGTTGGTCTGAATTCTTAGCAACAGATTTGTATGTTATTTGGTCTGAACCCAGCTCTAGGGTGCCTAGGTTCCCACCCTGGCTTTATCATTCATTACTAAAGCCAGAATTAAAGATGGGAATAACACCTGGAATAGGCCAACTTATTCAAAGAGGAGGAGACATAATTTTGTGGGCACTGACAGACCTAACTCCAAGGTATAGGAAAGAAGAGAGTATACCAAAGCCCTGTGCCTTCCCCTGAGATTATCTGCAATTTACCCTCTCTGTATCTATATATCTAGATACTTAATTGACTTATTGATAGATCAATTCAGATATATTTATCTGGGGCCATCTTTGTGTTTCTTTGGGTTTCTCCCCAATACTTAGTACAATGCCTGGCCCATAACTGGTGCTTAATCAATGTTTGTTAACTTGTCAACCTAAAAAAATATGACCAAAAGAATCGTGGTAAACTACTGACCTAAATACCTACTTTCCCATCTCTACAAAATTTTATGAGAATGATCTACATACACATTTAAGACATCCTTGATGAAAGGCAAACTTTCTCAGCAGACCACATCTTTGTGGTCACACAATTAGCTGAAACACAGAGGATCTGAGATCCCTCTGAGCTTAGTGTTTATTGATTATGGGAAGGGAAGGGAAGGGAAAGGATCTTTGGGTTGATAGAGCAAAATGGTACCTTAAAGGTTCTTATAAAATGAGGTTACTTGGTCAAAATCATGCCTTCTTGTGCATACCTTCCCCTCTGTACAACCCTGCTTTTTAGTTTTCTTTGTGTGTCTTCCTCTATTAGAATGGAGAGAGGAAGCATTTATTCTGAACTAAGTCTGGCTAGGAAAGAACTACTGAAGTTGGTTATTTTGGTGGAAACAGCAGCATCAGATAAAGGATAGATCTACCATGGAGGATGGGAAGGTGATAGCTTTAGACCAAAAGGAAACCGTGTTGTCCAAAGCTTATTTGGCTCTGCCCTTTAAAGAAAAACAATCTTTGGGCTAGACAGGGCAGAAATACTATGACTAATAAAGAAAAAGCAGATAGGGATCTTTGAGGAACTCAAGTCCCCTGACCTCACTAAACTGTGTACTCTGGTGCTGAAAGAACCATGAGATGTCATTGCTGAGCCATTATCAATCCTCAGTGACAGGGTTGTGCTGGAGCCAGCTCAAACCAGCTCCCAAAAGCCAGTTTCAACCTGAGCATTCACCTCAGAAATCACTATAGATCAAGGCTTGATTTATTGTTTGGTTGATTTCTAGACTTAAGAAAGTGATGAAGAAAAGGTTAATAATACCAATGAAACTAATTATTTCTTGGGTACTTGGGGGGTGGTGTTACTAAACATTTACCAACACAACCACAACTGCAGAGGTTAACTGCAGAATTAGAGAAGGCATATGGTTTTTACAAACGGATTATGCAAACTATATACCTTCAATTACCTTCAATTCCTGAGAAAATTCTAGAAGAGATAGTAGACAAGTAGACCACAAAGAGCCAAGGTCATACCAGACTAATCTTACTTCCTTTTTTGACAGGATTAACAAACTGGAATATGGTATTCCTTAGTCTACAGTTAACCCTCTCCCCATGCCCTTCAGAACATCTGGGCTTCAGTCTAACGAACAAGGGAGGGGGTGGTCACAGGAAATGAGTGATGCAGCTCTGGCAGGGGAGGATCATGCTAAAGGCTAGGGAGAGGGACATTAGAACACACAGTGGACAGCTTTTATTTTGCTGGGAAAGACTATTGAGCCCACATATGCTGCTCTACTAGCAATAAGTGAGTTAGAACCAAAGGAGGTTCTAGATCACTGAAAAGGACAGAATAACCCAGATCAAGAAAAACTCTATTTTTTCTCAAGTCCACCCAGACTCTGAGTTCATTCCCCATTGCTCCAGAATTTCTTCTTCTGCCTTCTTCACCACCATCTTCACTAGCCCTACTCAATGCATGAATAAATATCCTATACTGAACTTCGAGCTATGATGTGTTGTTTGTACTCTTCTGCCCACTCAATGGAGGACTCACATTGTGTATTTTTAGAAGCTCAGAGAGATTCCATGTCTGGGGGACTTCCAGGTACTAGAAGAGCAACAGAACTTGCAACTACGTAGGAGATGTTTTTATGCATTGTTCTCTTGTTATCATGCATTGATTTTTCAGTTTTGACTCCATGTTGAGTAAAAATGCTGCTTAGAGTATCCAAGCATATGTGTCCGTTTTTGAGGAGAGCATGGTTTCTAAAATACCTTGAAAGGCTCAAGAAGACATCAGGCTGAACTGAAAAAGATGAAATTTAATAGTGATAAATGCAAAGTTTTCCACTTAAGTTAAAAAAAAAAACTTCACCAGTACAAAACATGGCATTCACGGTCAGGCCTAACTCAGCCAATCTGGAGACCTAGGTTCAGGTGTGGGATAAAATGAGCCATTTGTGGACCATCTAGCAAAAGTTTATTCAACAATATCATGGAAAGGTCACTCAACATTGACACACTGCTGGTTCAGTTGATTGTAGTTCACCTTGGCATTCCACTTGCCCCTGCTCCCCTCCCAATTCCCCAAGGGCTACAATCAGAAGAATTTTTTTGACTTGTATGGCAGCAGGAAGTTAGTCAAGACTGAGGAATCCTAATTACTGAAGGGCTGAGATTTTATGCCTTTGGAGGCCTGGATATTAGATTGGTTGTTCAAACTGTAGTTCCCTGGACCAATCAAGACTCCAAGATGGTCTTATAGTCTTTTAAAGAAGTTTAGGACATATGTGATTTTCTAGCTATGCAAAAAGGGTTTATCATTATGGTTCTGGAACACGTTAATAACAGACATTGCCCTTGCCATACATAACTAGACAGCTGTTCATCCAAAAAAGAATATGGGGAGTTCAACAGAATGCAAACTTAATGACCACAGAAGTATGATATACTAGCAAAAAATGACCAGGGCAGGAACGCTAGGCCAAGAAAAAGCCTGCATTTCTGTCACTCTGAAATAGTAGAACTTTCCAGCTGGCTGATTAATAAATGAATTCAACAGCATTCTACTGATACTCCAAAGAGGGCAAGTTCACAAACATGCTGGTCAGACCCAAACCCTTGGCAGGAACTTGCAGAGCTCAGATCAGGGGGCTAGGTATCAGATCTTGCCCTGGATCACTATGCCCTCTCACACTGAGTGTAGTGATAGCTTTGTGGGCCCCCCACTTGAGCTGTCCTGAGATTCTGAATAACATCACACTGAATACCACAAGAAGACAACAGCAGGACCCAGCCTGGACATTCCCTCCAGATGTGTGTGTGTGTGTGTGTGTGTGTAGAGTCCAACACTAACATAAAGTTTGAAGTCAGGAGGCAGGAAGGAGGAATTGGCAAACAAACAAAAAAGAATACTATTATAAAAAGCTGTTATGGTGATGAGGACAGTCAAGACACAAACACAGAAGAGATTTATTTCAAAACATGTACAAGAAAAGCCACAAAGGAAAACATAGTTTTGGCATAAATTTAACTAGACTTCTAGGAAGAGAAGACAAGAGAGGATAAAGATATTTTTTTCCTAGATAAAATGAGAGTTCTAGAGAAAAAGGTGGGGAGAGCTATGGAAGAAAGAATTTAAAGAGATACAAAACCTTGCCTAAGCAAAAAAAATTCTTTAAAATCAGAATGGACCAAACACAGACACCAACAATTGCACTAGACAACAAAAAATATTAAAACAGAGTCAAAAGGTTGAAAGAATAGAAGATGAAGGTATTTCATCTTCTTCAGAAAAAACAACAGAAAAGCAGATTAAAGAAATTTAAGAATTATTGAACTACCCAAATGTCATAACCAAAAAAAAAAGGGGGGGGGGGAATAGAGATAATTTTTCAAGAAATAATCAAACTGCCCAGATCTCTTAGGACCAGAGGGCAAAGTAGAAACAGCCTCTATCATCTCCTGAAAGAAACCTCAAAATAAAAATTCCCAGGTACATTATAGCCAACAATCCATGGCTTCCAGTTTAAAAAATAATTACTACAAGCATCTAGAAAGAAAGAATTCAGGTACTGAGGAAGTCACAGTCAGAATTACACATGATTAGCAAAAGGAGTAAGGAGCCTGGAAAATATATATATCCTAGAAGACAGAAGATATAGGTATACAATGAAAAATAACATCCAGTAAAATGGAATATGATCCTATGGGGGTAAAATGGATCTTTGTTTCATTGGGGTTTTTTTGCTTTTTGGAGGGCAACTGGGGTTAAATGACTTACCCAAGGTCACATGGCTAGTTTTTGTGTTAAGTGTCTGAGGCTGGATCCGAACTCAGGTCCTCCTGACTCCAGGGCTGGTGCTCTATTCACTGCACCACCTAGTCACCCGTGGTAAAATAGATTTTTAATGAAATAGAGGACTTCTAAGTTTTCCTGATAAAAAGACCAGAGCGGAATAGAAAGTTTGAAATTCAAACACAGGAATCAAGAGAAACATTAAAAGGTAAAACTAAATTGAACAATCATAAGGGACTAAACAAGGATAAAATTCTAACATGGAGAGATATTACATATGTTCTATTTGAACCCTCTTGTCACCAGGGGTCATATAGGGAGACTAATTAGATACAAGGCCCAGGAGTATTTCTATTATATTTTTCAAGATCTTCAAAGAAGAAAGGAAAGGGAGGGGAAAAAAGAATACACTGAAGGGTGGAGAGAAGAGAAAAGGAGATTCAGAAAAATTCTCACATAATTGGGATGGGCAAGTAGGAGTCAATAAACATTTATTAAGCCCCTACTTTGAGCTAGGCCTTGTGCTGAGCACTGGGGATTCAAAAGGAGTTAAAGGATGGTCCCTGCCCTCCCAGAGCTTACAATCTAACGGGAGAGAAAACATGCAAACGAAATTGGGCAAAGCAGGCTTTATGCAGAATAAACAGGAGACGGGAGGGGGGGCCTTGAGGCTCAGAGGGTTGGTGGGGAAGGTTAGCTGTCAGACTGGAGGAGGGAGGGAAAGCCAGAGAAGACTCCTGGAGCCAGGAGATGCCCTGTCCTATTCATGGTGGCCAAGAGGCTGTTTTTTTCTTTTGCAATTCATTCGTGTTTCGTTCAATTACATTTTCTGATACTAGAGTATTTAAACAGGCACTTCCTCTTTTGTTCATCTGGGCACCTTACACTTTTGGAAGTATTCATTCGTTTATTTTATAAGTTTAAGATAAAATTAAACAAAATAATTTTTGATAATTTTATTTCATTTGTGAATTATCCTTTTCCATTTTTAATACAATTTGGATTCCCTTTCTCCTTTTAAAATAAGGTTGGTTAACTTTGAAGAGAGGAAAGGGAAGGGATAAAATAGAGGGAGGGCGGAGTGGGGGGATGGGAAGAAGGGGGAGGGAGGCCCGGGAGGAAGGAGGGAGGGAAGCAGAGTCGCGGGGCCGCGGGAGGGGGAGCGCGGGGGCGGGGCCTGATCACGCACAGCGCGGTGACGCCACGACG
>NW_027185850.1:24907671-24995185 GCF_028583685.1 Petaurus breviceps papuanus | reverse complement strand
CGTCGTGGCGTCACCGCGCTGTGCGTGATCAGGCCCCGCCCCCGCGCCCCCCCAGGGGCCCCACGCCTCGGTCCCCGCACGCCCCTCCCCCACCCCCGCACGCACTCCCGGAAGATGGGGAACTGCCTCAAGTCCCCCACCTCGGATGACATCTCCCTGCTCCACGAGTCTCAGTCGGACCCGGCCAGCTTCGGGGAGGGCACGGAGCCGGATCAGGAGCCGCCGCCGCCATATCAGGTAGGGGAGGGGGGGAGTGACCGTGCGGGGGTCGGGGTCCCCGAGGCCCCAGCTGTCACCACCGTCCTCCTGCGGGGCCGGGGGAGGAGCGAGACCTTGGCAGAGCCCCTCCTCGAGTCCGCTGCTCCCCCGCTCCGCGCTTATCCCGAGCGGACTTCGCGGAGCCCCCCACCACGCCCCCCTCCCCCGCTTGGAGGGGGAGCCTGGCTGTGCGGAAGCGCTTTGAAAAAGCCTGCCCGGGGCCGGCCTTCCTTGGTCTGCAGCCGCAGGCCCCCTCCTTCCGAAGCTCCCAGGGTTAGCGAGTGGACGTTACAGGTGCAGACTTAAAGCCCCTTGGAGGAAAGCGAGAGCGAAGCAGGCTCGAGTGTCCCAATCCGGCCGCCCAGGCCTCCTGAGCTTGCCTAATCTTGCTCTAAAAAATGTCAACATTGCTCAGTCACGGACTTGGGGGGTGGGGTGGGGGGAATTGTGGGTGGGGATCCCTTCTTTTGAACCGTGGGGGGTTTAGTTCTTTTGGCCGGACCGGGTGTCTCCTTTGTTGATTCATGTGGTGACATCACTGTCTAGGGCTGTTCTTTTCTCATGACTGGGTTTAAATCAGTGGCCTTCTCACACCGGAAAAACCTAAGGTTTGCTTTTGTTTGCCATGGAGGTAGGAGGTGTTGAAGCTTTAAGCATTTAGCCTTACCCTTACGCTCCCTGGGCATCCTTTGTAGAAAAGGTAGGACTTTTAGAAAGTCTCTCAACATTAGGCCCAAATGTGTTCCTCCTTCCAGATTACAATGAGTGAAGCAAAGCAAGGCCGGTGTGGGCTCCATGGTTTGTTTTTAAGGTATACTTTTCTTTGAAATGCCCCCACTTCCCCTCCAAAATGCTGAATTTTTCTGGTATTTTAGTAACTGAGGGCTTAGAGTTGACTTCTTTGTTAAGGGAAATGAAGACCCTGGGTGAAATTTCTCATGATTTCTACTCAGTAGGAATCCCAAAGCCAGTGAGAATTTCATTGAACCATGAAACCTCCCTTGAAATTTTGCTTGTTATCAATAATAGCACCTTCTTTAGCCTTGGACCTTCCTCACAGCAGGAAATAATTAACCAACAGACATTTATTAAGGCCCTATAGTGTTTGAGGTGCTGAGGATATAAGGACAAAGGCAGTACAGTCATAGGATCATAGATTTGGAGTTAGCAGGGACTATTCAAGGCCACAAAGTCCAATCCCTCATTTTAGAGATGAGGAAACCCAGGCACAGAGAGGTTCAGGGTCTGTAGACATTCAGTGTCTGTAGTGAAATTTGAACTCAACTTTTTTTGACCCAGACTTTGCTCTATCCACTACTACACCATTCTCTAAAGGAACTTAAATAGTAATGAATTAAGAACTTGCCTCCATGCAGTGGATAGCCACCTATTGATAATTTGTTGGCAACTGGAAGACCTTTTGATATCAATAGTTTCAAAAAGAGGACTGTTTCTTTTAGAGGAAAAACTATACAAATATATATGTATTAATCATATCTGTCATACTTATCTTTCAACACTGTTATGCAAGGAATCCAGATGTTATCCCCATTTTACATTTGAGAAAAGTGAGGCTCACAGAGATTTTGTGGCTTGTTTATGATTGTCATATACCAAGAGAGTGTTGAAGCCTAGGACTTACCACTGTCAGCCATGTTTGTCTGTTTTTTTCCATAAGGGGTAAGAAATTTGCTCAGATTAATTACTCCAGGTGATTTGAAACACCCGTTTTCACAATGATTTTTCCCCTTTATTAATGTAATAAAGAGGGGAGGTAGCTCTGTCTTTTTCTTTTTCAAGAAATGGTAGATAATTAACACAAAACTACAGGAAATCTTTAATTTAGATTTGTCATGTCTTAAGGAATGAGTGATAGATGAAGTAGGAATTATTTTATTTCAGGGAGTAGACAAGCATGCAGAGACTAACATGGTATTACACCATATGAATTAGTTAGAATGTGGCCTTTAAGTTTTGTTTCTGTTACACAATGTACATATACACCAAGTCCTCTGTAGCATAAACTTACTAAAATTTACTGTTACCTCCGTTAAACTCATTGAGGCAAAACATAATTTCGATACATTTATTATTTGATGTTTACATAACCTAAAATAACCCTGTGCCATTTTTTTTTAAGCTTGCAGGATAGACAGTCTTTAAAATCAGTCAATATTATAGGGTCATAGATTTAGAACTGGAAAAGGATAGGAGAGGTTATGTAGTTCAACCCCTTCATTTGATAGAATAAAAACAACTCTGGCCCAGAGGGGGATTGACTTGCCCTACTTTACATAAGTAGTTAAGTGGTGGAGTATGTATTTGAACCCAGACCCTCTGACTTCCAGATCCATCTGGCACTCTTGCCCCTGTGCTATGTGGTCTATTTGAAGATGAATGTAGTTGTATATCTTATAAGAACCATGTCTATTTTACAATTCTGTTTTTATCTTATATTATTAACCTTTTATGGAAACCAACCTAAAGATTAAATCTCAGTTGTATTCTCATGAATTTTCTAAGCTTTGAATGCTTTAGGTCATATAATTGTATTTTCTTTCTTTTAATTCTTTTTTTCCTAAGACCATAGATAATTTCTGAATATTTAAACCTACAACTGCCCCATCCCCTCTCCTTCCAACCTCAAAACATGATGCATTCATTTGACAAACATTTATTTAGACACAGTGTAGTGAATAAGAATCTCCTCTCTTCCAGGACTTTGTGCAGTCTAGTAGGGTGAGACTGGACATTTAAACAGAGATTCTCTTTCATTTCATATTTTAGTCATGGTAAAGCTCTAAAGTGCAATGAGATCAGTTGAAGGAAGAAAGCATTTCCAGGAAGGTTTGTTGTACCCAGTCACTGGGAGGAGAGCTTGGTAATGAATATTTATCAAGGAATAAATGGTGCTTGGAGCATTTGCCTGTGCACATTTACAATCTCCCCATTGGCATTTTGCAACATTACAGTAATTTAAAATTTACTAAAAATTTCTTTGACTAGTTTGTGTTCCTGTAAGATTGTAGCAGAGACAGATGTACATTAGAAATAGAAATTCTCTTATGTTTTTGCTGCAGCACCCAGCCTTATTGTGTCCTTTAATGAAGATAAAAACTTGGGGGAGTAGAACTTTGAATTTATGTTCAATCACAACATTGCCTTTTGTTCTTTAATCAGTTTTTCTTAAGGAATATAAATAAATGTTAAACATTTCGTGATTTGTAAAAGAACTATAATCCTCTCAACCTGGAAGACCATATAGGTTTCATAATCTAATCTATAGAAAGATTATGTGATTTGTGACAAGGTTTAAGTGTTACACATTTTTCTGACTCCAATCCCAACATCATACTTCCTCTTTCTTAATGTGACTTGAGTAAAAATTTTTAAGCTTTCTTCTGGGACATCAGAGGGAAGGTTTTTTTGTTTGTTTCAAGTACTGTATTGCTTATAATGGTGGGAGGAAGAAGAAAAAAATTTGGTTTAAAAACACTCTTCAGGGGGTGGCTAGGTGGGGCAGTGAATAGAGCACGGGCCCTGGAGTCCAGAGGACCTGAGTTCAGATTTGACCCCATACACTTAACACTTACTAGCTGTGTGATCGTGGGCAAGTTACTTAACCCCAATTGCCCTGCCTTCCCCCCTCCAAAATGAAAAAAAAACAAACAAACCACTGTTCAGAAAATTGAACGGTCCAGAGTTCACCAGATTTAGGTACAGGGTTTCAATGGTGAAGGAATTTAAGATCCTTTTTAAAACTATTTTTAGAAGCATCTTCCCAACTCCCATCCCCACCTCAGGGGGGAAAATTTTTTTAAAACTCTTTTTAAAAATAAGGTTCATATACCTAGAGGTAGAAAAGGCATCAGAAGCCATCTAACCTTACAGTGCTCTCATTCTACAGATGAAGAGACTGAGGCCCATGGAGGTGAAGTGACTTGTCCAGGGTCACACAGTTAACAGCTGGCAGAATTTAAAACCAGGTCTCTGCAGCACAAAATGTTCTTTCCACTCTGCTGAGAGTTCATATGATCCTCCATGTTTTTAGGAATTTTCTTTTTTAAGTAAATAACAAAACATCACATTTTGAATGTTTTAAACTATGACTTTCTTCAGCCTTCTTCAAGGACATTTTTTTAACATCTCTGCACTGCAGAAGTCTTTGAAGGTAATCTTTTTCCCTTTCAGATCTCTAGTGTATCCAGTAAGCTTGCATATTTTTATTAAGGCTATAATTATTCAGAGCTTAAATAGTAATATGATGCCTCTTTTAGCCAGCATATTTAGGGAGTGATGAATTCCCCATAAGCGAAAAATCCAACTAACCAAAATTTACCCCTTTAGTCATCAGTTTCATGTTAACTTTTTTCGGATCTTTTCTCAAGTATATTAAACCTTTCCATGCTAATTAAACAGGAGAATGAACCTACTTCATTCAACTTTTTCTTAATGTTTCTTATGTCCAGAACACCTGCTACCTCCTTTTCTGCATGCCATAAGCCTCCCTCTTCTTCAAGACACCCACTCTTCCTTTATGAAACCTTTTCTCATCTTGTTCTAACAGTACTTACTGACTTCTAGTCATTTGACACTCATGTATTGCCTCATTTAGTTTCTCTCTTATCTGCTCTACTGGGTCTTTGGCTTTTCTCTTACCTCCCCCTACCCTCGCCCCTCATACTGCTTATTTACCACAGTGTCTTAAGCATGATAGGAGCTCAGTCATATTGTTTGACCCAGTGTATCCATAATGAATTTTGTTATTGTACTCTGAGCAGTACAATGATGCCCATAGGCACTGTTGTGCCCCTATTGCTAAAGGAATGAGGGGGAGGAGAGAGGGCTCAGATTGCTGAGCTTGAAAAACTCTCTGATTGTTACTTGTGCTTCTTCCCTTCAGTGCTACTGTCAGTGTGTCATCCTGCTTCTAATATGATGCCATATTTTATACACATTTGTTTGGGCAGAAAGCATAGAACAGTCTTGTGGGCTATTGTGGCAGCTGGATGTGTTACTGGTTTTGTTCTGGATGACTAAGTGGTTGAAAGCCTGATTTCTGGATAAGTGGGATGTTATTGTTTATTCCAGTCATATTAAAACAACATTGCTTTCATTGCCTGTCACCCCTTTGATTTTTGAGTGATGAAAGATGCTTTCTCCCTCTAGGGTATGTCGAGGTGCTGTTCTAGATCTGACTGTAGGGTACCAGAAGTCAAGAACAAAGAGTTGTTTGCTGCTCACGGGCCTGAATTCACTTCAATCTAACCAGCATTTATTAAGCGCTTGCTATAGTCCAGCATTGTTCGAGGGGCCAGGGATACAAAGACAACGCAGGATGATAACCTCCATCAAAGAATTTACATTCTACTTGGTAGAAATATAATGTGCACCCAAATAAGTATGAGATGTATACAAACTAGTTATGATGAAGAGAGGAAAACACTAGCAAGTTGGAGGAACAGAAAAGCTCTTTTGTGTTATTGTCTATTGTAGGAAGAGCTGATCTGGCCCCTAAAGGGAGCTAAGGATTCCAGGAAGGGAGGGTGAGAAGGGGAGAGCATTTCAGCCTCAGGGACTGTGAAATGAAAAGGCTTGGAGATGGGAAAGGATGTCACATACAGGCAATAAACAGTAAATTCCAGTTTGGCTGGAATGAAGAATGGATAATTAGCCTGGGAAGATAGTTGAGAGAGAGATTGTGAGTGGCTTTAAATGCCAAATAGATGAATTTGGATTTCATCCTCGAGGCAGTAGAGAGTCAGGAGCTCTTATGGTCAATCCTGTGCCTTAGAAATATGTCAGTAGATGTGTGGCGGATGGAGAAGATGCTAGGAAACCAGTTAGGAGGCTGTTGTGATAGTCTAGGCCAGGAGTGGTGAGGGCCTGAGCTAGTGTGGTAGCTACGTGAGTGAAGATCCAACAAGATACAGGAAATGACTGGTATAGGAGGTGAGGGAGGAGGAAGAGTCAGTGAAAAGTAGAGAGTGGCAGAACTAGGACACTGGAAGGATGTGGTGTCATCAAGAATAATAATAAGCATTGATATATGCTTTAAGGTTTATAAAGCACCTTACATGTATTGTCTCATTTGATTCTCATAACAGCCTTGGGAAGTGCTTTTATTACCCCTATTTTATAGATGAGGAAACTAAGACTGGGAAAGATAATTGTCTGAAGCAGGATTTGAACTCAGATCTCCCTGACTTCAGATCCACTACTTTACCCAGCTGCCTGAATGTAGGAAATCAGGAAGAAAGGTGATTTTAGGGAATAAAAATAATGAGTTTTGTTTTGGACATCTTGAGTTTATGATGCTCTTGGGACATTCGGGTGGTAGTTGCTGAAGAGGGAAATGAGGCTTGGATATATAGGTTATCTACATGACGATAAGGAGATTGCTCATCAAGAGAAGAAAATAGGGTCTTGGACAGGACTTTGGGGTGTACTGAACCACACAGTGAAGGAGCCAATGGAAGAGGCAGAACTTGTCTTTCTAGACTTATTTCCCATTACTTGCTCTCGTGTATTCTAGGTTCCAGTCAGACTGTCTGACTTGATGGCTCCCTATGCACTACCTTCTGTCTCCTTCTTCTGTGCAGAAGGGATCCATGACCCAAAAAAGGTTAAGAACCTCAGTGTAGAAAGTGGTCCTTGACCAGAGCATTGAAGTAAACTAGAGATTTTCAGGAGGCAGAGGTAATGAGGGGGTTCATTCCAGGCATAAGGAACAGTGAGAACACAGACCCAGAGACTGGAAATGGAATGTCATGTGTGTGGAATAGCAAGAAAGTCAGTTTGACTCTTTGGTAAAAGTGACCAAGAGAAGAGCTACCTCTTACTCTGAGACTGGAGCAAAAGAGGGAAGACAGTGGAGTGTGATATTGAGGGGACTGAAGGTGTAGAAAAGAGAGCTCAAGATCTATAGCCTAGGGTATTGCTTTGTGCCATTGAGAAGATGAAGAATGAAATAAGGAGATTAGTAAACAGAAGGATGACTGGTGTAGCCCAGTTGAGGTAAGGTAACAGATTGGCTGTGGACCTAGTCAGTTTGCATTAATTGCTTCTTGAGCTCTTGGAGTGTGGCAGCTTGCAGACAGAAGTGAAGAAAGTACACTGGAGTAATCTAGCATTGGAATTTGGAAATGGATGAATGGTGATAAAAACAATAGGCTTCTGGGTGAAGAAAAGGGAGTAGAGAGCTTAATGCCAAATTAAACAATAGTATTAATTACTGTATCTAAGTGTGAAGAAAACCACTCAGGAGGAAGGGTGTTGGAAGAGGTAGAAAAAAGAGAGAGAAAAAAGAGTTTAAGTTCTTATTTTGTGCCAAGCACACTCCTGCAGATACAAATGCAAAAGCAAAGACAGCCCCTGCCCTAGAGAAGCTTAGGATGAGAGTGGTGAGCTGTGAATTGGAGTACTTTGGCAGGAAGTTCCTCTGAAAGTGGTGCTATGGAAAGAGCCCAGAAGTTAGAGAGCCTGGAAGCCTTAGTTTGGGGTGGAGCAGGAAGGACACACATAGTTGCTTATCTTCTCTGGGCCCCTTTTTCTTCACTTATAAAATGGAAAGATTAAAAGTACTTACTTTATAGGCTCATTGTGAGACCCAAACAAGATAATATATATGAAACCTTTAGCACTGGAAAATATTAGCCATTATAATTATCTGTAAAATGAAGGACCAGCTGCTTGTACACTAGATGAGGCACCGAATTTGGAATCAGGAAGATCTTAGTTCAAAGCCTGCCTTCACTTACTGGTTGTGTCACCTTGGGTAAGTCACTTAACCTCTCTCTGCCTTAGTTTTCACATCTGTAAAATGGAGGTACCTACCTCCCAGAGTTGTTTTGAGGATAAAATGTTTACAAAACACCTTATAAACCTTACAGTACTATATACATGCTAGCTATTACTATTAAAAGATTACCACTTTCCAGTATGGTATCTTATGGCCTATTCAGTAAATTCAAGTGGTACCCTTTTACCTCCAGGATCAAATATAAAATCCTCTGTTTGACTTTTAAAACTTTTATAACCTAACTATGACTTGCCTGAGGTCATAAAGATAGTAGCAGAGCTAGGATTTAGAACTGAGGGCCTCCTCCTGACTTTAGACCAATACATTTTCTTGAAAGAAGTTTGTAAATCAATTTTCTGTTAATTGAACCATTTAAAAATACTATAGAAGTTTAATATTTCATTATATGGTATAAATGAAGTCATTATTTCCAAATTTCCCATTATTTACCCTATTCCAGTCAAGTTAGTCTCCTAACTGCCCCCCAAATTCACTGAGGTCATTCCTGCTTCTGACTTTGTCCCTGGATTCCCCTTCCTCCTTTCTCTCACCTCTCCAAATTATACTCATTTTCAACGCTTGGTTCAAATCTTGCTTCATGTCTTCTATGAAAGGGGGTTGGTTCTATGGGTCTTGGTGACTTGGTTGGATGGAATCTTTAAAACTGTGTCCCGAGAAAGAAGATGATTTTGGTAGTTGCCTCTTTGATTACCTGAGAGAGATTGGTTTGAGAATTGGGGCAAGATAGATACCAGGGACAGGATGCCAAAGGAGGAGGAGTGTAAGATGTATTCACCATAGAGAAGCATTTCACTGAAAGACTAAGGCAAAACAAGATTTTAAAGTGAGCTTGGAGTTGGAGGGACAAATTTTGAGGGCACTTTCCTTTTCATAATATTGTTGATTTGAATTTAGACAAAGGGGAGAATTTAAGACTATGAATGGTGTTATTTTTGTCCCCTAGGGTGAAAACGAAAGAGTGCTAGAGAATTTGCTTTGGAGCAACATTGTTTGGAATGTTCACTTTTACTTGCAAGGAAAGACATGAATAGAAAATGGCAAATCAGAAAGATACTTTAGAGATAATCCAGCTTCCTACAGGTCTTTCCATTTCCCTGTCTTTCATATATAATCCATACAACAGGAATCAGCCTAATCTTCCTCATGCATTATTGTTGAGTTATTTTCAGTCAGACTCTTCTTGACTCCCTTTGAGGTTTTCTTGACAAAGATACTGGTTTACCATTTCCTTTTCCCGCTCATTTTCCAGATGAGGAAACTGAGGCAAACAGGGTTTAGTGATTTGCCCAGGGTCACACACCTAGTAAGAGTCTGAGACTGGATTTGAACCCAGGTCTTCTTGACTCCGGGCTGGGCCCTCTTATTTACAGTGCCACCTGGCTGCCCCTCCTGATGCATAGATCTAATCATACTACCTCTTCCCTCGGTTCCTTTCGTGACTTCCTTACCCCTTTCAGAATCATAGAATTCACAGGCCATCTAGTCCAACCCATACTGAGCTCTACTGCGCACACTTACTAGTAGTCCAGCTTCTACAGCAAGATCTCCAGTAGTGGAGAACTTTCTTCTAAGGTAAGCCCATTTCACTTAGAAAGATTTTTAGGTATTGGGAAGATTTTCCTAAATCTTCATTGGAGTTAGCCTCCTGGCTGCCTAGAAATCTTAGCTAAAATTGCCCTTCTGTAAGAAGCCTTTCCCACTCTTCTTAATCTCAGTTCTCTGCAGTTTGTGCTGTATATGTCTTCTCTGTACCTAGCGGTTTGCCTGGTTTCTGTTCTGTCTGTGAGCTCTTTGGGAGTGGAGACTGCCTTTTGCCTTTCTTTGTCTTCCTTAGCACAGTTCTTATGTGCAAAGTAAATGCTTAAGAAACGTTTACTGACAACCCAAATTATACATGTCGAAGGGGAATGGATGGTGTGAGATTGGGTAGAGGAGTAACCCCTTCTACCTGATTGTTCCGATGTGATGTAGCCTTTGAGTTGGGCCTTGACAGGGGAGTGAGAATGTCAACAGGAGTCCGTCAGCTGATAAACATTTATTAAGTGACCACTATGCGGCAGGCACTCTGCTAAGTGCTAGGGATACAAAGAATGGCAAAAGACAGTCCTGATTCTCAGGGAGCTCACAGTCTTAACGGGAGAGACAGCAGTCAAGCAGCTAGGGACAAACAACATGTGTGTGCAATGAACTGGAGATGTTGAGCAGAGGAAAGGCACCAAAATTAAGGCATGTTAAGAAAAGCTTCTTGTAGAAGATGAGATTTTATGTGGGCCTTAATAGAAGCTAGAAAGCAGAGATGAGGGTAAGAGAGCATTCTGGGGGGGGGAGGGGAGGGGAAGGGAGGGCAGTCAACTAAAATGCACTGAAATGATGAGCATCTATATAAAACTATAGGCAAACTTTATCTGTAATGGGGATACACTAGAAGCCTTTCCAGTAAGATCAAGATGGAAGCAAAGATGTTCATTGTCACCATTATTATTTAATATTGTTCTAAAAGTTCTTACTATAGCAGTAAGACAAGAAAAAGAAATTCAAAGAATAATCATAGAAATGAGGAAACAGAATTTTTACAGATGGATATGATGGTGTACTTAGAGAAACTAAAAGACTCTAAAGTCACTTACAGTAAAAGAAATTCAAATTAAAAGAACTCTGAGGTACCATTTCACACCCATCTAATTGTCTAAAATGAGAGAAAAGGAAAATGATGAATACTGGAAGGTTTGTGGGAAAATAGGCACACTAATGCGTTGTTGGTGGAGCTGTGAACAAGTCCAACCATTCTGGAGAACAATTTGGAACTATGCCCAAAAAAAGGCTAGCGGTCTGTTCCCCAGGGAGATGGAAAAAAGGAAAAGGATTTATGTACAAGATTATTTATAGCAACTCTTTCTGTGGTGGCAAAGAATGCCCATTAATTGGGGAATGACTGAACAAGTTATGGTATATGAATGTGATACAGTACAATTATTCTATAAGAAATAATGAAGGGGATGGTTTCAGAAAAACCTGGGAAGACTCATATTGAAATGATACAAAGTGAAATGAGCAGAACCAGAAGAACAACATATACAAAAGCAGTATTATAAAGATAATCAGCTTCAAAAGACTGAGTAACTCTGATCAATACAGTAATTTTCTACAACTCGAAAGGATTCATGATAGAAAATGTTATCCACCTCCAGACAGAGAACTGATGGACAGAGTGAAGCATATTTTTTTCCTTCCTTTCTTTTCTATCTGTTTAACTTTTTAAGCATAGCTAGTATGGAAATATATTTTGCTTGACACTATATTACATACTATGTATGTATATACGTATGTGTATAAAATAGGTTCTGTATCTAGCCATTACAATGGGGAGGGGAGGGGATGAGAAAGGGAGAGAATTTGGAACTGAAAATTAAAAAAAAATTAAATTATGTGTTTATTTTTAGTTTACATCATTCATTTCCACAAGATTGTGAGTTACAAATTTTCTCCCCGTCTTTCCCCTACACACCACCCCAAAACAGCAGTCTCACTGTATACCCCCTCCATCAATCTGCTCTTTCCTATATCCTCTCCCATCACCCTCCGACTTTCTTGTAAGGCAAGATGTATCTCCATACCCCAGTGCCTATATATCTTATTTCTCAGTTGCATGTAAATAATAATAATATATATTTTTAAACATTTTATTTTAAAACTTTGAATTCCAGATTCTTTCCCTTCTTCCCTCGTCACCCACCCTTACTGGGGAGATAAGCAATTCAATATAGGTTGTACATGTGTAGTTACACAAAACATTTCCATAGTGGATATGTTGTGAAAGACTGACTATATTTCCCTCCATCCTATCCTGCCCCCCACTTGTTCTGTTCTCTACTTTGACCCTGTCCCTTTTCAAAAATGTGTGCTTCTAACTACCCTCCCCCCCAGCCTGCCCCCCCCCCTCTTATCCCCTTCCCTCCTACTCTCCTGTAGGGCAAGATACCCAATTTAGTGTGTATGTTATTCCCTCCCGAAGCCAAATTCAGTGAGAGTAAGATTAACCCATTCCCTTTTGCCTTCCTGTTCTTCCCCTCCATTGTAATAGTTTGTCCCCAAAAAGGGATTTTAAAGCTGGATTGCTATGCTTGCTTTGCTTCCTTTGTTTGCTCATGTTGCCACTCAGTTACTTGACTTTTGAGCTCTTTGCCACAGTAGAACTCTGCTTGCAGAGGGGAGAGCTTTGTCCCAAATTGCTGGGGTTTTCACAGCTGCCAGAGCTATTAGGCGGGCGTCTCTACAGCCCCTACAAACTCTGGCTCACTGGTCACACACCTCAGGACCACCATCCAAAACCATGATCCAGATCCAGGCAGGTTAAAGCAAGAGTGATTACCCTTAGAATGGTTGCTTGGCCCCTCTATGATCTGCAGGCCAGGAGCTCTGAAGCAGCCATATGGAGGTGGCTGCACGCACGGCTGCCACACCTCCTTGCTCCAGGGGCAGAGGCTGGACCATGCCTCCATGCCTCCCAGTTCCAACAGAGTTCTACACTGACCTTTTACTTTTTCATTGGCATTTATGGGTTGATATTTCTGGAAACCACCACAGCTGCTGGTGATCCGCTCACTTGAAGTCCACTCCAGCCACTGCTTGTCAGGGCCACCGTGGGGCTAAAACTGCGGGCTGGGGGGAGGAGGGAGCTGGGAGGGGGCTGGGCTTGGCTCCCAGCAGGCTGTGATGGACCTTTCCTATAGGCCTGCCAGGCTGCCTTCTGCAGGAGATTTGTTTCTCTCTGTCACTTTATGGGTTCTCTGGCTCTAAAATTTGTTTAGCGTCATTTTGTAGGTATTTGAGGTGGTTATGGGGGGGGGTCATGAAGTTTTCATGCTTCTACGCCACCATCTTGGCTCTACCTGCCCCCCTAAAAATTTTTTAAAAGAAAAGAAAATGTACAGAATTAGGAGATGAAGTGCCTGGTGCAAGGAACAACAAAGAAGCCAAAATGTCATATAGTAAAATATAAGAAGACTGGAAGGATAGGAAGGGGCAAGGTTGTAAAGGACTTTGAATGTCAGAGAGATTTTATATTTGATCCTGGGAGTGATGGGAGCTATTAGAGTTTATTGAATAGAATTGGAGAGTAGGAGGGAGGGATAGTCAGATCTATGCTTTAGGAAGATGAATTTGACAACTAATTGGAGAATGGATTGGAGTGAGGAGAAACTTGTGGCAGGGGGACCACCAGTAGTCAATTACAATAGACCTAGCTGATAGAGGTCCACCAGGCTGGTAGTAGTATCAGAAGAGAGCAGCAGGCATATACAGGAGATTATGAAGGTAAAATTGATGGCACATGGCAACATATTAGATAATTTTCAAATTGGGTAAGAGAGATGAGAGAATGAGTTGAGGATGACACCTATAATCTCAGCCCGGGTCACTGGAAGGATGGTAGTGCCTTCAGTAGTAGTAGGAAAGTTCAAAGTATGGAGGAAAGTTTAGGGAGAAAAGATAGTTCAGTTTGGGGCGTGTTGAATTTAAGATATGTATAGCATGTTCAGTTCAGGATGTCTATAAGGCAGTTGGAAATGAGAATCTGGAGAGATTGTTAAGGTAGATAATTGAGAATCATCTGCAATAGAAATGATAATTGAAACCTAGGGTGCTGATGAAGCTTGATAAGAGGCCATTATATTTGACAGTTAAGAAATCATTGGTACCTTTGGAGGGATCAGTTTCAGTTGGATGGTAAGGTCAGAAGCCAGAATGTAAAGAGTTGACTTGAGTTGAGAGGAAAAGTGGTATAGACTTTTATTGTAGACAGCCTCTTCAAGGAGTTTAGTCACAAAAAAGAGGAGAGATACAGGATGATAACTAGTGATGTTAGAAGGATCAAGTGAGGGTTTTTTGAGGATAAGGGGGAAATAAACATGTTTGTAGGTAGTTTTGGGAAGCAGCCAGTAGATAAGGAAAGTTTAAAAGATAAGTTAGAGGATAGGGATTGATGAAGTGGTAATCTGGAGAAGACAGGATGGAAATGGAACAGGAGTCATCATTGTTAACAAAGTTATGGAGGTAGGAAAACATAGGATTTGAAATGAAATTAAGGGGAGAGTTCTGAATGTCTTTAAATGTAAGGAATCTCATAGGCAGAGAGGAAGGGGCCTAATGAAAATGGTATGTCATTCAAAGGTGGGGTGGGAAGAGACAGCAGCACTGGGCTCTGTAGTGTGGTATGTGGACCGATTTGATTGACCGATTGAGAGAGTACCTGGAAGGGATTAATAGAAGAAGGAGAAGGAGCAGCAATCTTTTAGCATTTATGTAGCACTTTAAGGTTTGCAAAGTACCTCATGAATATTATTTTATCCTTAAAATAATCCTGGGAGTTAGGTGCTAAATATTATCCTCATTTTATAAATGAGAAACCTTAGGCAGGCAGGTTAAGTGACTTGCTCAAGGTCAGACCACTGCCTGACTTCAAGCTAGTATTCTGTCCATTTTGCCCCCTGGCTACCCCTGAGATGAGTAAGAGGAGGTTGATCAGAAGTATAGTCTCCTCCGTTCTTGAGGCCAGCATAAACCTTATTGAACTTCACTACATGAGTTCTTAGAGAAGCAGCACATATAGTGAATTGAGCTCTGGAATTGGAGTTAGGAGAGACCAGGTTCAAATTTTATCATGGACTTGAGCTTAACCTCTGAGGTTCAATTTACGTTATAAATTATAGATGAGAAATAGCATAGTATAGGGGATTGAGGTAAAGGGGTCAGCTTTGGAGTCAGGAAGACCCTAGAGGCTCCAAGTCACTTATTATACATAGTATTTATGTGACCATGGTTAATTCATCGAACCTCTGTGACCCAGGCGGGCCTTTAAAATGGTAGAGGTTTTAGTGCATTTTTTCAGTTCATGTACAACCCTCATTTTCTAGACTCCTTTGTGTAAGGAAACATTCATGTTAGCTGATAATTTGGGGCAATTAGGTAGCCTGTGGATAGAGTATTGGACCTGGAGTTGGGAAGCACTTCAGTTAGAATCCTATCTCTGCTGCTTAACCTGTGTGACCTTGTTAACTGCTGCTGCAGTTTCCTTACCAGAAAAATAGAAGCAATAGCATCTGTTACCTCCTGTTGTTGTGATCATAAAACAAGATAATTTATGTAAAGCACTTTGCAGACCTTAAATTTTGTAGATATGTGAGCTGTTATTATTAGTTCATAATAAATTTTTTTTTAAGAGAGGGGAAGCAGGGCAGTTGGGGTTAAGTGACTTGCCCTAGTTCACACAGCTAGTAAGTGTTAAGTGTCTGAGGTTGGATTTGAACTCAGGTCCTCCTGACTCTAGGGCTGGTGCTCTACTCACAGCGCCACCTCGCTGGCCCAGTAAAAATAATCCTAAAGAATTTTTTTTTGCTTTTTTTTTTTTTTTTTGGAGGGCAATTGGAGTTAAGTAACTTCCCCAAAGTCACAGGGCTAGGTTTTTTTGTGTGTGTATGCTAAGTGTCTGAGGCTGGATTCGAACTCAAGTCCTCCTGACTCCAGGGCCAGCGTTGTACTCACTGTGCCACCTAGCCACCCCCACCCCCTAATTTTTATTTTTTTGCTTTTTGGAGGGCAATTTTGGGTTAAGTGACTTGCCCAAAGTCACACAGCTAGTGTGTATCAAGCATCTGAGGCCGGATTTGAACTCAGGTCCTCCTGACTCCAGGGCCTGTGCTGTATTTACTGCGCCACCTAGCTGCCCCAAGAATTTTTTTAAAAAGACTAAAAGTTGCTTATATGCATCTGCAAAGGGAGTTGCCATTGTAAGATTTACCTTCAGTAGGCATTCCCATTTAGTGGTTCATGATGGTAGAAGGGGTTTTCACTAAAAAATTATTTAATGTCACTTAAAGCAGTAAATAATTACCTAGGTATGTATGTTATATATCTTTATTTATTTGTTCCTGTGACAACAGGAATGCATTTGAAGCATTATAGGTTTGTTTCTGCATTGAGTAAAAACTGTCATGATTATGTGTACAGTGATTTTAATGTTTTTGTACAGTGATTACATTAAAATGTAATCACTTCTAAGTACAATATCTTTTTGTGGTTTCTCAATCTGTCATCAAATTGTTTCCAAACCAACACAAGGATTTGACATTAAAGTACAGATGGATTTTCAGTGGATTGTCACATGTATGCACATACTTCATTTGCGTTTTTGTACACTCACCAGAGTAGCTCCCTCATTCTACCCTGTTACTCTGTAGTTGTGCCTCATATGAACAAGAATATGAATGTTTCTGTTCTTGTAGCACCAATGTAAGACTGTTTAAAAATCATGGTGGTTGGGCATACCCTTTATAAAACCATCTTGAAAACATTAGGGATAGTTGCAGAAACCAACCCTTTATAGCTCATTGCAGTATTACGGTTCTTTGCCAATTTAGATTTATACTCTGCTTATGTCACTATTATCTGTGGCAGATTTTCAAATGCACCAGTGGAGAATACTGGTCAGTAGAGTTTCTGTGAAAGTGTACCCAGTGTGCCAGTGATAGGAGAGAAGAAATTCATGCTGAAGAGATTCTTTCCTTAGCAAGGTTAGTTTATATATGAAGATTGTTAGAAACAAGCAGTATATGCAATTGTACTTTTGAGTACACTTATCACTTAACAAACACAATGCTTTTAATAAGGAGAAATATATTTCATATTCATTTTTATCAATTTATCGATTTACATCTTATCAAGAAAGCTTGTAAAAGTATTGTTTTCCACTCTATATTTATGTGAGCAAGAATTTTCCCTTTATTTTTATTTTAAAGCAAAATACAGAAATACTGTGCAGAACCAGTTTTAGGACTATATTTGCCTGGCCTAATATTGGAATTAAATTTATATATGATTATTATATTAAACATCTTCAATTTGTAATTTATTTCACTAAAAATTCTACAAAAACATAAAATAAGAAACTTTACATGATGTAAGGGTAGGGAGTCTTGTTAGATTACTTTTAATTCATGCAGAATATCTCACAATTATAATAGTTTATAAATTTGCTATTAAGTTTTCATAATTACACTTACAGTAAGGTTTTATATTTTATAATTATATGACTGGATTTTATTTTTTAGAAAAGTTATTTTAGTTATTGTAAGCACTTAGTGAATCTAAAAGATATTATGAATAGTGTATTAAGTTACCCTGGAGGTTCACTAAGCTTTTTTTCTTATTATTGAAAATGGTTTGAGGAACAATAAATGTGAGAATAATAAATATAATAAATAAAATCACAAGTCCATGATGGAATTGTAGAGTACTTCCTTCTTCCACCCCCACCAAGAGGGTATTAATATTTACACCCTTTACCTTACCAAAGTAAGGAAAGTACTGTGTAAGCCTTAAATTCCTGTGTAAATGGGAATATTATTATTGGGCCTTACTTGGGAAAACAGCTTTAATAAATGTTTCATGATGTGCCATATGGAAAGCCTCCTTATCTTAAGATAACCCAAGAATGTGCTTCAAGGTGAAACTTTTAATTAAGGAACCAAGTCTTTGGGCCAGGGAGATAATTATGTTGGTACTTAACGTACCAACTTCATGTGGCTAGGGGCCTCAGGAGAGTATATAATAATATAAGAAAGGTATTGGAGCAGTGTGAGGTAGAGTAAATGGCCCTCCAGATATATCTACATTTTCGTTGCAGAAAGCTACTGTTGTATTATACAGCAGAGCTGTTTTCAGCAGGATGAGGTCTTCAGACGAGACCACAGTGAGTAACAGTGCGTGTTTGACAGTATATAATCATGAATTCTGAAAAGGAAAAAAGAGATTTTCATTTAACCAAAGGCAGAAGGTGCAGTACAACAGTGTAGTCCAGGTTCTTAAGAGGGTTTCTGTCAGCCAGCAGGTATTTGTTAGGTGTGAGACAGATACAGAGAATGAAAGAAGATATGGTTTTACCCATAAATTTTGGAGGATAAATATGTATGTGGAACAATTAAACTAGTGTTTTTTATGGAACCTTGGGTTTCTGCAGCCTGTGTGAGTAGGGATTTTCTGAGAAAATGTTGATACTGGTAGTGTTTCCCTGTATAATATTGAATATGAAATAATATACGTCAAAGTCTCTTTTTCTGCATAGAAAAAGTCTTAATTTCCTTTATTTTACTGCAGAGGGAACAGCTAAATGTCGCAATGGATAGAACACTGGATTTGAATTCAGGAAGAACTGAGTTTAAATCTGACCTCAGCCAGTATGTGATCCTGGGCAAATCACTTAACTTCTGTTTGCCTCAGTTTCCTCAGCTCTAAAATCTGGATTAAAACAGCATCTACTTCTCAGGGTTGTTGTGAAGATCAAATGAAATAATATTTATAAAGAGCTTAGCACAGTGACTGGAATATATTGGTTGGTTGTCCTTCCATTCTCAGAGGGCCAAAATGACATCACCATGTTAAAGTCAAGTTTCCATGTGTCCGACTGTGACTGATGAGAGCAATATGAGCTATTTGGGGTGGATACTCTAAATTTGTGCATCCTGTGTTCCCTTTGAGCTGTTTCAATTCTGCTTTGCACATAGAGCCCAGCACCTTCTCTGATGTGGGCACGCCATGCTGAGCAGTCCTGTGCCAGTGTCTCCTGTGTCACACAATCAATTCCAGAATTCTTGAGAGTGTCCTTGTATCGCTTGTTCTGACCACCATGTGAACACTTGTCATAAAACGGTCTTTTTGGCAAACGTATATTTTATATTCGAACAGAGAGGCCAGCCCATCGGAGTTGCGTTCTCTGAAGCAGAGTTTGAATGCTTGGCAGTTTAGTTCAAGTAAGGACCTCAGTGTCTGGTAACTTTCTGCCGGGTGATCTTCAGAATCTTCCTACGACAGTTCAGATGGAAGCAATTCAGTTTCCTGGTATGGATGACATATATTAGGTGCTATACAAAGTACGTACTAATTCCCTTTCCCTTTCCCTTTAAAATTTCTTAAATTCCAGACCAACTTTTACAGATTCTATCTCTATATTTCAAGACCCAAAGTGGCCAAGTGAATTTTAAAAGTGTTCAATTAGACTGTACATAGCATAATATATAATCAGTTGCTAAATTGTATGGTGAAGAATGTGTATCATAGCATTTGAGAGGAGATTGGTGTGTCTGTGAGAATAGAGTGCTAAGGAGGCGGCTAGGTGGTGCAGTGAATAGATCACCAGCCCTGGAGTCAGGAGGACCTGGGTTCAGATCAGGACTCAGACATTTAACACACACACACACACACACACACACAAACCTAGCCATGTGACCTTGGGCAAGTCACTTAACCCCAATTGCCCTCCAAAAAGCAAAAAAAAGGAGAGAGAGAAAGAGAATAGAGTGCTAATAATGAGAGCAGAATGGGGCAATTAGAAACATAGGATAGGTCTATGTATTAGAAGCCAAAATAGAAGAGTTTTGAGAAGTAGTTTAGAGAAAGAGTGAGAACTTGAGGGAAAAGTTCTCAGATTTGTTTAGACTCTAGTGACTGAGGAGGACTTTAGAGTCCAGTTTCAATGGAATGTTTCCAACTAGAAGAGAGTAGAGTGATTTGGATATAGAGGAAGGTGGGAAGTGTGTGAGGGGTTAGGTAGGAAAAGGAGCAGAGCAGAAAATTGCTTGATTATAAGTTATCCCTTGGAAACAATAATGTGTGGCTTTATATAGAACGTTAACATCTGCATTATCTCATGTGGTCCTTTGAGGTAGATTCTTTAGATGGTATTATCCCCATTTATGAGATGAAGAAATTAAGACTCCTAGAAATTAAATAACTTGTCATAGTAATGGGCAAGTAGGGCATAAATGTAGCAGTCTTCTAGGATTTGACTGGCTTACATATGATACAGTAATTATACTTGTTCACCTTGGCCCCAGAAGACAGAACTATGGACGATGGATGGAATGTGCAAAAGGGTACATATAGGCTTGATAGAAGAAAAACTTCTTAATAGTTAGGAATTACCGTCTCTATGCTGACATAGTATAGGGTATTATGAGACATACCGTCCCATAGCTGACAAATCTGCCTGTTCTGCCCTAACTTCTCTGTTGAACTCCAGTTTTATATCTCCAACTGCCTTCCAGACATCTCAAACTGGATTTCCAGAAGATAGTATGTCCAAAATGGGAACTCATTATCTTTCCTTCTAAACTCTCTAATAGACACCTTCTAATTTCCCTGTTAATATAGAGGGTAATATCATTCTTCTAACCCATCTGGCTCACAACCTAAGAGTCACCCTCAACTCCTCATTATCTCTTACTTCCTTTATCCAATCTATTGCCTGTTGATTTCACCTTTGTAACATCTCTCAAATATGCCCCCTTCTTTCCTCTGATAGTGCCATCACTCTACTACAGGCCCTCATCACTTCACCCTTATACTGTTGGGAATAGCCTGCCTAGTGGGTCTGCCTACCTCAGGTCTCTCCCTACTCCAATTTGTCTGTTTCTCTTCAGTCACCAAAGTGATCTTCTTAAGGCATAGGTCTGACCATGTCATCCTCCCCTCAGTACACTCCAATGACTCCCTGTCACCTCCAGGATTAAATACAAAATCCTCTATTTGGCATTTAAGCTCTTCATAACACTGTCCCATCCTACCCTTACAGCCTTATACGTTATACCCTGCCATGTACTCTTTGATCTAGTGACTGACCTCCTGGCTGTTCCAGGAACAAGGCAATCCATTTCCCTGCCCCAGGCATTTTCTCTGGCTGTTCCCCCATGCTTAGAATACTCTCCTCACCTCTACCTTCTTGCTTCTTTTAAGTCTCAACTAAAATCCCAGTCTTTTACAGGGAGTATTTTCTAGTTTCTCTTAAATTCTAGTGCTTTCCCTCTTTTAATTTTTTCCTGTTTATTCTATACATAGCTTGTTTAAACATAATTTGTTGATTTGTTGTCTCCCTCATTAAGTTGTGAGCTTCTTGAGAGCAAGAACTGTTTTTTGCCTCTTTTTGTATCTTCAGTGCGTAGCATAGTGCCTGGCGAATAGTAGGTGCTTAATAATTATTAACTGAGCTAGGTTGCTTTGGGAAGTAGTGTCCCTCAACACCCCAAAATATCTTTGGGTAGATGCTAGAGGACCATTTGTTGAATATGTATGTAGTGGAGGATTTAGTTTTGATTTTACAATTATTTTTATTAATTTCATCTTCTTTGATTTGTTCCAGTGTTCTGTTGTAATCTTCCTGACTCCTGACCTTCTCATCCAGTGAGTTAGTTATCCCTCCTAGATTTATATTATCTGAGAATTTGGTAGACATTCCATCTGTCCAAGTTTATTTCAGTCATTGATAAAAATGTTAAATGGAACCAGGCCAAGTTTAGATTCTTAGGGCATACTATTGGAAACCTTCCAGTTTGACATCACACCATTAATGAGTATGAGTTCAGCCATTCAACCAGTTTCAAGTTCAGCTAATTCTGCTACTATCTAACCTACGTCTCTGTTTTGTCTTCATAATAGCCAAAGAAACAGATTGTCTTGCTGAGCTCCAGGTAGACTGTAGCGCTCCAGTACTGTCAGTTTAGTGACCCTGTCAAAAATAAATGAAATAGGTGAGTCTCTGTAATGCCATGCACAGAAGCTTTCCAGAAGAACTGCTACTGTGAACAGATTTTTTTTTAAGATTCTGATTACTCAGTATAGTGATCACACTATTTATTCCATAACAAAAGCAAAACATCCATGGAAAATGAAGGTACAGCATAATTCAAAATATAGCATTCACAATATTTCAACTTATCACAGAAAATCACAATATAATATTCACAACATAGTAAAATAGTCCCTCTTAAGTTAATTCAATCAGTCACTTATCAGTAGTATCAAAGTACACAGTCAAAGTCTTCCACTCTTGGGGCAAAGTCTTGATTAACTCAATCAGTCACTTATCAGTAATAATAGTCAAAGTACAATCAGTCATTTACTCAGTAAAGTCTTACTAAGTATCATACACAAAATCCTCCACCCCTTAGGTCACTAGTAAACTATAATTCCATAATTACTCAGTACCCAAGGAGAGGTCTTTTCTTCATCTTGACTTGGGGCCTGTTCTCAGATTCCCTGGATCCCCTTCCATGGTCCCAGATTCTACCTGGATTCAGTGGCAGACAGCTCCCATTTCCTTGACCAGCTCTCTGGGGAGGTCCTGCTCCACACTGGCATTCACATGGTCCGGTCCATATCAGATCTTTCACCATTTCTGCTCCAAGGAATTCAAGGCTCAACCAAGCCACAAACAAACAAGGTCTCAGCATCCTGGTCATGCTTCAGTCACCTGGGCTCCTGGGCTCCGAGGCTCCTGGCTCTGGGCTCCTGTCTCCTGTTCAGAAGAAGCTCCACCACCACAAGTTCTCAGGACTCAGTTCTTCATTCTTCTGAGGCGGTTCTGCCACCAGATCCCAGTCTCAAGGAAATTCTGACTGTGCCTCTCTGGGGCTTTTCTTATATACACAGTATTACCTACTTCACTTCCTTCAGCCAACTTCCTGTTACATCAGTAACAAGGGACAGGAGTTCATACCTTCTGAACTTGCCCCAGTCAGAGGTTTGATCAGTTATTAAGTATTAAGTACTTGCTACTTTTTCCAACACAAAGGGATCTTCAAATTCAAAATTACATTACCATTACAGTCTCCCATGACCTGTTCCTGAGAAACCATGTGGGGTCTTCCTGATTAGTGTTTTCTTTTCTTTCTAAATGTTCACCCTGTAATACCCTAAAAAATCAAATTCAAGTTCATTGGCCAATAGTTTTCAGACTCAGTTCTTTTCCCATTTTTAAACACTGGGACCATCTGGTCACACTAGCCCTGGGGTGTTCCTCCTACTCCCCCCAAAATCAGAGGCCCATTGGAATGAAGTATAACTCACCCATGGTCACACAACCCTGGCTGACAAGGCCACAGGGGTCAACCTGGACGCTTTGTGTTCCATGTCTGTGATCCTTCCTTTGCCTGCCACACTGTCTCTGGGAAGGAACTCTCTTAGGAAACAAGGCTTGGGCTGAGCCATCATTCAAGAGAGTAAATGGGTAAGTCAAGTCAAGCCAGAGCTCATCGGTGAACAAATGTCAGAGAGTCAGCCAGGAGAAATGGTTCAAAACCTGGAGTCAGCTCAGAGTTGGGAAACATTCTGTCCTCAGGAAGCTTAGACAGCAGCAAGGTGATAGTTTGGTCTCAAATCTTCACTGGGAGGAACAGTCACTGTTAACCTTTGTGTGTGTGCCATGCCTCTTCCTTACTTGGCTTCTTAGTGTGCCAATCCCTGATCCCTGTGGGTAGTCCTATGTTGAGGGACTGCAACCTCTTCGTTGGAACAAGCATTATTACTATGTTACTGCTGGAGTTTATTATGGTTGGTTAAATTTTAAAAATATTTTTCTTTTGACTTTTTCTTTTTTTTTGCCTTTTGGAGGGCAATTGGGGTTAAGTAACTTCCCCAAGGTTACACGGCTAGTTTTTTTGTGTGGGTGTTAAGTGTCTGGGGCTGGAACCGAACTCAGGTCCTCCTGATTCCGGGGCCAACGCTTTACTCACTACGCCACCTAGCCGCCCCAACATTTGTTTTTTTTTTAAAATTTGAGTTTCAAGTTCTCTCCCTTCCCTTCATTTCCTCCCCCTCCCTGAGGTGGCAAGCAATTTGATATATTATACATGTATAATCATATAAAACATTTGCATGTTAATCATGTTGTGAAAGAAAAATATCAAAAAAAACCAAAACCCAATCCCACAAAAAAATAAAGAAAGTGAAAAAAAACAGTAATGCTTTGATCTGCATTCGGATGCTATCAATTCCTTCTCTGGAGTATTTTTCATCATGTATTCATCATAATATTTTTCATCATGAATCCTTTGGAATTGTCTTGGTTCAGTTGCTGAAAATAGTAATAACTAAGCCATCCATAGTTGATTTTTGTACAATGTTGCTATTACTGTGTACAATGTCTGGTTCTGCTCTCTTCACTTTATGTCAGTTTGTGTAAATCTTTCCAGATTTTTCCAAAAGCATCCTGCTTGTCATTTCTTATAGCACAGTAGTATTATATTACAATCCATATTCTAGAACTTGTTTAGCCGTTCCGTAATTGATGGGGATCCTCTCAATTTCCAGTTCTTTGCCACCACAAAATGAGCTTCTATAAATATCTTTGTACAAATAGTTTCCCCCTACCTTTTTTGAAATCTCTTTGGGATACAGATCTAGTAGTGGTATTGTTGGGTCAAAGGGTTTTGGTTTTTTAAATCTTTGGGCATAGCTCCAAACTGCTCCCCAGAATGGTTGGATCAGTTCTTAACTCTACCAACAATGCATTTGTGTCCCAATTTTTCCACATCCCCTCCAACATTTGTTACTTTTATTCTCTGTCATATTAATTGGCTAAGATTATATAGCAAATCTAGAGTTGACTACTTGTAATTGGAGATTTTCCTGTGGGACATGAGGGTCAATAAAAATAGACCTTTAAAAAATTGTTAGGTAGCTCACATTTGTGTGGTACTTCAAGATCTGCAAACGTTTAAGACAAAAATCTCATTTGGTTTAGATAAGATATGTTGCTGATGATACTAGAAGTAGTCCTAGAAAAGCACTAGCCATAGGGAGATCTTTTTTTTTTTTAAGCAGTTGGGGTTAAGTAACTTGTTCAAGGTTACACAAGGCCAGTTTTTGTGTGTGTGTGTGGGTCTTAAGTATCTGAGGCCAGAACCTATCCCAGGTCCTCCCAACTCCGAGGCTGGTGCTCTTACTCACTGTGCCACCTAGCCACCCCCTACGGAGATCTTTCATCAGCTTACTTAGAAAGCACTTGAGGTCATAACCCCAAAGGAGCCAATGGTGAACATAGAAGCCCCTAAGGCAGAATTGTTTGTGGTATTGTAGAGAATCAGGGTGGTGTGGTGGATAGTGATGGACTTGATGTCAGAAAGACCTGAATTTAAACCCTACCTTACTAGCTGTGTGACCATGGGTAAGTCATTTACTCTCTCAGTGCCTTAGTTTCCTTATCTGTAAAATGGGAATGATAATAATACTTGTCCTATCTAATCTTCCAGGTTGATTTTTAAGACTCAGACGTGATCATGGATATAAAGCACTTTTAAAAAGTTTAAAGTGGTATATTAATGTCCATTGTTATTAATTGGACGTTTATAGAGAATCAGTTGATAATATATCAAATAACCTACAAGAGTGTTGTACTTTTCAGCTGTCTTTGTTCAAAGCTCTGTGCTAGTCATTCATTTGGTCAGCAAAGTTACCTCCTATGTGGAGAGTGCTGGGCTGGGTTGCTAGGGAATATACATGTTAGATAAGAAATAGATTCTGCTCTTCTTGTTTCTAGTCTAATGGAGGGATAAGACACAAAAATAACCATACTTGCCAAGTGTTTGTAGAACTATATGATTTGGGCAATAGCAGGTTCGTGTATGCAGCAATTGCCTACTGAAGCCAGTCTTCTCATATATAAAATGGGGGAAATACATTAGATGATCTCTAAGGCCTCTTTCCAGATCTGACACTTTGTGACCACAGGCAAGCAGCTTAAACTTTACGAACTTGTTTAATCAGATAAGATAGGGATAATACATGTAGTTCCTATGTAACATGGTAGTTGTGAGAAAAGTGCTGTGCATATCAAAGTAGTTGATCTAACTGTGTATTAAGATGAGTTTTTTAAAAATAGGAAAAGAAATAAAAACGAAAAACCTGAGATTCCATCTCCTTCTCACCTCAGATTGGCAAATACAGGAAAAGGATCTGAACGATCATATTAATAGCAGCTCTTTTTGCCATAGTAAAAAACTGGAAACAAGTGGGTGTCAGCAGTTGAGGAATGGCTCAACAAAGTATGATATATAAATCCAGTGGAATATTATTACACTATAAGAAATGACAAAAGACATATTCAGAGAGACTCAGGAAGACGAGTGAAGTGAGCAGAACCAGGAGTACATTTTATACAGTGACTATGCTAACATAAAGGAAAACAACTTTGAAACACTTAACCCTGATCAATGCAGTGACCAAACATGACTTTAGAAAACTAATGTTCATATGAAGTTTGCTACCCATAGGTGCAGCATGAGATAGACATTTTCATGCATACAGTCAGTATGTTTTTTGTTCAGCTTCAGTATACTTGTTATAAAGCAAAGTGTTTAGGGGGTGGAGGAGTTGAGTAATGATGATGATGCAAAAAAGAATAAAAAGTCATTACATTTTTTTGCTTTTTGGAGGGGGGGAAGGCAGGGCAATTGGGATTAAGTGACTTGCTCAAGGTCACATGGCTAGTATGTGTTAAATGTCTAAGGCAGTATTTGAACTCGGGTCCTCCTGAGTCCAGGGCCAGTGCCCTATTCACTGTGCCACCTAACCACCCCCAAAACATTTTTAAAGATACACAGAAAAGAACTAAGGGAAATTTAGAAGGACATACCAATAGCTGTTTGAAATGTTCGCATCCATTGATAGTAAAGGAAAATTTTAATAAGAAAGAGGGAAAGGCATGAACAGAACGAAGGAGGCATATTGGATGTAAGACAACTTCTATTGTCTGGGCATCATGTCATCTTTAGGGTAGCTGCCAAAAAAGATACCTGTTCAGGTTAATGTAGTCTTTTTTTTTTTCCTTTTTGGTAAATACTATTTTATTTTTTCCAATTACATGTAAAGATAGTTTTCAGCATTTATTTTTATAAGAGATTTTTCCTCATCCCCAAGACAGCACGAAGTCTGATGTAGGGTTTTATGTGTTCAGTCATGTAAACATATTTCCACATTAGTCATATTGTGAAAGAAGAAACAGAACAAAAGGGAAAAGGCACAAAAAAAGTGAAAATAGTATGCTTTAATTTGCATTCAGGCTCCATAGTTTTTTCTCTGGATGTGAATAGCGTTTTCCATTATGAACCTTTTGGAATTGTCTTGGATCATCTTATTGCTGAGAAGAACTAAGTCAGTCATACAGCTGATCATAGCAGTATTGCAGTTACTACGTACAGTGTTCTCCTGGTTTTGCTCACTTCACTCAGCATCAGTTCATGTAAGTCTTTCCAGGTTTTTCTGAAATCCAGCTGCTCGTCATTTCTTATAGCATATTCTGTGACATTCATATACCACGTCTTGTTCAACCATTCACCAATGATGGGCATTCCCTTCAATTTCCAATTCTTTGCTACAACAAAAAGAGCTACTATAAATATTTTTGTCCTTGTAGGTCCTTTTCCCATCTTTATGATCTCTTTGGGATACAGACCCAATAGTGTTATGCTGGATCAAAGGGTATGCACAGTTTGATTGCCCTTTGGGCATAGTTCCAAATCCAGAATGGTTGTTAATTCACAACTCCACCAATAATGCATTAGTGTCTCAGTTTTCTCACATCTTCTCCAACATTTATCATTTTTCTTTTCTGTTATGTTAGCCAGTCTGATAGGTGTAAAGTGGCACCTCAGAGTTGGATTACTGTAATCAGTAGTGAATTAGAGTATTTTTATATATGACTATAGATAACTTTAATTTCTTCTACTGAAAACTGCCTGTTCATGTCCTTTGACCACTTATTAATTGGGGAGTGACTTATATCCTTACAAATTTGACTTAGTTCTCTGTATATGTGAGAAATCAGGCCTTTATCAGAAACGCTTGGTGTAAAAATTGTTTCCCATCTTTCTGCTTTCCTTCTAATCTTGGTTGCATTGTTTTTGTTTGTGCAAAAACTTTTTAATTAAATACAGTCAAAATTATCCATTTTGTGTTTCATAATGTTCTCTATTTCCTGTTTGGTCATAAATTCTTCCCTTTTCTGTAGATCTGACAGGTAAACTATTCCTTACTCTCCTAATTTGCTTATGGTATCACCTTTGGTGTCTAAATCATGTACACATTTTGACCTTATCTTGGTATACAATGTGAGATGTTGGTTTTTGTCTAGTTTCTGCCATACTATTTTTCCAGTTTTCTCAGCAGTTTTTGTCAAATAGTGAGTCCTTATCCCACGACCTGGAATCTTTGGGTTTATCAAACAGTAGATTACTATAACCATTTACTATTGTGTCTTGTGTACCTAATCTATTCCTCTGATCCACCATTCTTTTTCTTTTTTAAAAAAAGTATTTTATTTTTCTTTAGTACCATGTAAAAATAATTTTTAGCATTCATTTTTAAAACTTTGAGTTCCAGATTCTCTCCCTCCCTCCCAATCCCCCCTCATTGAGAAGGCAAGCAGTCTGACATAGGTTATATAATGCTGTCATGCAAAACATATCCATAATAATCATGTTTCACCACTCTTTCTTAGCCAGTAACAAATAGTTTTGATGATTGCTGCTTTATAATATAGTTTTGGATCTAGTACAGCTAGGTCACCTTCCTTTTGCATTTTTTCCCCGTTAATTCCCTTGATTTTTTTGACCTTTTGTTTTCCAGATTTTGTTATTTTTTTTTTCTAGTTCTATAAAATAGTTTTTTGGTAGTTTAATTGTTATAGCACTAAGTAACTTAATTTAGATAGAAATGTCATTTTTATTATATAAGCTTAGCCTACCAATGATCAATTGATATTTTTCCAGTTGTTTAGATCTGACTTTACTTGTGTGAAAAAATATTTTGTAATTGTGTTCCTAGAGTTCTGGGTTTTTCTTGACAAGTAGACTCCTAGATATCTTATTATAAATGGAATTTCTCTTTCTCTTTTTGTTGAGCTTTGTTGGTAATAATAGAGATGCTAATGATTTATTTTATGTCCTGCAACTTTGCTAAGGTGGTTAATTATTTCAAGTAGTTTTTTAGTTAATTCTCTAGGATTCTCTAAGTATACCATCACATCTACAAAGACTGATAGTTTTGTTTCTTCATTGCCTAGTCTGATTCCTTCAATTTCTTTATCTTTTATTGCTAAATCTAATGTTTCTTGTACAATATTGAGTAAGAATGGTGATAATAGGTATCCTTGTTTCATCTCTGATCTTATTAAAAAGGCTTCTAGCTTATCCCCATTATAGATAATGCTTGCTGATGGTTATAGATACTACTTATTTTAATGAAAGTTCCATTTCTTCTATACTCTCTAGTGTTTTTAATAAGAATAGGTGCTGTATTTTGTCACAAGCTTTTTCTGTGTCTATTGAGATAATTATATGATTTCTATTGGTTTTGTTATTGATATAGTCAATTATGCTAGTAGTTTTCCTAATATTGAACCATCTCTGCATTCCTGGTGTAAGTCCCACCTGGTCATAATGTATTGTCCTTGTGATAAATTGCTGTAATCTTTTTGCTGATATTTTATTTAACTTTTTTGCATTAATATTCATTAGGGAAATTGGTCTTAGAGGCTTCATTTAACATTGTTTCTGAGAAACTAGAAAGAGCTCAGGCAGCTTACTGACTTCTCTCTGCCATCTTAGCTCCAACCCCCTGTAGGCTTACTTCTAAAATGAATCAATGAGATTGTCAGACACTGAGCATTTATTAAGCACTTACTATGTGCCATTGAATACAAATACAATTATTAGGGTGGGGGAGAATCTAGAGTGAGTCCCAGGACCTGGAATAAACTTTAGTGTGAAGAACTGGATCATGGTAGAGGAAATCCTCCCAGAAAATGAGGGAGACAACATACAAACAAGATAAATAAATTCAGGATAAATCAGAGATAATCACCAGAGGGAAAGCACTAAGACTAAGGAAGATCAGGAAGGATGTAGTGCAGAAGCGGGGGCCTTTATGTGAGACAGAGATGAGGGAGGAGAAAGTTCCAAAGAGCCAGTGAAAATATACAGGGTTCAGATGGAGTACTTTGTGTAAAATAGCAAGAAGCCAGTGTCAGTGTATCCCAGAGCATGTGGATGGGAATAAAATATAAGAAGATTGGAAAGGTAAGAGTGGGGCAGGTTGAATGCTGAGCAGGGGATTTTATATTTGATCCTCAAAGTGATAGGGAACCCCTGGTGACGTGGTCAAACTTGATGCTGAAAAAAGATAAATATGACAGCCAAGTGGAGGAAGGATCACTTGGAATGTGGAGAAATTGGAGTTAGGGAGACCAACCAGCAGGTTATAGAATAGGTCAGGTGGGAGTTTCTGGATCAAGGTAGTAGCAGTGTCAGAAGAGAGAAAGATGATCTTGCTCATGGGCTTGGGTGACTGGTCATGCACCCGATGATAATAGAAAAATTTGGAAGGAAAGAGAATTTGAGGGCAAAGATAACATGTAACAAATGAGCTGCTACTTTTTCTTTTTTTTAAGGGTAAATAGCCTGTTTTATTTACAAAGTAGCACAGTCATTGTCTTCTGCTTACTTTCTACTGTGTTTCCCTGATAATAAGACACTGTCTTATAATTTTTTTGGAAAGAAAAACACCAGAGGGCTTATTTTCAGGGGAGGGCTTATGTTGTCCTGCCTCAGCTCTCCTCTGCAGCACTGCTCTCAATGGTGCCAGCAAGCAAATCACTGGGGAAGAACAGGATGACGCGCTCACTGCTGCAGCTCTGATTGGATGCAGCTCGGAGCACGGCGTGCGTTTCACGGGAGGGGGGCGAAACGGTGCATACAGAGGGTACCGTAATGTAGCGTGTAGCGCAGGGGATCACCTTCACTACAGTAGCAATCTCAATAGGGCTTATTTTTGGGGGGAGGGCTTATTTTCGGGATAGGTCTTATTATCGGGGAAACATGGGTAGTAGTCAATTCCCCAGTTGAATTAAGGGACAAAAAACAAAACCAAATAGGAAATATTCCTCACGTCGAGTACTTAAATTATAAAGGATATTGCTATCACTTAGGATATTGCCCCCTCCTTCTCTCTTTCTCTGACACACACACACACACACACTGCACATGTGCATGCCCACAGAGCTTTGTTTTATTGCTGCCTTTTGTTTTTATATCTTAATTCTTCATCCTTCTGCACCCCCGTCCCCACCCTCCCAAGAGCACAGAAAAAATGTGAGCAAAACCAACGAAACCAGCAGCAGTGCCTGACATGTGCACCTTCTTCCACTTCTGTACAGTCCAAGGAAGGAAGTGTGTTGCCTCTTCCTGCTTCTGTATCCTTTCAGATTCCAGGTACCTCCTTAGCATATCCCGGTTACTCTTGGAGCATATACTGAGTTGTCTGTGGTCTCCATCAGATAGAAAGAGACCACTCTTCCTCCCAGCCTGTATAGACTCCAGGCTGTTGTTTTTATACTGTTTGCTCCTTGGCACAGCCCCTCTTTTACCAAGTGGAGGGACACTGCTACTCTTATTTGCAGCTGGCTCCTTCTTCTTCCTGGTGTTTGTCCTGCATCTGCATTTTACAACTAGGGCCCCTGTTTTTTAATGGAGCCAGATTTTTTTCTTAAACATTTTAAAAACAAACTAAGCAGAGAAAGACTTTTTAAAAATATATTTAGGTGTCAGTTTTCTTTGCAAGCAGCCAAACTGGCCCTGTGGTCTTCAACTAGTCAGTTCATAGGAAGGAATGTGGATTTTTAGCTCGTGGAGGCATTGTGAGTTTGTATGCATTGTATACTTTACATGAATCCTATGAATGGCATTCCAAGAAATAACAAGTTTTGGAAGCAAAATAAGGTCTTAAATGAACAATTTCAACATGTGATTCTGTGTAGTGCTGTTACTTTCATGTCATCTTTCATATGCAGACTGTTATACCATGTTGTAAATTTTAAAATACATTTTTAAAGTTTTTCATTGTTTGAAGATTTGCTATAGATTACAGTTCTTTATAAATAATACTAAACTGATTTTTTTATTTATTAAAAAGTTTTTAGAATACTTATTAATACCACACCCAGAAATAACTGGCCATGTAACCTTGAGCAAGTTACTTAACCCTGATTCCTTTAAAAAAAAAAAAAAGGAATACTTATTAATGAGTAAAGAGTATGAATAATGTTGGAAATATTTTAGAACAATATAGGAAATCAGCCAGTTCTTTCCCTTATATATTTTAAATGAATGAGTAAATAAATCATTTACTAAATGCTTTTATTATCAAAGTTCCAGGCTAAGTTTTGGGCATACAAATAGAAAAATAAAACAGTTCCTTCTCAAGGAGCTCATGTTCAAATGGGGATATAGTGTCAAAGCACATGTTAATGCTGCTTCAATGTTATCTCCATTGATTAAATGATATCCATTTCTGATGTTAAATCATTTAACTGTGGCAAAAACAATTTATCATTGTTATAGTATGTTGATTTATAAGGCTAACAAGCCATGCATTTATCATAGGTTTTTTTTTTTTTTTTTGGCTTTTTGGAGGGCAGTTGGAGTTAAGTAACTTGCCCAAGGTCACACGGCTAGGTGTTTTGTGTGTGTGTGTGTGTGTGTGTGTGTGTGTGTGTGTGTGTGTGTGTGTTAAGTGTCTGAGGCCGGATCTGAACTCAGGTCCTCCTGACTCTGGGGCCGGCACTCTACTCACTGCGCCACCTAGCCTCCCCATCATAGTTTTTTAACAAAGTTTTAATATAACCCTATCATAGAAAAAAAATTTACTGTTTATTATGATCATTTTTTAAGAACATATAGGTAAAATATTATGAAAAACAAATAACTCAGAAATTCCAGGATTCCCTAAAATTCTGATGTCTCATTCCTGAGTCCCAAAGATAATTGTCTTGGAAATTGGGAAACATTATCCAACCATTCTGGAGAACAATTTAGAATTCAGCGAAGAATAACTAAAATTCTCTATCCTTTGCTTCCAGAAATGTCACTTCTGAGCATAGCAAAGTAGATACCCATATATCATAGAAGAAGTAAGTAAATTATGGGGGATGTGTATAATGGAATAATATTGTGCCATAAGAAATAATGAATATGATGAATATAGAGAAACATGGAGCCAAGTAGAATCAGCTGCACCAATGTAAATGAAAGAACAATAGCAATAAAACCCAGTGGGGTCCCATGGAAGAGTTAGGAGAAGACATCCCTCTCTTTTTTTGAGGTGGGAAAAGCATGGATGTGAAACATTGCATGTAATATCAGACATTTTCAGTAGATTGGTTAGTTTTTCCAGAACTTTTAATTTTCTTCCTTTTTCCATTCTTTATTGAAAAGGCTTGGTATTTGGGGATTTGTTGGAAGAGATATAATAGGAAATATAAGTGATGTAAAAACAAAATATATGCCAATTTAAAATTGCTTCCGTATCTTTTGTTTGCAGACTATTGCAGTATGTTGTGAATTTTAAAATACATTTTTAAAAGTTTAAATTTATTTCTTTAAAAATTATCAGATTGCTACATAAGAGTCATTAGAAAAGATTTTCTCAAATTCCTTCTACTGACTACACAAAGTTAAAATTTTAAGAGCAGACTAATATTAATCTTAAATTCCAGTTTTCGGTAGTTAAACTGACAAGCATCTTAATGTCTTTTCCAGCTACATACATATACACACACTTCCTTGAAATCACAGAGACAATTTTGGATTTTTAATAGAGATTATTAAAGATGCCAAATCCTAAATATTTAAAGGGATATGAATATCTGATTTTTATTTTTGACTATGTACCTTGGAATTTCTTTAGTGAAAATCATGTTGCCTCAGTATTTCTTGTAGCCTCTTCTACCTATAACTCATTGAATTTCTTATTTTTCTCAATATTGAACTGCAGAAGAGCTTCTTTAAACTGACTATTTAACCTAATGTAATTTTAATTGAGGCCCTGATAGTTTCCTAGAATGGTGGTGTAGTAGCAGAAATTCAGCAAACTTCCTCTCCTCCACACCTATCACTACTCTGTGGTTCAGGCCCCAAAGGTTTTGTGGTCTCTGGCACCACTGACCTGGAGCCTACAAGTTCCTCTTTGATTAGGTTCTGGAGCATGTGAGGCTTTATAGAAGTCCTAGTTGAGGTCATAGCAGTTTATTTTAAAATATATTTTATATTTAACATTTTGAGAAACAAAATCTACAAAAATCATAAAATTAAAAAGAAAGGGTTTTGAAATCCATTATCCACATATTGTCTGTCTTTTGGTGCTTAGCACATTATGGGCACTGGATCAAGATATCTTCCATCCTAAGGTCTCTTTATCTGGAAGCCTCAACTATCATGAATTCATGCAAACATTTATTAACCACTGACTAGGGAGAGACACAGATAAAGAAGACATGGTCCCTACCTTCAAGGTAACAGTCTAATAGGGGGATATTAGACCTGTATACAGATACAGGTTTCTGCAGGTAGTGGAATATGGGAAATACATAAGAAAAATATGTAACTCTCTAAACTTTCTGAGGTGGGAGACAGTACTTCTGGATGAGAACATCAGGAAAGCAGCATAAGCATGGAGGTGCTGTTTGAGCTGGTCTGGGAAGGACAGGTAGGATTTCAGCAGGCCAAGACTGGGAAGAGGGTAGGCATTCTAGGCCTAGTCAGTGATGGGTATAAAGGCACAAAAGTGGGAAAGGAAGGGACATGTTCTGGGGACAGTAAACACCAGGTACATGGGAGCCAGTGAGAAATTCTTTTTTTGAGACAGATGACCCTCTATTGCTTATGCTCCTCGCCCTGCTGCTGATGGCTGTAGGAACTTAAACCAGTTCCCTTTCTGATCTGGGCTGGTTTGCCCCTTCTTAGGCAGTCTGGGGACTTCCTGCTGCTCACACTATTGGTGCTGATTTAGTGTGCTACCTTGGCTCAGCTCCCCACAGCTGTGAGCTCCCTGGCTTAAACAGTCCACCCAGGCAGGGATTATAGTCATGTACTGCCATGCCTGTCTGAGAAGTCTGCAAAGGTCAGATGGGGCATTGAATTCTTTTTAGAGTACATAAGCTCAATGAGGGCCTTGAACTCTCCCCATCAGTAAAGCACTTCTGCATGGACTTTGGGCCTTCACTTTGGCTTGCTCAGAGGCCTTTCTGCTTTCTTTTAGGCTTATGATAAACAGTCCTACATATGGCAAGAGGTCCTGAGGGCATCTCTGTTTTAATCATCAAAAAAATAGAATGTTTGGTATATGAGAAGGCTGGGAAATCTCCAGACTCATTTAGAAAGTTATGTTCATTCTAGGAATAGCATTTTAAGGAGGACATTGGCAAGTGAAAGAGTGTCCTGAGGAGGGTAACCAGGATGGTGAAGGGCCTTGAGTCCTTGACATGAAGATCAGTGAAAGGAACTGGGGATTTTTTTTTTTTTAACCAGAAGAGAAGACTCAGGAGGGGACATGATAGCTGTTTTCAAACATTTGAAAGTTCTCATGGGGAGGAGGAATTAGCCTCCTCTTACTTGGCTCTAGTGGGCAGGACCAGTAGCCATGGGAGTGGAGTTGCAGAGAGGTAAAATTTAGGCTTGATGTCAGGAAAGCCTTTCTAGCAGAGGGAACTAGCCTAAAGGAGGATGAACTGCCTCAAGAAGTAGTGGGCTCTTAAGCAAAGGCTGGACAACCACTTGTCAAGTATGTTATAGTGGGTTTTCCTTCATATGTGGATTGGACGAGTTGTCTGTGGAGGTCCCTTCCAGTTCTCAAATTCTGTTTGGCATCTTAGAAAATTTTCCATTAAGTGATTAAAATTTAAAATAAATTTTATTGTTTAAAGGAGTAAACTGTGACTCTCTGGAAAATCTACTCAATTAGAGCATTTCATACAATGCCAGGTAAATGAAGTGATGCTTATACTAAATCTGCCACTAACTGAACAGAAAAATAGGTCAAATAGACTCCTACCAAGCTGTTGAATTAGGTCAGAGAGGTCTCTGTGCAAACTGGTTGAAGGCAGTTTCCTAACTATTAGCATCACTTTATGAAAACCACTTTAAAATGATTTCCAAAACCCATCTTTCCCAAAGAGAATTGGGTTACATAAATCTATATTCACCAGGCTCAAAATCAACCACAGGTCCACCAGCTTACCTTTTCATTCATAATTCATATTGTTTCAAACTTAATGAACTCCTTCCTATTTGTTTCTGAAGAAAAGTAGCTATCTTCAGACAGATTTGCATAAAATTTGGGCATTACATAATTAGCAACTTCCTTAATAAATTATGAAGAAATATTGACCATGAGTACTTTTGTCACAAAAAGTCCTGTGAGGTAATTTGTGCAAATCTTAACCCTATATCCAGACAAAAACAATGAGGCTAAAGGTTTAAGCAAAATCTCCATTCACACATCTAGTAGGTGTTGTAGCCAAGAAGGGAATTCAAGTCTCAAAGTTCAGTTCTTTGAGAGAGAGAGAGTGTGTGTGTGATCACTTTCATTCCTAAATATTTCCCTCTCCCCTCAAGCCAACCCTTTTAACATAGAGTTTTTTTAAAAGGAAAAGGAAAAAGAAGCAGTTGAGCCAAAACATCTGTGTCAGGTCTGTATCAAGTATATTCAGTGACCAAACTTTCCATATATATATAAATGTAGCATGTGAACTATGACTTTTTATAGTTCCTCTGAATCACCCAGTCAGCTCATTCTTTTGCGTTTGGTGATTGCTTTAGTAGATCATTGATTCTGTTCAGCCCTTTTTGGTTCAGATTGAATTGGTCCCTTCTATACTTGATGAAACTTTTTCTTACTTACTGTGGCCAAAACCTTGCATGACTTAAAACAACTTACTAGCATTGCACCCTCTGCACATTTAGCTAAGCTGGCCTACAGGTAACAGGCATAGCATTCACTCCCTGAAGCTAGTTTGTAATCCAGGGTCACCTTCCTACAAAGATGAGTTACTAAAGGAGACTTTGCTTTGGTGGGCTAGGTCACTGGTGTCAAACTCAGATAGAAATGGGAGGCTCTAAACATATGTAAGGATCCGTGTGAACAGCATGTCGACTTAGAAAAACCACATATTAACACTTCTGTTTTTTATTTCCCAATTACATTTCAGTCTGGGTCCAGCAGGAGTGTTGTGCCCTGTGTTTGATACCTCTGACCTGGATTATGAAATAAATGAAACAGATCACTTTTCTTCTCTGGTGCTTTTCAAGTTGCTGGCCTCAGACACAAAAACTGTGTGACCATAGGCAAGTGGCCTGACTTCTTCCAACCTCACTCTCCTCATCTATGAAATGGGAATAATAAAAGTACCTACTTCTCAGGGTTGTCATGAGAATCAAATGAGAATGTGTTTTAAATGTTTTGAAAATCTTAAAGGCTGTATATAGATACCAGCTATTACTTAACCTTTTAATTAAAGGCTGTTAACAGTTCATTTCTTAAGATGACCAAAAAAACTATTTGGTATAAATGAGCTTGCAGAAATTGTTGACTTTTGGTTTGTTAATCAAGATTTAGTCTTTCCTTAAAATATTAATTAAAACCGGTCAGGTTGCAAAGTTGCACATTAAAAAAAAATAAAGACTGTCTTCCTTTAAAACTAGGCCCCTAGGGTATGATTGTTTTTTCCCAGGGACAGGATAAAAAAGTAGGTTACTACTTATGCATAAAAGTAATGCTTGATCTATCAGAAGGAGAAATTCTGCATGGAGTCGTCCTATCTCATACCCTCCATAAAATCTGAAAGTCAAATTCAGGAATTTGAATCAGCTTATGAGATGAACCTATGTTAGAAAAATCCCTGAATTTGTAGTTACTTGGGTTCAAATTCCATCTTTGCCTAACAATAATCGCTAGCATTTATGTTAAATTAAAGATTTGCAAAATACTTCAGATATCATCTCATTTGGTGCTTTGCTACTTAGGATTTGTGTTACTTTGGGCAAGTCACTGTAGCCAAGCCTCAGCTGTCTTGTCTCAGATTGAGGGAAGGGGTGGTCCTTTACTTCCCTAAGAGCCTGTCAGTCACTCAACAAAGAAACTGGCCCTGTTCTTACAGATCTTGCGTGCACGTGCCTGTGCCCGTGCGCACACACATTCCGGAGTGTGAGGTAGTTGGGAGCATTAGGAAATTCCTGGAAGAGGAGGACAGCATCAAGATTCTAAGCAGGGAGAGGGCTTTCCAGGCTTGGGGGACAGGCTGTCCAAAGCCTGGGATATGAAAGGCATGTTGTGTGAGAGACAGCAAGTAGGCCAGGTTCACTGGAAGAAGAGATTGTGAAGAGGAGTAATGTGTAATAAGGCTGGAAAGAAGATGGGAGCCAGATTATGTGTCAAACAGCAGTTGTTTGTATTGTCAAATATAATGGGATCTTCTAGATGCTTTTGAGCCAGAGAGTGATGTGGTCAGACCTGTGGTTGAGGATTATCTCACACTAGTAGCTATGTGGAGTATGGAGTCAAGGAGACCAACCTGGAGGATCTTGCAAGAGTCCAGGCTGGACTAGGCACTGTAGCTGGTGAGTGGCGAGGACACATATGCTAAAGATAGAGAAGAATTAGCTTATCGAATGACAGATAACCTGCTAAAAAGGGAAATCATTTCTCCATTTCACTGCTTAACCCCTCCATGCCACAAAGTTTATATTATAAAGTGGTCCTTCGGTGTGTTGAGCATAGTGCTTGCACATAGTAAACATTTACCAAATGCTTGTTGACAGTTTAGTTTCACTGATAGGAATAAAAACAAATGACAGTTCATTCCACTCTACTTTGCTTCTCCAGACCTCATGAACTTTCAGCAGAATGAGGTACCTGGCACTGTAAGAAAGTCACCTTTCTGTAACTCCCCTCCTCTCAGCCATTTCTGCTCTACCTCAGTGTTGCCAAGAGGGTATCAGCTTCCTTTGTTTCTTAGGAATTGCCAATCCCGTTGAAATATCTATTAAGTGCCTCCCAGATGCCAAGGCATTGTCCTTAACACTCTAGCTAGGCTCTCCCTTTGAAGAGGCTACAGTGTAATAGAGGGAAGTATATAAGGGAAAATAAGAGAATTTTAGGTTCACTTTTGGGGGTAGGTAAGCAGGAATCAGGAATTACACTGGTAGTGAGTGGTACCTGGGTTAGGGCATGAAAGGAGAGAAGTAGTGTCCTTTCATAGGTAACTTGAAATGAGTCGTATCCTTATCTTTCAGGCTGGCAGGCAGCATGATATCATGGAAAGAACTTTGCTCTTTGAAGGCAGTAATTCCCAGTTCAAACCCTACCCCTGACCCTTAATAGCTAGGTGACCAGAGCAAGACACTCTGAGCCTTGGTGCCCTCATTTGTAAAATAGGGACAATAACACTTCTACTTAATAATAACACAGGCTTGTAATGAGAATATTTTGTAAACTTTAAAGCTATAGAGAAATGTGAATTATTTTTAGTCTTGTCAGTCTTAAATTTCATCAGTATGTGCTTATCTAAGAACAGAGTTTTTTATACTCTTAAATACATTGACAAACTCTTCTGTATGGAAAGAATGCTAGGCCTGGAGAAAATCTTGCCTAACATTTTGATACAGTGTGACCATAGGTAAGTCACTTAACTTCTGAGCCTCAGTTTTTCTGTGTATAAAATGGTGATAATCCAAATGAGATACTTCATTATGTACTATGTAAACTTGCACTAGTGTATTGGGTTTTCTTTTTAGTGGGACCGCAGTGACATTCCAGTGTCAAATTTCATTTATTAAAACATTTATAAGCACCTGTCACAGTTTTGTTAGGGGCTATTTTGATCAGACAACATCTGTCTTCTATTTAGTTCTGGGTGCCAAATATTTGGAAAAACATCATAAAGCTGGACAAGGTCCAATGGAAGGCAGCCAAGGATGGTAAAGGGCAGCATGGTGCAGAGGGAAGAACACTAACAAGAGAATAAGAGGACCCAGCTTCCAGTCCTCCCTCTCTGCCTCTTATAGCTTATATGACCTTGGGCAAAGAACTTCACCTTTCCGTAGCTCATTTTTCTCATCAGTAGCCCCCCCACCAGGCCCTGTTCCTAAATGCTGTCTGTAGAAGACAGCGTCTGTTCTCAAGGAGCTCACTGCTTCATGGGGAACAGCATGCAAACAATTATGTACAAATAAGCAGATTACTTGTAACAGCCCTTCTAGTTGTAGATCTGTGGTCCTCTCCTTAGTCTAGAAACAAAGACAGGGTGAAATGATATCTGTCTTCAGATGTGTGAAGGTCTATCACAAGCAAGAATCAGTTCATGTCAGCGAGGAGTATTTATTAAGTAAACAAGCCTACTATGTGCTGGGAAAGGGAACAAGCATTTATTAAATGCTTACTATGTGCTAGGCTCTGTGCTAAGTGCTTTACAAATATTATCTCATTTAGCTAACTGAGGTAATATTTGCTAGTGATTAGATTGCCAACCCTGGAGTCAAGAAGTCTCATCTCCCTGAGTTCAGATATGGCTTTAGTTATAACTGTATGATCCTGGACAAGTCACTTAACCCGTTAGCCTCAGTTTCTCGCCTTTAAAATGAGCTGGAGAAGAAAATGGTAAACCATTTCAGTATCTTTGCCAAGAAAACCCCAAATGGGATCACGGAGAGCTGGACATGACTTAAACAACAACAAAAAATGTTTTGTTTAGCCTCAGAGGGCAGAACTAGAAGCAGTAGGTAAAAGTTGCAAAGGGGCAAATTTAGGTTTGACCTAAGGGAAAGCTTTCTTCCAATGAGAGCTGTCCAAATGATGGATGAACTTCCACTGCCAAGAGGTGGTGAGAGCCACCCCTTTCACTAGAAGTCTTCAAGCAATGACTAGGTGGTCAAAATTGGCAGTGTATTAGAAATACTTCTTCAGGCCCTGGAGGACTAGAGCTGCACTGAGGTCACACCCATTCCACGTTCTGTGAATGCCAGAAGTCTCCAGCTTTGTGAACAGTTTACTAGGGGGCCTTCTAGAAGTCTGTTACAACATTTAACATCCTGTTGACCTTTAAGGCTGATTTAACTTGTCTCATAAAGATCTTCAGACTCTGAGTAGATGCTTTTCAACTTGGCAAAACACCACCTGTTCAGGTTTTGTGTCTCCTTTGACTGAGAAGTCTCAGGATCTGGGGGAGGGGAAGTGTCAGGGCAGCTCAAAGCAGCTGGAGCTAGAGCCTAGGAAACACATGAGGAAAAAGGTTACCTTAACCTAATGGAAGGTCTCCTGCCCTCCCCACTACCACCTCAGCTTCTTATTGTTCTACTCATGTGAAATCTTGTTACCAGGGTTAATAATAGGTTTCTAGCATCAACCACATACACATCTAGACAACCCAATCCAACAGAATTGCAAATCTCAGAGTTAGAAGGATCTCAGAAGCACCCTGGACCAAACCCCTATTACTGCAGGGGCACTGGAATGAGGGGTGAAGGCTGGAGCTGTTTGGCTGATCCTTGGAAAGAGAGCTAGAGGGGCGGCTAGGTGGTGCAGTGAATAGAGCAATGGCCCTGGAGTCAGGAGGACCTGAGTTCAAACCCGGCCTTAGACACTTAACACACACATAAACTAGCCGTGTGACCTTGGGCAAGTCACTTAACCCCAATTACCCAAATTTTTCCCTCCAAAAAAAAGCACACACAAAAAAAAGAGGGAGCTAGAACATGAGTTCCTTGGGTTGTCTGGAGGTGGCTCTGGGTCTTGCATGGCTGGAGTTGGCTGGGGCTTCCCCAAGATGCCATGAGTGTCTGAAATGAAACCCCATCATGCTGCTTCATAAATTCAGTACCACACACATAGAATTGAATTTAAAAATTTCTCTTTGCTGTTGTCTTGTCTTCCTGAGGTCACTAGAGTATCATATAACCTGAGAACCAGATGTTTTTTCTACAGAATCAGTGGGATCCACTCCCCATTACGTATCATGGGACTCCCCTTTGATTTCTTTTGGGGGGGGCATTAAATGCATTTTATTTTATACAACCTACATGACACGTTGTTTGTTCCTTTTTTTTAAACAATACCTCCACTCTAAATATATCAAGGTCAAAAATAAATGAATAAAGCTCAAGATGACATCAGTCCAAGTTTGTCCAAGTCCTGGTGTTGTGTAGATGACAAAAAGCAGCAGCCAGTTATGATGACAGGTAATTCAAAGTAATCAACTGAATTTGTTAACATTTCTCCATTTCTAAACCACCCTTAAAGAAAATCATATCCTCGCAGAACTCAAGTCCAAGAGAGCTACCACGTCATCTGGATTCATGTTTTCACCTATGAAGTACTAATAGTTTTAAAAATTAGCAAGGATGTATTTGATCTGTTCTTCAGCTCTCATCATAAAAAAATCTGGCTTGTGTTCTTCAAGTCTGACTTTGATTGATTTCATATAGTCTTTGATACACTTTTTGTGGGATTCTTTTGTGAAACTAGTTTCTGGTAGATGATAGTTTTTATTACTATGTTGACTCCAGTGATTACAGTGGCATCTGTTCCTTCACCCTCAGGACCTACAGCAGAGGCATTTCTACCAATGAGTGAATCATCAGTGGTACCCTGTGTCCTACTGACCATCTTCCCCTCCACCTCTAGGCGCAGCCCTTTTAGGATATCTTGGATCTTATAAATGTCAGAGAACATCATGACTGATGAGGTCCTGGTAGATGGTGGTGGAAGGAGAGAGGTTGTGACAGCAGCACTAGTGCTGTGGGGGGCCCAGAGCTCAATGTGAACACAATGCTACCAGAGCAGTGCTCGGCGGGATAGGGGGGAACAGGTGGAAAAGGTGCCCTTTGATTTTTATGTTTTGCAGTGAAGTGTTACATCATCTTATTCTGTAACTGGATATAAAATGTGATGGGATGGCCTTTGATTTACATGTGGTTTAAGACTGATTTTCAGAGAAGATACCTGGCTGTGTTGGTAGGGAGAGTTTGATGAAATCATAGGACTAGTCCTTATCCCAGTCTCTGATTTGAAGAAAAACCCACATTACAGATACAAGCCACTAACTCAGCTTCCTTGGTTGTATTTTCCATATGATGTCTCTACAATTGCATTTGGAAGATCCCTCTCAAAGATTTTCGTCACCATGGTGCCCAGGAGGCCCTGAAATAATGTAGGGAAGGCAGACAGTTCCTGGCATTAGGCAGGCCTACTGACTGTCTACATAACATTGGATTCAGCCTTCCTGGGTCTGTTTCATTCTTAGTAAAATAAAGAGATTGGACTAACATCCCTTCCAATTCCCAACCCATAACCATAATTTAAGTTTTCCTGCTCAGTCATTACGTAACAGGATATGAAAATAGGGAGAAAAAGCATTTTGCTGCCTGGAGGCATGACAATCTTCTTGTTATCTTGTCAGATCACAGCCTTTTTATTGTTTTTTTCCATCAAACTATATTTACAGGAAGTCCAATGGAATTATAATTCTGCTCTTAATGTTCATTTAACATTAATGTTTGCTTACTCATTTGCTTGTGGTTTATTTTGTTTATTAAGTACTCTTTATGTTTCGGGTATTGTCCTTGCTTTCAGTTTCCCTCTGCATCTAGTTCTTGTAATTAAAAAAACAACCACCACAAACTGAGTCCTTTCTTCCTTTGCTATGTTAGGGCCTCTTCCAGAGGATCTGGTAAATGTGCTGTTGATTTGGTATACAGGAGAAAAAAGCGATACTGTTGTTAAAAATAAAATTTCAGTGACTCCTTAATGTGTCTCTGACAAAATAGAAACTCTTTTGTTAGACCTTTAAAGCCATTCTCAGAAAGCCTACATTTCCAGGCTTATCCTACTTAACACTGTTCCTTCACACACTATATTCCAGTTGGATCAGGCAATTTGACATTTCTCATAAACATCATTCTGTTTCTGTGTCTGTGCTTTTTGCATAGACTAAGTCTAGTCAGTGAGCATTTATTGAGCACTTATACTGTGTGTCAAGTGATAAGGAGACAGAACGGAAAAAGATGGTCAATGCCTGCTTTCGGAGCTCTAGTCTAATGGGGGAGATGGTGTGCAAACAAGTGGGCCCCAAATATAGAGAAAGAAGGAAGGCATGAGAACTTAGAGAGTAGGGACAGTCTCCCAAAAGGTAGGGTTTTAGCTGGGACACAAGGAAGGAGAGAAGGGATAGCCAAGCAGTTGAAATGCCTAGAGTCTGGAGATAGAATGACGTTTTGTGAAAAAGCAGGAAGGCTGGTGTCACTGGATCACCAGCTATAGGGTGGGTCAGTCGGGAAACATTTAAGCACCCACTATGTGCCAGGTACTGTGCTGAATTCTGGGGATACAAATCAGACAGAATAGTTGGGTAAGCAAGATGTTAGAAAACAGGAAAGGGGGTGGGCTCCTTGGAAAGGTAGGGAGTTTTTCCTCATGGAAGGACTCAAAGCAAAGATTGGGTGACCAGTTATCCAGTTTGCTATAGAGGATATTCCATTTTGGGTATTGAAGTAAATGGCCACTGTTTCTCATTCTGCCTATGAAATTCTGTAATTCTATGAAGTGTTTATAGAGGGAAAAGTTGGTATAATGGAAAGAATATTGACTTTGGAGATAGGACCTTGGTATTTGCTTTGGGTATGTCCCTAACTGGTTAATCTTAGGAAGGTTATTTAACTTATGTGGACTTTAGTGTCGTCATCATCAGTAAATTGTGGTGGTAAAACTAGAGAGTATCTTATATCTCCTAGCCTATATTTAGTGCGTTTAGAATGGTTTTGGTTTACAAGCATTTAGCTTTACAATTTTTCAGGAGCAGATGTCTCCCATAAAGTACACCTGTATGTATACTTGCATATGTGCCTGTTTCTGAACCTTAAGAAAATGTAATTTTGGGGTCAGCTAGGTGGCTCAGTGAATAGAGCATGGACCCTGGAGTCAGGAGGACCTGAGTTCAAATCTGGCCTCCGACACTTAACACTTACTAGCTGTGTGATCTTGGGCAAGTCGCTTAACCCCAATTGCCCTTACACATACAAAAGCAACAAGAAAAAAAAAGTCTCTTTGGGGGCGGCTAGGTGGCTCAGAGAGTAGAGCACCGGCCCTGGAGTCAGGAGGACCTGAGTTCAAATCCGGCCTCAGACACTTAACACAAAAACTAGCCGTGTGACTGTGGGCAAGTCACTTAACCCCAATTGCCCTCCAAAAAGAAAAAAAAGAAAGTGTAATTTTGGCATTCATTCTAAGCAACTCAGTCTCTTGTCCCAGCCACATCTTCACTAGAAAATAATTGACTAACTTGTAATATTTTCTGGCTTCTAGAGATACTTGACAGGTGTAGTCTAATAATGGTATAGAATCTGACCCATGAGTGGGACCTGAGAGACAAATCATTCTTTCCTTACTTCACCTTGAAGGATTTTACTTAGTTCACCTTGAAGGATGTCAGGATGTAACTGAGATTCGGTGGAGGTGACTTAGCCCCGAGAGTGTTAGAAAAAAAGCCAGTAGGACCCAGTCTCCTCCCACGAAGTCCATCAGCCCTAGGTTTGACGCAGACTCCTTCCACGTTCTTGTCCTATGTAATTCAGTTTCCATCAGCTTTCTTCTGGTGTGTTGTTGCTCTTTGGGATGCTGGAGAAAATGGCAGCCTGAAATATGAGTTAGCATCTTAAAACTTTTATTTTAAGCCCTGAAAATCTTACCATATTCTTGGTCAGAATCAGCATGGTGTAGTGGAGAAGAGCACTGAATTGAAGGAATGGGCACTGGGCTCAAATCTTCTCACTGACAACTGTAAACTCTGACTTGGGGTAAGTTATTCTTAACTCTTGTTTGAACCTCAGTTTATGTCTTTGTTTATAAAAGTGGGATAATCATACCTGCAGGGTGCTACTTTGGGTTGTTGTAAAGTGCTTGCAAACCTTTGTGAACTCTGCAAGTGCTGTTCTGATGCACCGTTGCAAAAAGATTGGTGGCAAGAGCCTTGGACTGAAGAGTCTGGGTGGGGCTTAGCTTTGAATCCTGGCTCTCATACATATGACCTTGGCCAAGTCTCTTCTCCTCTCTGGGCCTTACTTAGTTTTCTCATCCGTAAAGTGAGGGCAGGTTGGACTAGCTCTCTCAGATCTCTTCCAGCTTTCAGTCTATGGCTCTGTGTCAGCTGAATCTGAGTTAAAGGAGTATGGACATTTTGTTTTTCTCAAAACAGATCTGAAACACTGGCACTTCTTTTGACTTGGCCTTTTACCAGGCTTAGTCATCTAGAAGAGCCAACATGCTTTAGTGGAAAGAAGACTGAATTTGGGATTATATGCGAATTTGAGTCCTTGCCCTGCTGTCCTTTTGAGTCCTCTTCAGTAAAATGGGGCCATGTTTCTATTACCCACTACACTTCAAGGTTGTTGGTGAGGAAAACTATAAAATGCTGTGGAAATAAACCATTTAGAAAACAGCTCACTAAGTTCTGCTCTTTGAGGAGAAACCTAGACCCAGGGCTGCTGCCTGTGATTGTTCCCAGAGGGATTTACCTGTTCCTGAAGAACACAAGGCTGGCAGGCAAGGGGTAACTTTGGCACCAGAGAAATTCTCTTAGAATAAATTCCCTTCTATTGACAAGAATCTTTTCTTATTCCCAAGCCCAGAGATTGTCATAAGAAATTTGTTTCACCAAATGTTTATGTTTAAGCTGAGGCAAAGTTTTTTTTCTCCCACTCAAAAATAACTCCTCATGTTAAGCAACTGAATTAATAAGCATTTATTGGACACCTACTGTGTTATAGGTGCAGGAAAAATATGCAAAAATGAGATAGCTACAGCCTTAAAAAGAGCTTACATCTTACTGGGGGAAAATAGCCCATTTATCTGGAAAAAAAAAAAGAAGATAAACACATACATGTATCATATACAGTAAGTATAAAGTAATTTTAAGGTGTAGGGGAGAGTATTATTAATGGGAAAAATCAGGAAAGAGCACATGTGGACCAAGTTTTGAAGGCAGCTAGGCATGATTCAACAAAGAGGTGTGATAAGGAGAGTTAAACTGACTGAGTCAGCTTCCAAAGGGATACTAGTTCATTTTTTAAAAAAGAAAATATTAATATGTCCTAAGAATCTGTGTTTGAAAGATTGTGAAAATTTTTTAACATTTTAAAAAAATGTACTTTTTGGCATTAGGTTAGTAAGTTAATTGTGTTCATTTAGGCTTTGTTTAATCTCTGAAGACTTCAGAGCTTATTAGCAGGTGAAGGAATGTTTTTCCTGGAAGCTGCTTGTCTGACTTTCCCTGTTATATAACAAATCATCTGCTGTGGATCTCTCTAAGCTCTTTGGAAAAGATGATACATGCTACAGGCCTGGTCTCTGTTGGAAGGGGATTTCTGCTGAGGGGGCTGCCAATGCAAGGTCCTGGCTTTTGATTTCATTACCCAGCAACATGTCTGAATTTATGTCATGATATATATGATATTTGTATCATGATATATACCGTGATATTTATATCATTGTCAGATCTACAGAGTTGGGTTCAATAAGGGTAATATAATTAGTTTTAAGGGACTGGGTAAGCTGGAACACCAGTCTCTGAGCCCTCAGGTAGGATCGCAACAGGCCCTGGCCTGGTCCTAACACTACAGCGTTTGTGTGGCCAGGGCACATTACAGCGTCGTAAAATTCAGATCTGGAAGAATTTTAGAAGTCATCTACTCCAGCCTTATGTTTTTTTGTCATCTGCTTGAGTCTCAGTCCTCTCATCTGTGAAATGGGTTTGATAATGGCTGTGCCACCTATTTCATGAGGTTGTGGGTTGTGAGGACAGCACTCCCTTTATAAATGTGAACTGTTTGTCTTCTCAGGTCAGTCATTGAAGATAATCACTGATATGGAAAGTACAATTTTCTGGTGTTTTTGCTGTGCTTTGAACATTTAGTGCCCTTAAGGTCAGTGCCTGTTTCAGAACATTAGCTTTAGTGAGTTTTGTAGATGTCAGTTATAAATTACTGTGGTAGAGATGGTTGTTTTTTTTTTTTTGTCATTTCTACAAGTACTTTTTCTGTAAGTTTTCATATCAGGGTTTATTGCTTAATAATTATCAGGACATTGTCAGAGTTGACTATTTTGGATTAAAAGACTGACTGCAGCAAGTTGATAAGAGGCTACTTTTTGGCAGGCAGCTTTAGCTGATGACTGATCTCTCAAGAAATTCTAGGCCAAAACTGTTTGGTTTATGTACTTGAGTCATGACGTATATGGGATCTGATGTCCTTTAGCAACCAGCCAATCAGGTTCTGCAAGTGTTGACTCTTGTTTTCTTAGCCTGGTGCCTTCTCTCTTTTTAATTGAAGGGCTATTGTCAATAGACATTCCTGGATCATCAGAAATCTGTTGTATTTTAAATTTTATTGATGCTTTTCCTTTTAATTTAGCCATTTTTTATTATGTCCCACTGGCTCCTCTCTCCCAAATTGCTGAGTCTTTTGTTGTAATAGTTGAGCAAAACCAAATAACACAGCAACAATATCTGACAGTACATAGTATATACAATATTCTGCACCTATACACCCCACCTTTTCAAGGGAAAAAAGAAAGATCTGTTTCCCCCTCTCTTCTCTGGGACCAAGATGGATCGTAAAAATTGCACAGTGTGGTTAGACTTTGTTTTAATGTTCTTTACATTAGCTTTTGTAGTCATTACATATATTTTCCTTTTTCTGCATCATTTTCTACAAACCTTGCCATATTTTTCTCAATTCTTCATGTTTGTCATTTCTTTGGGCACTGTAATATTCCATTATAATTCATATACCACAGTGTGTTTAGCCACTCCCCGATTAATGGGCAACAGTTTTGTTTCTAGATGTTTGCTATTACAAAAAGTGTTGCTATGAATATTTTGGCATATAAATAAGCCTAGTTATTTAGGTTTCATACCTTCAAGTCAAAAGGTATGAATAATTTAGTCACTTTTTTCCACATAATTCTAGTTCACAATTCTGCCAGCAGCATATTAACATCTGCCTTCTTGCCCCTTCAGCATTAACTGTTTCTGTCTCTTGCTATTTTCATGAATTTGATTTCCCTGAGGCAAAACCTCACTGTTATTTTAATTTTCATTTTTCTCTCTACTCATTTGGGGAACAGCTTTCATATGATTGGATCATTTGTAGTTCTTTTGAAAACTCTGTTCACATCCTTTGCTTATTAGAAATGAATGGCCCTTGGCAGCTTATATACCTGTAGATCTTAGATGTCAGACTTTTATGATAACTATCTGCATTGATTTTGTTTGTACAAAACATTTTTTAATTTAAATTAGTAGAAATTGCCTCTTATCTCTTATGTGTTCACCTCTATTCATTGCTTAATTTAAAAGTTCCCCTCTAGCCATAGTTGTAGAAAGTATACCTCCTTCTGTTTTTCTCTAATTTTTCTATGATGTGATCTTTTATGTTTAGATTTTACATCCAATTGGATAAGATCTGTTTAGAGAAGAAAAAAATATTGAAATAAGGTTAACAAAATAATTTATCACTTCTTGTTAAACTCTGTAAACTCTTCTTAATTTTCTAAATTAAAAACAAAATACACCTTTCACTTTTAAAAGTAACCACTCAGTCACTCTTCACAGTCCCACATCCAATACAGCTTCCACCCCACCACCTTTTCTGAAACTGCCACCTCCAAGGACTCTAGGAATCTCTTACTTGACAAATCCAGTTGTTTTCCCCCCTTCTTCTTTTGACTGTCGTGCAGCATTAACATTGTTGAAGACTCCTTACTCTGGAAACTTTCCCCTTCCTTAGCTTCTGTGACACTGCTCGCTCCTGGAGCTCTCTTGTACAGGGTCATACATGTATTAAGTGTCAGGACTGGGGTTTAAACCTGGGTTCTCTTGTCTCCAAATCTAGTAGACTGGATAAGCACACCAGGTATTTTCACACCAAGGTCACCCTCCTCTTCTCAGTCACTAATGTTCTTTCCTGACATTTTTTTTTAGGACAAAGGACTGACTAGCCATGCCTTCCTCATCTTGTACTTGTCAAGCTGATTTTTATGAACCCAAATGTAAGACCATTTATCTCTTAAATTTTACCTCATTAGGATTCTCTTTAGTGTCTTAGCCTGTAAAGATTTTTCTGAATCCTGTCTTTGTCTTTGACTATCCATCCCAGCTTGTGTCATTTGAAAATTTAATAAGCATGCCTTCTGTGCCTTTATGCCAAGTCTGATAAAAATGTTAATGTAAGGCCAAACAGATCCCTGGGGCATTTCATTGGAGACCTCTTCCAGATTGATTGTGGACGTTAATGATCTCTTTAGTTTCAACCATTCAGCCATTTCCAGATTCCTCTATATACTATGGTCTAGCCCACATCTTTTCCACAAAAAAAGAGTATAAGATACTTTATTAAAGATTTGCTGAAATCAAGTAATCTATATCTATAGCATTCCATTAATCTTCCAATCAGACCTTAATTTCTTTTTTGACAAAGTTCCTAGACTAGAATGACCTGTTCGTGATTAAGACATTGTAGCCCTTTCTTAGCACCATTTCCTTTTCTAAATGTTTACTTTTTAGAAGTCATCTACTCTAACCATTTCTTTAATATCATGTTCTACTGGGTGCAGCTAGGTGGCGCAGTGAATAGAGCACTGGCCCTGGAGTCAGGAGAACCTGAGTTCAAATTTGGCCTCAGACACTTAACACTAGTCATGTGATCTTGGGCAGGTCACTTAACCCCAACTGCCCCTACAAAAAGCAAACCAAAAAAAAGAAATATTATGTTCTACAATTTTGCCAGGTATTTATGTCAAGCTCCCTGGCCTATAGTTTGTACTCTCTCTTCCTGCTTTTCTTCCTCTCTTCCTCCCCCCCCCCTTCTCTTTTTCCTCTCCTCTTCTCCCCCTTTCCTCTCCCTCCTTTCCTGAAGTACCTCCTTTTCTCTTCAATCTTGCAAAGATTACTAATAGTCCCTCCACAATTATATCTGCTAGGTTTTTTTTTTTTAATTTTAAAAAAGAAAAAAATTTTTCCTCATTGTGGGACACCCTAAGACATGATAAGGAATTCCAGTTTTGTGAGGGACATGAGTTAATTCTACAACAAAGCCCTTATTATCATTAGTTAAGTTACACACATAATTCAGCATCACTGGAATGGACTCAATCTCTGCCTGATGAGCTCTTGATGTTTATCTCCTACTTCAAGTGCAACCTGTCCATAATACTGATCCTTCTAACCCATTTTCCTCCTTTCCTGAAGTTAGAAGTTACACCGGGTTGGCCAGGTGGCTCAGCGAGTAAGAGCACTGGCTCCAGTGTCGGGATTACCTGGGGATCAAACCCGGGCTCACATACTTAGCACCACACCCAGAAATAACTGGCTGTGTAACCTTGAGCAAGGTACTTTACCCCGATTGCTTTAAAAAAAAAAGTTACACCTACCTCATTTAATCTTTAAAGTCCTTATGATTTCTTATAATCATTTGTGTGTATCTCATTTTCTCTCTCCCACTAAGCCCTCCTAGATTGTCAGCAATTTGAGGACAAGGACTGTCTTGTTTAGGTGTTGTATCCCTAGTGAAGTAAACCCTTGATGTTAGTTGAATTGAATTAGAATGATATATTGTAGATTTGTTTAAAATAAATATAAGCAGTGGAAAGTGGATTGCCATAGACTTTATTTAGGCAGCTTCTTCAGGTTTATTTTCCGGACTATAATATCTGGATTGATACTGATCACTTCCTTTCATAGACCAGTTCCAAAAAGAGAAAATGTTTCACAGAAATCTGAGAATAAATTACTTATAGTGGCTAGGTAAGGATGACAGATCTTGGCAGGTGCATACCACTCTTGGCATGTTACAGCATCCAGCATGCCATAGGACATGCTCCCTTGTTCAACCAAAATTCATTATGATCAGTAAGTCTGGGTGTGCATTTTGTCTTGGCATTCATTTCACATGAAGTGATATTCTAAATTATTTGTTGTGAACCGTAATTAAGAGTGATCAGTGAATTTCATCCAAATTGATTCAGCCAATGGCACTGAGTACATATGGCTATAATAGATGATACATAAGTGCCGTGAAATACCTGCCAAAACTTTATAACTCAAGTGGTTTATGTAGTAATTACTTATGAATGCTAAGCGATTTTAGGTCATTTTTTATAACTTTCTAAGGGGAGATTTTTTTTCCTCGTATTTATGACTATTTTGTAACTCAAAATTAAACTGAAAATTATCCATTACAAGGAAGAACAATTTTTAAATTCCCTGTACTTTGTTCTTGTGATCAGTTGCAGTCAGTTTAAAATAGGATATTTTTACTTCCTAAGTTATTAGTGCTTGGTAGGAAATGGCAATGTTTAGATTTCTATAAATAAAGGGGAAAGGATAAGGAGAAGTCAGATTACGTTGGTTCTGATCCTATTCTGCCTTTAAAATATGTGACCATTTAATGTTTGGTGGAGTCTCATGTTCTTAGTCTAGATGGATACCTCAGATGTATTGATATAGGTATGAACTTCTTGGCTGCCTCCTCATCCATCTACCTCCTAACTGTGGGGGTTCCCCAAAGCTCTGTTCTAGGCTTTCTTTTCTTTTCTCTCTTTAGGACTTTAAAGACTTCTGTAGGTTTAATTATCTCCATGCAGATACCTTACTGATGTCCCTCCACTGGAGCTTTGGTTGTGTATCACCCACTGCCTCCTAGACATTTCTGGTCAGGGATGCCACAGACGACCCAAATTCACCACGTCTAAGACAGAACTCATTCTCTTTATCCCCAAACCCATTTTTCTTTCAAACTTTGCTGTTGAAGGCACCATCGTTATTCCGGGTTCCCAAGTTTGTAGCCTCAGCGTTATCTTTAACTCTTCTTCACTCCACATATCCATTTAGTTGCCAATTTTTCTGTTCCTTCATACATAGCATCTCTCACATCTGACCCCTTTTTGGCACTCAGCCACCATCCTAGTTCAAACATTCATTAATTCCTCACTACATTCCGTTCTCCACTTAACATGCAAGGTAATTTTTCTGAAATGCGGATCTGACCACGTTATTTTATTTCCTTACTCTGTAAATTCCAGTAACTCCCTATTGCCTCTAGGATCAAATCTAAGTCCTCTGTTTGCCTGTTAAAAGCCCCTTAAAATCTGACCTCTGCCTTATTATACATTATTCTTCTTCCTGCACTCTTGTCCTCAGTTTCCTCATCTGTAAAATGAGCTAGAGAAGGAATGGCAAACCACTCCAGTATCTTTGTGAGGAAAACCCCAATGGAGTAACAAAGAATTGGACACAGCTAAAATAACCAAACAACAATAAAAAATCTCTTGTTCAGCTTAAGTGGAGTTCTCTGTTACTCACATATGACTCTTCCTCAAATAATCTTTCTTCAAGATTCAGCCCAATACCACCTCCTGTATCAGCTCTTAACTTAGTATTTAAGAATAGATTTCAAGGGGCAGGGGACAGTCTGTAAACTTGGGTAGGAAAAAAAATCTATATTTTTACCAGCTTCTTACTGAAATTAATTCAATTATGAATTTTTTTAAACTTCTGGAAGAGAGGCATCTCCAGGCTGCCACAGAGGTCCATGACACACAAATTTAAAGCCCTTGTTCTGAACAAAGCCTTTCATAATCTGACCCAACTATTAGAGACCTCTCTCCTTAACTTTTAACTATTTTGCTTCATACTTTTATTACATTTACTCTGTATATACTTAATGTACACATTGTCTCCCCGGATTCCTGGAGAGCAGGGAATTTTTTTTTTTTGGTCTTTGTATCTCCAGGGCTTAGCATATAGTACCTGGCACATAGTAGGCACTTAATAAATGTTCATTTCTTGATTAGTTGTATCTTCTCTCTTAGCTAGTATCTTTGTATTCAAGGCAAAGGGTTCCAGGTTATGGTGATTTAGCACAATAAAAAGTCAAGAAATCTGGTTTCAGAACCAAAGTCTTGTTAGCAGAGTGATACCAGGCAGGTCACTTCACCTATAAAATGAAGGCAATATTTTGAGCAGGCAGTTCTAGGTTTAGCCAGTGTAACTCTTCGAGTTGCAAGTCTGTGTACATCATTGGGGGGAGCTTGGATATTAAGAGTTCTGGTGCACTGATAAAATCACAGTTGTGGCCCAAAAAAAGAAAACCAGCTTATGAAGCACCTGCTAGGTTCCAGGCAGTGCACCATCCACTGGGAATACAAAAGGAGGCAAAAGACAGTCTTGCCCTTGAGGAACTTAATGAGCCTTATGAGGAGGTAACATGCAAACAGATGTAGGCCAACCAAGCAAGCTATATAGAGGATGAACAGGGAATAATTAAAAGAAGGGAAGCATTGTAATAAAGAGGTTTGGGGAGGGCTTTCTGTGGTGGGATTTCAGCTGAGACTTTAAGGAAACCAGGAAAGTTAACAGCCTGAGCAGAAGAGGAAGAACATGGAGGAGAAAATACTCAGACCTGAAAGACAGTGTTTTGTTCATGGAATAGCTTGGAGGCTCATGTCACTGGATCAGAAGAATATGTGTCAAGGGAGTAAGATGTAAGAAGACTGGAAAGATAGGAGGGACTAGCTTATGAAGGGCCTTGAATGCCAAACAGAGCGTTTTATATTTGTTCCTGGAGGCACTAGGGAACCACTGGAACTTACTGAGTAAGGGAGTGGGGTGTGTGTGTGTGTGTGTGTGTGTGTGTGTGTGTGTGTGGAGGATGGATTGCAGTGAAGAGAGACTTGAGGCAGACAGACTCCCCCAGCAGGCTGTTGGAATAGTCCAGGTGTGAGATGATGAGGGTCTGAGCCAGGGTGGGGGCAGTGTCAAACGAGAAAAAGGGGGTATCTTCAGAGATGCTGCAGAGGTAACAACAACAGGCCTTAGCAACAGCGTGCAGGAATCCAGGCTGACTTAGATTTTGAAGTTAAGAACTGGGAGGATGGTGCTGCCCTCTGCAGTAATACTGAAGGTAGGTAGTGGAAAGGGTTTAGGAGGAAAGATAATGAATAATGTTTTGAACATGTGGAGTTTAAGATGTCTGCTGGACATCCAATTTGAGATGTTTGTAAGGTAATTGGAAATGCAACATTAGATGTCAGCAGAAATTCTGGAGCAGGATTGGTAGATTTGAGAATTGTCAGCAGAGGTGGTCATTAAATCCATGGGAGTGGATAAAATCACCAAGTGCGGAGGTAGAGAGCGAATAGAAGAGGGCCCAGCACAGAACTCTGAGGGGCACCTGTGGTTAGAGGGGGTGATCTAGAGGAGGATCCGGCAAGGGCAATGGAAAAGGAGTGGTCAAAGAGGTAGGAGAAGAATGTGGGGGAAGGGTATCCTGAAAACTAAAGAGAAGAGAGTGATTCACAGTGTCAGAGGCTGCAGAGAGGTCAGGCCGTTGGATTTAACAACTAAGAGATCATTGGAAACTTTAGACAGAGCCATTGTGCTGGAATGATAAGGTCAGAAGCTGGCTCTATAAAGGGTTAAGAAAGGGGGACAAGTTGTTAAATGATCAGAGGATATGAACAGGCAGTTTTCAGATGAAGAAATTAAAGCTATATAGTCATATAAAAATGCTTTAAATTGCTGTTAGAGAATTGCAAATGAAAACAACTCTGAGGTACAACTTCGCACTTATCCAATTGGCTAATATGACAGAAGAGGAAAATGATAAATATTGGAAAAGATGTGGGAAAATTGGAAAACTAATGCATTGTTAGTGGAGCTGTGAACTGATCTAACCATTCTAGAGAGCAATTTGGAACTATGCCTAGAGGGCAGTCAAACTGTACATACACTCTTTGATCCACCAGTAGCACTACTAGGTCTGTTTCCCAAAGAGATCTTTTATGATCTTTAAGAGAGAAGGACCTACATGTATAAAAATGTTTATAGCAGCTCTTTTTGTGGTGGCAAAGAATTGGAAATTGAGAGGATGCCCATCAATTAGGGAATGGATGAACAAGTTGTAGTCTGTGAATAGGTTGGAATACTATTATACTGTGAGAAATGATAAGGAGCTGGATTTCAGAAAAACCTGGAAAGACTTACATGAACTGATGCTGAGTGAAATGAGCAGAACAAGGAGAACATTGTGCACAGTAACAACAGCATTTTGTGATGATCATCTATGACTGACTTAGCTCTTCTCAGCAGTACAGTGATCTAAGACAATTCTTAGACTCATGATGGAAAATACTATCCACATCCAGAGAAAGAACTATGGAGTCTGAATGCAGATCAAAGTATACAATTTTCACTTTTTTTGTGTGCTTTTTCCCATTTGTTCTGTTTCTTCTTTCACAACATGACTAAAGTGGAACTATGTTTACATGATTGCACATGTATAACCTATATAAGATTGCTTGCTCTCTTGGGGAGGGGAGATGGAAGGGAGGGAGAGAAAATTTGGAACTCAATCTTATGTTTAAAATGAATGTTGAAAACTATATTTACATGTAATTGAAGAAAATACTATTTACAAAAAATTTCTTAAAAGAAGAAAACAAGAGAAGAGGAAGTGAAGATATATTGTAGGTGGTTTTTTCCAAGGAGTTTAGCTACAGGGAACAGAAAAGATAGAGGACAATAGTTAAGGATGGAAGGAACAAGTGAGGGTTATTTTTAGGATGGAGGAGACATGGACATATTGTAATCAGTAGGGAAGGAGCCAGTAGATAGGGAGAGATGATTGAAACTAAGTGAAAGTGTGGAGATGACAGAGGGGGCAGTAAAGGTTAAGAATCCATGTTCTAGCCAGCAGGGCTTGAAAGAAGAGATATGAGAAGACACTCCCACCCTACCTATTTGCACAAATGGCCACAAATGTTGCACAATGCATATATTTTCGGCTATGTTGATTTTTCTCCTCTCTCTCTCTCTCTCTCTCTCTCTCTCTCTCTCTCTCTCTCTCTCGTCTTAAACACACTTTGTTAGTTTGGGATGACTTTCTACGGAAGGAAACTGGTGATATAAAAACACAGGATCTCAATGAAGACGTTTTTTAAAAGGACCCCTTTTTTCTAGACTTTACCTTTTAGCTTTTAAAATTTAATTGACTTGCCATCGTCTCTAATTAAGCCATCTGATTTGCAGTATTTTTTGAGATGCTATGTATTGTCACTTTAGGTTTCTTTTGGGAAGAGGACTACTAGGTAGATAAATTTGCGGGATTAGAAATCATTTCTTTCCTAAACACTATTACCAGTGTGACTTTGTATGTGTCTTTTTGGCATATCAGTCAGCCCCTAAGTAGGATGGGCTTGTTAGTCAAGATGAGACTAAAAAAAGCCAGGTGATAGTCAGGAGTGGAAAATTACAGGCTAATTAAGGCTCGAGTGTGTTACATCCACCATTATATTCCACCAATGGAGGTGGAAGAGTCAGGATGATCGTGGCCTTTGGTAGGCTAAAGTGGAAGAAGTTAGGACAAGAGGCCAAGGAATTGTCTTTGTTTGGTAGTGAGAGGCCAGCCGAGGCCCAAAAGCCACAGTCTGGAGACACTTTGTTTTGTTTTATTTTCTCAGTGGTCAAGGCAGACAGACGAAGAGAAACAAGATAGTTGAAAATAGATCACTACCGTGTTTCCCCGATAATAAGACACTGTCTTATTATATTTTTTTTTTGACAGAAAAACACCAGAGGGCTTATTTTCAGGGGAGGGCTTATTTTAATGAACATTGACAGCAATTTTAATAAACAGGTAAATGTGAACAAAAAATGTACCTTTATTCAATAATGAATTCAATAAAGAACAGGATGACGCGCTCACTGCTGCAGCTCTGATTGGATGCAGCTCGGAGCGCAGCGTGTGTTTCACCTGGGGGGAGGTGACGGTGCATACAGAGGGTACCGTAATGTAGCGTGTAGCGCAGGGGATCACCTTCACTACAGTAGCAATCTCAATAGGGTTTATTTTAGAGGAATCTTACACAGTAAGGGGAGGGCTTACTTTCAGGATAGGTCTTATTATCGGGGAAACACGTTATCTATTTTGAATTGGAAGAAGCCATCTTGTCCAACCTTGCTGGAAGTTTGTGTGGTATGATGGAACTGAGTACTGACCCTGGAATTAGAAGCCCTGGATTCTAATTCCACCTCTGATGCTTGCTGAATTTGGACAAGTCACATAACCTCCATGGGCCTTTGCTTCCTTATTTGTAAAATTAGGAAATTGTAATAGCCTCTCAAGTCTCTTCCCTACTTGAACCAGTATCCTCTCTAAGACACCTCAACAAATGGTCATCTCTCATTTACTTTAAGAACTTGAATGAAGGGAACTCATAGTCCTCTGGGGGCAATGTATTCCACTTTGGGCCACCTCTCAGGTACAAAATTGAGGTCAGGCAGTTGGAAATAGCGTCACCAGAGAACAGAAATAGTAAAATAAGGGCTGATTCTCTTGTCCAACTGGGATGGGACCCGCTTAGATTTCCTTCTGGCCTTCCTTGTCTTCCTCTTGGGTGTGTGGGTAACTTTGGTCCCACAACAGTGTGGAGGTGGAAGACTCAGCACTGGGCAAGAGGGCATCAAAGAGACTCGTTTTAGTCCTTCTAGAGCAGTGGCAGAGGATCTGGGATTACTTTTTAAATTTTTAGTCTTTCTAAAAAAATTTTTTTAATTTCAATTAAGTATTTATTTTCTCTCACTCCTACCTTCCCCCATGGAGGAGGGGGGCCCCTTGTAACAAATATACATAGTTAAACAAAACAAATTCCCACCTTGGCTGAACAAATTATGGTATATGAATATTACAGAGTACTATTATAGTGCCAGGAAAAATAACTTAAGGAATGGGTTCAGAGAAACCTGAATAGACTTGTTTGGACAGAATGAAATAAGCAGTACCAGGGTAGTTTATGCAATAACAACAACCCTATCACCTCTTTCTAAAAAATAATATAAACATATGATTTGAATCACATTAACACTAAAAGGAGCAGTCTTGTCAGTTGATGCAAATAAAGTAGTTTCATACTTTCTTTGAAATAGAAATGTTCATCTGGCTGTCTTTTTTTTTTCCTCCTTGTACTGTGTCTATTAATACTGCTTCATTTTTCAAGGTATTCTTAAATTCCAGTCTTTCTGGTGTTAAATGTTTGTTGAACTGGTGAGTTTTAGATGATGAAATATTTGGTAGAATTTAAGCTTTCTGAGGGTGAGGTCTGTATTATTTCTATATAAGCATATGGTGAATGCTTAATAAGAGCCTACTTGAATGAATGATTTCATCTATACCCTGTCCAGTGATACACGTTGTATGTAGCCAGTCTTTGCAGCTCTTATCTGCCTCCTCCCCTCAGTCCCTAGAGGATGTGTTGTGCATTGTGCTGTGGACCTTCCAGCTGACTTTCTGACACTTCTTTGTGGACTACCAGGGAAGCAGGCAGGCTGTCTGCCAGTTATCCCTTGAACTTGTTATATGACCAGCCTTCCTTCTGTCCACAACTGGATCTCTCCAAGGGCTTCCTTTACACTTCTTTTGTATAAATTTTAATTGGTATTTATGCTTCCCATCTATCTTTCCATTGCTTTTTGAATGACCCTCAGTTTTAATTCCTTGGAGGCTTTGATATTCCATGGCTCATAGCTATATAGCATCCTTGTAAGAATATTGATTAGCTTTTTGGTTATTATTGCTATTTTTATAAGATAGACTGTTTCAGGAAGAAATTTGGAATCATTTAAAGCTTGATCCAGTCAGCATAATGTCAATCCAAAACAGTAATAGCACTTGAAGGTTTGCACATTGCTTTGCATTTGTTCAAATTTGATCCTCACAACAAACACATAAGGTAGTTATCATTATCCTCATTTTACAGATAAGGAAATTGAGGTTGATGAAGGTTGTGACTTGCTCAGGGTCACACAACCAAGAAGGGCCTGATGCAGGATTCAAACTCAGGTCTTTCTTACTGCAAGTTCATCATTACCCACTGTGCCACCTAGATACCTACAGCTAGCATCCGTAGTAATTTGTCATCTGTTGGGAAACCCCTCTTTAGTTTATAACTGAAGGCCTTTTGTGACCATCTGAAGCCTCAGCCTCTAGTTATAGGGACAATAACTTGGCTATAACATTTCCTGGGTGTCTTCAGTTTGGAGTTTCTTTCTAGAATCATTCAATATCCTCACATTTTAATAGATCTGGGCAGTTTTTGTTTATTATTTCTTGAAATGCAGTTTCCAATTTTTTCCACTTTTTTTTTTAATCATGATTTTTCAGGGAGTCTGAGAATTCCTAAATTCCTCTCCATCTGTTTTCCAGGTCAGTTTTTTATATTAGCTATCTTAAAATTTTCTTTCTTTTTGGTTTAATTACAGTATTTCTTGTTATTTGTTATATGGAGTCATTGGTTTCTCTTATCTAATTTTTAAGGATGTCATTATTTGGGTAAAGTTTACCACTTTCTCTTTAAAGCTTTTTTTTCCCAATTTTTTCTGAAGAGATTTGTTTCTTTTTTTATTAATCCCTTTATAGATATTCCTTTTCCCTCTTCTATTTCTGAAGTTGAGTTTTTTTTAACTCAAATTTAAGACTTTATACCAAACATTTATTGAATTTAATCTTACTGGATTTAAGCCAGTATCTTTCTGGATCCTTGAACTACTTTTGATATCCCCCCCCCTCCCCCAGCTTTGTGCCACTTGTAGATTTGATGAGCAGGCTGTCTGTGCCGTTTTCAAAGTCATTGATAAAAATGTGAAATAGTACAGGGTTAAGCACACTTGTTTTTGTTGTTGTTCAGTTGTGTCCAACTCTTCATGACCCCATTTGGGCTTTTCTTGGCAGAGATACTGGAGTGGTTTGCCATTTCCTTTTTCAGTTACAGAGGCAAAGAAGGGTAAGTGACTTGTCCAGAGTCACACAGCTAGTAAGTGTGAGGCCAGATTTGAACTCAGAAAGATGAGTTTTACTGATTCCTGGCCTAGCACTCTATCTATTATTGTGCCACCTAGCTGCCCTAGAAACTTTCAACTAAGTTGACACTGAACCATTAGCAGTTACTTTTTTAATCTGACCATTCATCTGGTTTTATTATTTTCTAGTCCACATCTCTTCATCTTGTGATACTTTTATCACTTGGATTTCCACACCAGTTCTCTTCAGACACCTCCCTTTATTCTTCCTCATTGGAATTGTTTTTCTTTCTGTCTTTAGAATTTTATTTTTGAGAATTATTCCTATCCCTCCTAAACTAACTTTTCCTCATATAATTTAAGAGGGAGTGGTCATGTCCAAACTTTCATCTTTTCCACTCTAGCGACCATCTCTTCCTTGTTAGAATCAGATCCAATATAGAATTTGCCTCTGTTGGTTTTTCCACTCTTTGACAAATTATTATTATTATTATCATCATGGTGGCAAGTTAGGAAGTAAATAACTTTACCTTTGGTAGAGAGAGAGCTTCAGCAGATATCTAGAGAACTGAAGTACTCATCCCTGCTAAATCATTCCTTTGTGATCTGTTTCCCAAATTCTTCATCTTCAAAAGCTCAGGGGACCCCCTGAAATTACTTTGCATATATTTGTATTTATTTGTGTACATGTTCTTTTTATCTAGTAGAATATACTCTACTTGAAGCAAGCCACTATTACATTGTCTTTGTATTCCAAGATCCTTACCAAGGGCTTGGCACATAATGAATGAGTGTTGAATGAAGTTATTTTCCTTCTCTGGTTGTTAATTTTTTTTTTTTATTATTATCTGGTCACTAGAGATTCTTTAGAAAAACATTTTTTTTAAATCTACATTAGTATCCTAGAATTCTAATTTTATCCTTGAAATAAATAAAATGCCAGAATGTGAGCCAGATTTTTCCAGGTCTGGCATATAAACAGCTCCACCAGTGATCATGAATCTTCTAGACACCAGAGACAGATATGTTCAGATCTTTCGGTTAGATTTGGCTATGGTAAAGAGGAAGGAGTTCCAGATGAAAGGGAATGTATTGACAGGTAAAAGAAACATTTTCTGATCATGCCTTCCCTCTAATCTTTAGTATTATGGTCATATTTTCCTGTAGTAAATATTTATAAAGATTTTTTAATAAAACTTGTACTAGAAATCTTTGCCTTATGAATAAAGGGATGCGTGAATGTTCCTATTTTGTCTGCAGAAAACAAATCGCAAAATAAGATAAGGTAATAAATATGTTATAACACACTGATTTTGGCATCTTTTAGAATAGTACTTGCAGTACATCCCTAATGCAGAGATACAGATTTAAACTCCCCAGGCTCACTGAAACTTGTTAGACTGGGACCCAGGGATGAATGTAACCAGGAGCATCCATCTTTTCTTCAGAAGGTTCAGGGTCAGTAAAGACACCCTTGTTCTGCTCTCCCTTTACCCCCAATCTGAATCCCTCCTACAAGAGCCATTTTGTTTATTAGACTGGACACTGGAGAATCTATTGGAATGCACAGTAAACTGAAGGGGGAACTATGGGTAAGCCCTTTCTAATTAATGACCACAGTTTCCCCCTCCCCCTTTCAGAGGATCATTTGAATTAGAATACCTCCCAGGTTCCTTTCAGTTCTTCTAAGTTGGTGATCAAATGAGGAAATAGTGTCCTGTGCCAGCAGTGGAGTTAGAAATAGAAGCAGCTTCTTCATGTTTGATCCTGAAGGGTAAATAAGGACCCAGTGGAATTTATTGAGTGGGTGTTTGTGAACATTTAGGTCAAGAGAGAGGGTTTGACATAGTCAGACTTAGACTTTAAGAAAATCACTTTGACTGCATTGTGTGGAGTATGAGATGGAGTGGGAAGAGACTTGAGTTAGAGAAATTAATTAGAAGATTATTATAATAGTCCAGGGGACAAAACATCACTAAACTCTGCATATCCATTGATGCAGCAATACAACTACTAAGCCTATATATCCCAACCAATCAAAGAAAGATACCCACATAGACAGGAATAGTTTCTAGCAGGGTTGGGTTGGGTTGGGTTGGGTTGGGTTGGGTTGGGTTGGGTTGGGTTGGGGGGGGGGGAAGGTTGGTTATGGTAAAGAACTAGAAACTAAAGGAGTACCCCCATCAACTGGAAAATGACTGAACATATTATGGTATATTAATGCAATGGAATATTCTTATTCTGTAAAATATGATGAAAGGGATGGCTTCCGAAAAACTAGAAAGACATGACCTAATGCAGAATGAAGTGAGCAGAAATGAGAGAATTTATACAGTACCAACTTTGTGAAGAAAAACAACTTTTTTTAAGCCTTTAGAACTTTATCAATTCAGTCAACAACTATAATTCCAGAGGATCAGTGATAAATGCTCCCAACCTCCTGAAGAAAATGATAAAGTAGGTTGGCAAAATGAGATATACATTTTCAAACATGGATAATATGGGAATTTGCTTTGCTTGACTTTGTTTATTTGTTTTAAAAAAAGTTTTATTTTTCCTTTTTTTCCCAGGGAAAGGTAGTGGTTGAGAAGAGAGAGGTTGGTTAGCAGTAGGGTTGCCCCCAAAAAACAGAAAAGAGGGGGCAGCTAGTTGGCGCAGTGAAAAGAGCCCCGACCCTGGAGTCAGGAGCTCAAATGAGTTCAAATTTGGTCCCAGACACTTGACACACTTACTAGCTGTGTGATCCTAGGCAACTCATTTAACCCCAATTGCCTTACCTTCTCCTCCCCCCCCCCAAAAAAAAAAAACCAGAAAAGAAGATCACTGAGCCAATTTTTACATGCATAGAAGACAAAGGAGGAATTAGGGTCACTGCAGATACTCAGGTTGGGGCTAAAGTGAGGACAGAAAGAAACATGAGTAGCACAGCCTTGAAAGTTACATGTTGAACTTATCACACTTAAAAGAACAAGCAAGTTATATGTCGTGACTCACAGCTTCTCATACAACCCTTTTGTTCTGACCTTTGTTTATGAAAATGCACATTTTATTTGATGTTTGTTAGGTTCAGAATTTTAGAAGCCATGCTGAGGGTCACTGATAAGGTAGTAGTTGTGAGTGGAAACAAAAGAACTTAATAAAAAGAGATGATGCGAAAGTAGAAATGTGTAGATTTGGCAACTGATTGAATATGTAAGTGAGGACTTGCATATTGAGAATGAATGGGAGTGAAGAATCCTTTGGGAGCTCTTAACTGTAATAGGGAAGCTTTGAAGAGGGGAGAGTTTTAGGGGAAAGATAATGAATTCCATTTGAACATGTTGAGTGAGTTTGAGATTCATATGAGATAGTTTAATATATCCAAGAGGCAGGTGGTAACTACATGACTGTATGTAGTTCAAGAGAGAGGCTAGGGACTGGATTTATATAGATCTAAGAATCCTCTGCATGGAGAATTTAACCAGTGGGAGCTAGGGAGATAGTATAGAGAGAAAAGAGGACCCAGTATAGTGCTTCAGGGATCTCCCACTATTGGGTATGGCATGAGTACTCTGTCTCCTTTAAAGAAGACTGAGATTTGGTGCTCCATTCATATTAAAAGGGTGTTATGAACACCAAGGAAAGGAAACTGATTATAAAGATCCAACATGGCTTCAAAGAACTCAGATTTTCTTTTGACAGATTACTAGACTGGCAAATCAAGAAAATGCTGTCCTATAGTTTACTACTACCATGTTTCCCCGATAATAAGACCTATCCCGAAAATAAGCCCTCCCCTTACTGTGTAAGATTCCTCTAAAATAAGCCCTCTCCCGAAAATAAGCCCTATTGAGATTGCTACTGTAGTGAAGGTGATCCCCTGCGCTACACGCTACATTACGGTACCCTCTGTATGCACCGTGCCCCCCGGGTGAAACGCACGCCACGCTCCGAGCTGCATCCAGTCAGAGCTGCAGCAGTGAGCGCGTCATCCTGTTCTTCCCCAGTGATTTGCTTGCTGGCGCCATTGAGAGCAGTGCTGCGGAGGAGAGCTGAGGCAGGACAACATAAGCCCTCCCCTGAAAATAAGCCCTCTGGTGTTTTTCTTTCCAAAAAAATTAATAAGACAGTGTCTTATTATCGGGGAAACACGGTACTACCACCACCTCCAGTAATTAGCATTTATTTGATACTTTAAGCTTTTCAAAACCTACTTTTAAGTTTATAATTTATTTTCTGCATTTTTTTTGGTTTTAAATTTTTGAGTTCCAAACTCCCTCCTAACCACTGAGAAAATAAGCATTATATCAATTATACATGTAAAATCATGTGAGATACAATTCCTTATAAGCCTTTTTTTTTTTTTTAAGTAAGAAAATTATGCTTCAATTTGTACTTGGTTCATCTCTGAGTTTTTTCTCTGGAGGTGGTGTTATGGTAATGTAATCTGAAGATATTCCCTGCCCCTTGGCCCCTTGATAGACTTAAGCGACTCTGAGAACCTTCTCTGATTTGAAAATATACTCTGCCCCCTAACAGGCTGAATGTGCTCACTTGGAGCCTGTGGCAGGAGGCTTGTTTTTCAGGAATGCCCACACCTTGTTGCTTTGTGATTGGGCAGTGGGTCAGGAGGGTTGTGATATTCTCTAAGCCAGAAAAAGGCTGTATATACCCTGATGTGAGGCTTTGCTTTGGGGTTCACTTCAGGAAGAGTTGTGTGATTTGGCCAGACGAGACTCTGGGAAGCTGTTGAGCGCCCCCTCTTCCCCCCAGATGTTGATGCTTCCCTCTCTGGTAACTAACTAGGTATGGATGTAATGGTCAGACAACTGGAAGCCCCCTCTGCTCATCTGTTTCTCTTTCTGCTTGTAACTTCTGTTTGTATTCTCTGAAGTTCAGGCTGCTGACTTTTCCCCCTGTGAACTTACTAGGTAAATGACATGTTTGATTAAAGCAAGATTGTTAACCCATTTTGAGTTGCTTTCCTTTAGAAAAGCAGATCTAAGGACCTGTGCTGGCAGCCACCCTGGGGATGCTGGGTGCTTTCTGCTACAGGTGGATAGCATTTTTTCATTATGAGTCCTTTGGAATTGTCTTGGGTCGTTGCATTGAACAGAGTAACCAAGTATTTCATAGCAGATCATCATTACAACATTGCTGTTATTGTGCACAATGATCTCCTGGTTCTTCTCAATTTACTTTGCACCAGTTCATACAGATCTTGCCATGGTTTTCTGAAACCACCCTCCTCTTCATTTCCCATATTGTTTAGCCATTCCCCAGTTCATGAGCATCCTCTCGAGATACAGTTCTTTACCACCACAAAGAGAGCTGCTGAAATTTTTTTGTACATGTAGGTCCTTTTCCTTTTCCTTTGATCTCTTTAGGATTGGACCTAGTAGTGGTATTGCCGAGTCAAAGGGTATGCAGTGTTTTTTAGGCCTTTGGGCCCAGTTCTAAATTGTTCTCCAGAATTATTGGACCAGTTCACTACTCCTCCAGTTCATTAGTGTACCTGTTTTTCTATCATCCCATCCAGCAATTGTCATTTTTGATAAGTATGAGATGGTATCTCAGAGTTGTTTAAATTTCCATTTCTCTGATCATAGTGATTTAGAGTATTTTTTCATATGACTATAGTTTTGATGTCTTCTTCTGAAAATTGCCTGTTTATATCCTTTGGCCATTTATCAATCAGAGAATGACTCTTGTTTATATAAATTTGACTCGGTTCTATATTCATTATGTATTTTAGAAATGAGGCTCTTACCAAAGAAACTTGCTGTAAAAATTTTTTAGATTACTTCATTGTCTATGGTACCTTTGGGCAAAATGTAGTTTCCCTGATTATTTCTTTTAGTTAGGTCTGGTTTTACTTTTGCTTTGTCTGAGGTCATGATTGCTATTCCTGCCCTTTTTTTTTAAGTTTAGCTGAAGCATATTAGATTCTGTTCCAGCCTTTATTTAACTATGTGTGTGTCTTTCTGTTTAAAGCATGTCTCTTGTAAATAACATATTATTGGATTCTGGTTTCTGATCCATTCTGCCTATCTGCTTCCATTTTATGCATGAGCTCATCCCATTTGCATTCACAGTTATGGTTATTAACTATGGTTTTTCCCCCATCCTATTTTCTTCTGTTTTTTCTCTCTCCCTTTTATCCTGGTCCTCCTCAAACATCTATTTAGCTTCTAACCACTGTCTCTCTTAATTAATCTGTCCTGTCTTTTATCACAAACATGTACACCCCCTTCTTTTATTCCTTTCCTTTTTTGCATTGGGTAAGTTATATTTTTATACACAACTTGAGTGTGAATATATATTCTTACCTCTTTGAACCAATTCTGCTGAGAGTGAGGTTCAAGCATTGCCTGCCACCCTCTCTCTTTCCCCCTCTACTGTAAAAGCTCTTCCTTTGCATCCCTCTTTTATGTGAGAAAGTTCTTCCCATTCTACCTCTTGCTTCTCCATTTCTCACCTCTTTATGTTTTTGAAGATCATTCCAACATAATCAACTCATATCCATGCCCTCTGAAATGTAAACTCCTTTTAACTGTCCTAATAATGATAAAGTTCTTAGGAATTACATGTATCATCTTTCCATATAGGAATATAAACAGTTTGACTTTATTGAGACCCTTATGGTTACTCTTTAATGTTTACCTTTTTATGCTTCTGAGTCTTATGCTTGAATATGCTATTTTCTCTTCAACTCTGGTTTTTTCATCAGGAATGTTTGAAAATTCTCTGTTTTATCAAATGTTAGTTTTTTCCCTTCTTTGAAGGATTATGCTCAGTTTTAGTGGGTAAGTTATTCATTATTATAATCCTAGCACCTTTGCCTTCCAGAAGCATGATATTCTAAGCCCTCTGCTCCTTTAATGTGGTAGCTGTTAAATCTTGTGTGATCTTTACTATGGCTCCATAATATTTGAATTGTTTCTTTCTGACTGTTTGAAATCTTTTTTTCCTAGAAGCTCTGGAATTTGGCTATAATATTTTTGGAAGTTTTCATTCTGGGATCTCTTTCAGGAGGTGATCCATGGATTCTTTCAGTTTCTGTTTTACCCTTGATATCAAAAATATCAAGGCAATTTGCCATGATGATTTCTTGAAATATTATGTTTAGGTCCTTTCTTTGATCTTGGCTTTCAGGTAGTCCAGTATTCTTAAATTATCTCTCTTTGATCTATTTTCCAGGTCAGTTGTTTTCCCAGTGAGATATTTAATATTTTCTTCTATTTTTTCATTCTTTTGACTTTGTTTTATTGTTTCTTGGTGTCTCATGAAATCATTAGCTCCCACTTGCCCAATCCTAATTTTTAAGGAATAATTTTTTTAGTGAGATTTTGTGCCTCTTTTTTTTTTTCATTTAGCCCGTTCTGTTTTTCAAGTAGTTCTTTTCTTCAGTGAATTGTTATGTCTCTTTTAGCATTAGACCAACTTTGTTTTTTAAGGTGTTATTTTCTTCAGTATTTTTTGTGTACTTCTTTTACCAACCTGTTAATTCCCTGTTCATAATTTTCTTACATCACTCTCATTTCTTTTTACAGTTTTTCCTCTACCACTCTTATCTCTTTCTTTAATTCATTCCAGGAATTCTTGTTGGGCTTCCGTCTAATAAGCATTTTTTCTTTGAAGCTTTGTTTTTGTGGCTATTTGTGTCTTAGTCTTTACTGCCATGGTAGTAGCTTTTTATAGCCATTCTTTTTCTGTTGTTTGCTCGTTTTTCCATCCTATTTCTTGATTTTCAATTGATGTTAAAGTTGAACTCTCACCTTGGAGGGGCAGCTTTCCCAGGCTTTTTCAGCATCAGCTGTACCCATTGCCAGCAAAAGGTCCCTTGTCACTCCTTGCAGTTGATATGATGATATACTTAGAGAATTAAGTAAAAAACTACTTGAGATAATAAATAAATTTGGCAAAGTTGCAGGATATAAAATAACCCCACATAAATCCTTGGCATTCCTATATATTTCTAACGAAGTCCAACAGCAAGAAATAGAGATATTCCATTTAAAGTTACTGTAGACATTATAAAATATTTGGGAATCTACCTGCCAAAACAAACCCAGGCCCTATATGAACACAATTACAAAACTTTTTTTTTTTTTCGCTTTTTAGAGGGGGAAGGCAGGGCAATTGGGGTTAAGTGACTTGCTCAGGGTCACACAGCTAGTAAGTGTCTGAGGTCACATTTGAACTCAGGTCCTCCTGACTCCAGGGCCAGCGCTCAGTTCACTGCACCACCTAGCCACCCCCTGCAAAACACCTTTCATACAAATAAAGTCAGGTCTAACTAACTGGAGAAACATCAATTGCTTGTGGCTGGGTTGAGCTAATATAATAAAAATGACAATTTTATCTAAATTAAATTACATAGTTAGTGCCATGCCAATCAATCTACCAAAAAACTACTTTATAGAGCTAGAAAAAATGTTGACAAAATTCATTTGGAAGAAAACAGGGTCCAGAATATCAAGGGAATTAATGAAAAGAAATACTAGGGAAGGTGGCCCAGCCATACCAGACTTTAATCTAACACCGTGTACCAAAATCAAGTCAGAATGGGTGCACAATCTAGGCATAAAGGCTGATGCTGTGAGCAGTCTGGGAGAGCAAGGGATAGTTTACCTGTCAGATCCACGGAGAAGGGGAGATTTTATGACCTAACAAGAGGTAGAGAGCATTCTAAGATGCAAAATGTATCGTTTTGATTATGTTAAATTGAAAAGCTTCTGTACAAATAAAGCCAAAATTAAGAGGGAATGAAAAATTAGGAAAGAATTTTTACAACCAGTGTCTCTGATAGAGGCCTCATTTCTAAAATATACAGAGAATTGGGGCGGCTAGGTAGCAGATTGAATAGCATTGGCCCTGGAGTTGGGAGGACCCGAGTTCAAATCCAGCCTCAGACACTTAACACAAAAACTATCCGTGTGACCTTGGGCAAGTCCCTTAACCCCAATTGCCCTCTAAGAGGCAAAAAACAAACAAACAAAAAATATATATACAGAGAATTGAGTCAAATCTGTAAGAATACAAATCATTCCCCAATTGACAAATGGTTAAAGGATATGAACAGGAAATTTTCAGAGGACAAAATTAAAGATATTTAGAAGCATATTTTAAAAATGGTCTAAATGACTATTGATTAGGGAAATGCAAATCAAAACAACTTTGAGGTACCACATCTCAGCAGTCAGATTGGCTAAGATGACAAAACAGGAAAATGATAAATGCTGGAGAATATGTGGAAAATTTGGAACACTAATGCAAAGGGCTGTAAATAAGTGCATATGTTTGACCCAGCAATACCATTTCTGGGGCTGTATCCCAGAGAGATCATAGAAGTGGGAAGAGGACCCGAATGTACACCAATATTTATAGCAGCTCTTTTTGTGGAGGCAAAGAATTGGAAATCAAGGGGATGCCCATCAATTGGGAATGGCTGAGCAAGTTGTAGTCTATGAATGTAATGGAATACTATTGTGCTATAAGAAATGAGGAACAGACAGGCTTCATAATAACCTGGACAGACTTATATAAACTGATGTTGAGTGAGAAAAGCAGAACCAGGAAAAATTTGTACACAACACATGTGTGACAACTAACTCTGATAGACTGGGCTCCTCTCAGCAATAAAAGGTTTTAAGAAAACTCCAAAAGACTCATGATGGAAAGAGATGTCCACACCCAGAGAAAGAGCCGCAGAGTTCGAATGCAGATTGAAGCAAATGACTTGTTCTCTTTCTTTTTCTCGTTCTGTTTTGATTCTTCTTTCCCAATGTTCATTCCATTGGTTATAATCCTTTACAATCTGACTAAAGTTTAATGTGAAAGTAAAAAAAATAAAATGAGTTGGAGAAGGAAATGGCAAATCACTCCAGTGTCTTTGCCAAGAAAATCCCAAATGGGGTCACAAAGAATCAGACATGACTGAAAAACAACTCAGCAAAGTGACATAAACATATAGAATTGAACTTAAAAAAAAAAAAGATTCCTTGCCATTTCTTTCTAATTGTCCTATCCCTTTGCTGCACTGGGCTGAGAGCTCCTGAAGCTGCTGTGGCCACTGTTGCTTCCACTGCACGTTGTGGGCTGCAGCAAGTTTCCACCCGGGTATCACAAACTTCTCCTGCCAACCTCCTAAATTTTCTTAGGCCAGAAAAATGTCTCACCCTGACTTTTTGTTGGTTCTGCTGTTCCAAAATTTGATATGAGGTGTTATTTTCAAAGTTGTTTGAAGGGGAGTGTTAAGAGAACTCTGCTGGGTTGCCTCTACTCTGCCGTCTTTGAAGGCTAAAGTGCTACAGAGGTCTATGCTTGCTTGACTCCACGCTATTAAACATTTTTGTCAAAATGTTTTATCACCTGAATAAAACTGAGATGGCACGCTTGGGGATGAGCCAAAGAAGGGAATAATACAGCATGTTGTATTCCCTTCATAGGATCACGCCCTGAAAAGATAATGCACATCTTTCACATCTGTCTCCCCTATCCAACTTCAGGTCTTACATACTGAACATCAGCTTCACGATTGTAGAATGGAAGGGAGAGGTATAATGACCAGGACTGAAAAGTGGTGATCACTTTGCTCTCTTCTGCCCTGATCAGAACACACCGGGGGTATTGTGTGGCACATTTTGGAAGGATATTGGTAGGTTGGAGAACACTCAGAGGCAGACAAAGCCCTTCAGGGTCATAGTGTACATTATCATGGACAGAACTGTTGTTTTAGCCTAAGGGAGGGAAGACTTCTTTACATGGTGGCAGTTTTCTTGTATTCAGAAAGGTCCTGTGCACAGTGGGTTTGGAAACCTCCGAGAGGCAAATTGGGACTTGATTTCAAGAAGTATTTCCAAAGAGTTAGCCTGTCACAAAGTAGGAGCAGCTGGGTGCTCAGTGGATAGAATACAGGGCCTGGAGGCAGGAAGACTCATCCTCCCGAGTTCAGATCCAGCCTCAGACACTCACTAGTTGTGGAACCCTGGGCAAGTCACTTCACCCTGTTTGCCTCAGTTTCCTCATCTGTAAAATGAGCTGGAGAAGAAATGGCAAACTGCTCCAGTGTCCCTGCCAAGAAAACCCCAACTGGGGTCATGGAGAGTAGGACGCGACTGAAATGACTCAACAACAACAATCCCAAAGTGAACTGAGCTTCCTCAGGAGGTGATGAATCCCCCCTCCCTGGTGGGAGCAGGAAACCCACCCACCCCCACCTTTCTGGGGTATTGTCCAGAGAATTTGTGTTCAGCCATAGCTGGGTGTCTAGGCAGCCAGGGCTTAGAGGCAAGGGAATGGGCTCTCTTCATCTCCCTCATACACTGCAGCCCACTCTGCTCATGTAGCTTTCTGTTGCCTTTTAAACATGTTTATTTTTTTAAAAATTCTGTATACAACACAGGTTTGAAGCTTTCTGTGCAGGCCCCTTTTTTTGTTGTTGTTTGTAGATTGAAATATCCATGCTTTTCCTATTACCTTTTTAGATGTTCAGGATTGTAATTCTTCTGAGGGGACTGTTTCATTTGCACACAGGTAACATCACCAGAAGGATTTGGTGGTGGACATGATGGACTTTTGCAATTTTCAAACACTTGAGAGTTTGTGGGATAGTAAACTAATTTAATGGAATTCAGAACTGCTAATTAGGTCCATGTAAGCTCTACATATTAATTCATTTTCACCATTGATTTATTGCAGCACCAGAAGTGAATGTCTGAGTTAAATAAATGGTTCTTATGGGGAATTACTTCAGTAGAAATCCTTGCCAGTTTTTGTTAGGAGTTTGTTTTGTGCTTCATAAGTAGGTCAGAGATCTAACTAGGGAATCATTTCCTGGCTTTCAGGTTTAGGTTGGAGGTAAGGGTAATACATCAACAAAAATAATGACTTCTCATAGATGAATGACTAGTCCTTTTTCTCTTTAAATTCAGGAGCAAGTCCCTGTCCCGGTTTATCATCCAACTCCAAGCCAGACTCGACTGGCAACACAGCTGACTGAAGAAGAGCAGATCAGAATAGCCCAGAGGATAGGCCTGATCCAGCATCTGCCTAAAGGAGTGTATGACCCTGGAAGAGATGGGTCAGAAAAAAAGATCCGGGAGTGAGTTGTTGCTTTGTTTTTCTAATGTAGATGAATGGGAAAGGTCTCCTTGCCATGCTTGGTTTTCAGCAGCAGTCTAGCCCCTGCTGTACAGGCTCTTGCATGCTTTGGGAGGTCAGGTATGGATTGTCACACTAAAAGACTTTCTATGGATAAGGGCATATGGTTTGGGTGATTAAAATCTTTTATAATAATAACAAATTTAGCGTTTTACATATATCCCATTTGAACCTCAGAATGGAGTGTCATGGGTATTATTCCCATTTTACAGGTCAGAATACTGAGGTTTTAGAAAGCTTCAGTGACTTGATGATGAGCACACAGCTAGTAAGTATTAGAGGCTGGATTTGAACCCAGATCTTCTGACACCAGATTTCATACCGTCTGTCATAGCTGCCTCATAAGCCTTGTCTTTAAAAAAACGTTTTCTCTGCCATCCTGGCACCTTTGTATGGTCGTCCCCCTACCCAAAGTGCACTTCTTCCTCCAACGCCTAGTGTCCCCTTTCCCTAATTACCTTTTGTTTAGTAAAGAGAGTGCACACAGATCTACAGACAATACCTCTTAAAATGCAGAGTTCTTGAGAGTAGGAATTGTTTTATGCTCTGCATTTGTGTGCTTGGTACCTGGCACATACCAGATGTTGTTGGTAAATTGAACTTTAAGGGAAGAAATGACTGTGTAGACATTGTCCCTTATTAATTCCTTTTCCCCATTGCTATGGGAGAGTTGGCTACCTAGTATTCTTGTGGAAGAAATGAGAATAATGGAAAAAAAAAGTAGCTCAAAAAAAAAAATAGCTCACTTATTTTCAGGTTCAGAAATGGGATTGGGACCTGCTGTATCATAGGGCTGGAGTCCTTAAAGAAGAGAACTTCCTCAGTGAGAGCCGTTTAATTCAGCAAACCTTTATCTGATACTTTTAGTGACAGAAAAATTCATAGATAAGGCAAATAATTGATAAATTATACTGGGGGCGGGAGGGGTCCTTCTCAAGGTTGATTAAAAAAAGAAAATGAACCGCCATATACCCTCAAAAACCCTTTTGGTAAAAACCAGGAGCCCCCTAATAAGGACAGGTACCAGAATCTGTTAAATCGACTTTATAGGTTGAGAGCAAATTTGTTAGCAGATGCCTGATGTCATTGGTTTATGTAGCTGGACTTTGGTCTGTGTCCTTGAGTCACATGAAACCTCTTTTTTAAAAAAAATATACTGAGAATATAGCACTGTCAGGCCAGATAGGATCTTTCTAGACCAGCTAGTCTGTGTGTGCTACAGCACACCTAGCCCAACCCTTTGTCCATTTATTTACTTGAAGACTTTTGGGTATCTCTAATCAGAGAAAATTCTACTCTTCTGTTCCTCAGATACACTGTGGGTTTAGACTGCTTCATTAATCAGACCTAGAAAGTAGAGACTGAGAAGGTTAGTGGGGCTTTGCAGATTTAATCCATAAAGTAGCCTCCAGGTAAGTAGGTTAAAATTAGCAGCCCTGTTTTTATAGATAGTTTTAAAAATGACCCTTATACAGTCAAACAGCTGAGAGCAGAACTTAAAAAGTTTTCTTCTAGTCCAGCCCTTACAGTAAGCTAAATAATAGGAACAAACATATTTCTAGTTTCTTAAGGGGAAGTGTAGCAGCAAGCATCCCAGCATCCCCAGGGTGGCTGCTAGCACAGGTTCTTAGATCTGCTTTTCTAAAGGAAAGCAACTCAAAATGGGTTAACAATCTTGCTTTAACCCCTGAACTAGATAAATGATAAGTCAGCACCTCGAACTTCAGAGTATACAGACAGAAGTTACAAGAAAACAGAGAAAGATTTCAAGCAGACAGGCCTCCAGCTGTCTGACCATAACATCCATACCTAGTCACAGTTACTAGAGAGAGAAGCATCAACATCTGGGTTCTCAAAGAGGGGAAGAAGGGGTCTCAATGGCTGCTCACAGTCTCATCTGGTCAAATCACACAACACTTCTCAAAGTGAACCCCAAAACAAAGCCTCACATCAGGGTTTGTATAGCCTTCTCCTGGCTCAGAGAATGTCACAACCCTCCTGACCATCTGCCCATTCACAAAGTATCTCCTGAAAAACAAGCCTCCTGCCACAGGCTCCTGGTACACTTAAAACCTATCAAAGGGCCTAGGGACAGGGAAGATCTTAAATTTACATTCCCATTACAGGAAGGGAGGGAGAAAAGGAGTAAGCATTTACATATTCCTACTATGTACCAAGAATTATGTTCTGTGTTGGTTAAAAAATATTGTCGCAGTGAGTAAAGCGCCGAATCAGGAGGACCCAAGTTCTGTCCTGCCTCAGACACTTAACACCCACACAAAAAAAACTAGTTGTGTAACCTTGGGCAAGTTACTTAAAAAAATATTGTCTCATTTGATTGATACTTTAAGATTCACCTCACGCTTTTATAGACTGTAGCTCATTGGATTCTCATTCGAACTCTGAAATAGGCACTAAAGGGGATATTATCTCCATTTGATTGCAAATCAAAGAGAGGAAACAATCACTGGGGTCACAGTTAATAAATTTTGGAGGCAAATTTGAATCCTTTCTCTTGGATTTTGTCTAGTGTTCTTTATGCTGTACTTTAATTATAAAGTACTAGTGAATGTTGATGATTAATTAAATCAGATTACTGAATTAAGATTTTCCTTTATTAATTCTTATAGTGTTCTCAGTTCTCTTTTCATCTGTGGCTGCTTAACTTAGTTTTAGTTTGTTGACACCCACTTCTTGAGTTGACAGATTGGCTGAAAAAATGTAGTATGTTGACATTGGGGAAACAGCTTGATATGTGGTCATTTGAAGTTCCACAGGCACAGAAATGATTTTACGACTTAAGAAATTTTAGAACTGGATGGATCCTCTTAGAAATAAGGAAATTAATGTCCATAGGGATAAGATAGCTACCCAGAAAGTCCTCACATGGGAGAGAGATTAGACTTGTTCATCTTGGCCCCAGAGGACAGAACTAGGGGTAATGATGGATGGATATTACAAAGAGGCTAATTAGATTCAATATGGTAAATAATAATAATAATGGTTAGAGATATCCGAAAATGAAATGGGCTATCTTGGAAGGCAGTAAGTTCCCTGTAACTGAAGATCATTTTGATACATAGAATTTTTTAAGCACTTTAAACCTATCATCTCATTTCAGTGCCGTAGTTCTTCTGTGAAGCAGGTATTCTATAGTATTTTAGAGATGAGGAAACTGAGTCTCAGTGGGGCTGTGCCAACTTTGAAGATTCTATAATTAAACATTGTCATTTTCATCTGCAGACACATGAAGAGCATTCTAAATTATTTTAGCATCATTCTCCAAAGTTCTTTCTTATTTCCTCCTTCTAGGTGTGTGATCTGTATGATGGACTTTGTTTATGGAGACCCCATCCGGTTTCTGCCATGCATGCACATTTATCACCTGGACTGTATAGACAACTGGCTCATGAGGTCCTTCACATGCCCATCCTGCATGGAGCCGGTGGACGCAGCACTGCTTTCCTCATATGAGACTAACTGAGCCTTGGGTTTCTCTTCTGACGAGGCAAGGGAGCCATGGCTTTCGATGGTTTTGATCTTTTGTCACTGAGCCCACAGAGCCAGGGAGCAGGAATTAAGATCATGCACAAAAGTCATTTCCTAAAAATTCCTGAATGGCTGCAGATGATGGGAAAAGTCCATGATATTTTAGAGTCCAGAGGAACAAGTAGGAAGGTATTTTTACATAAAGCCTTGACCCAGTGTTTAAACTATAATTGTACTTAGTCTTGTTATATTATTCCAGTGCATAGGAATTGTGTAAAGTGTTACAGCAGCTGTAGATGTTTAAATTGTGTGTATTGAAGATTTTATTCGGAGCAAGGTAGGGGTTATTTTTCCTAAATGAAATAACTTTCATTCCCTCCCCCCATTATTCTTTTCACAAGTTGCTAGCATTTGGGTCAAGGTTTTCTTAAAAGCTACATTTTATAACACTGGCACAAAGAAGTAGTTTTAAGCTTGTTTGCACAGTTCTTTTTTCCATTGGAGATGGAATCCATTGCCTTAGGTCTTTTTAAATAGTGTATTGTTATTGTTGGGGCTGCCTCTATGCTTGAAAACCAGTTTATTTATAACCTGTTAAAAGTGCTATGTTCTGTTTGCAGTTAGGATTATGCAGAATTTAAAGTGATCTCCTAGCTCTTAAGCAAACTGAGATGCACTATCCCTTTTCTATTTTTTGAAAAAAGAAAGTGACTTAATATGAGGATGGACATCAACCCAAGGAAAATGATTTTAATATTTACTTAGTCCAGGGTTTTGCTTAATTCCTATGACTATTTGCATGGTAAGCATAAAAATTTTGAGCAGACTTAAAATGTTAAGGCTTTTGAGCTCAAATTAGACCACTGTGCTGTAGAACATGAAGGGAGACCCCATAGGGATGAGTATTACAAGAAAAGAGATTCCCAATTGTGACTTGGGTCATTGCTTCCTTCCTCTCCCATAAAGACTTGTTGTCTTGGACCTTAGCAAAAGGATACTGCATCTCGAATTACTGTAGTTCTGAGGTTATTGAAGTTAAATAAACCATATCTCGATCTCCATCTGGAAGGTATCTGTTTTAGTCCTGCTGGCCAATCAGGCAAGCAGTTGGAAATAATAAGGTAGATGTTTCTCATGTTATTTTGCACACCAATGCCGAGTTTGTATAACAACATGACTTCATAGTTGTGATCTCAAGAAAGAAGGAATTTCTCCTTCATCTGTTTCTTGCAGCTGATGTAAAAATGCAAGAAATCTCTAAACTCCTGAAGTGTTTCTAGTAGAGACAGTCTCGTAAAGATGTGGTCGTCATCTTTTTCTCCAGTTAGCATGTGTTTGTTTTTCCTTATTGTACTCTACTGTGACTTTTAGACGTTCGGCTCCACACTGGCCCTGCTTACCCATCCTAGACGAGCAGAAAGAGATGCAGTCTCAACTTAGCCCAAAGGAATCAGGAAGTGTTTCTGACTGTTTTGTTTGGAATTGAGTCCTTTACCTAACATTTTTATATTGTCAAACACACAGACTTGAAGGAGCCTCTGTGCTTAGATTCTAGAGGAGTGAAATATATCATAAGTACTTTTAAAAAGGTTTGTCATTTGAATGCAGAAAGGTCTCTACATGATTAAATTTTTTCCCCTATTAATCCATAATGGAAAGACATGAAGATGAATTTGAGAAAAGTTAAAATTCTAGTATCAGGTCCATTTAAATTGTTAGCCGTGTCTCTTGAATTTTTTTATTTATTAATTCAGATACACCCAATTACTTAAAACAAATCTGAGAAGAAACAGCTGAAGTTGTGCAATATTTTCAGTGATGATACTTTTTTTTTTATCATTGTGTGTTTTTCTATATAAACGTGATGCCCATGTCATTAAGTATTATAGCCAGACTTTCTTTTTCTTGATTGTTAAAATTGGCAAAAATGAATTTTCATTTTAAACGTCTTTTATGTTGCTCTTAGTCTTTATTTATTCTAAGGCTTGATTAGGAAAAGTTTGGAAGTCCTATTGAAGTGACTGGTTCCTGAGTTGAATGCTTTTTTTTTTTTTGGCACTTTGTATTGTTAAACTTTATTTTGGTTTCCTTATACCATGTTAAGAACCATAAACCTCTGCTTTTACTAAGTTGTTAAATAAAGTTATAACAGTTATAAAGGGCTAAAGTTAGAATTGATTCCATAAGAATATCCCCCTCCTCAAAAAAAAGCAACCCTTCAATTTCAAACAGTGGTATGTACATTAACAAATAAATTAATTGCTTTTGAAACCCTAGGTGAAATGCTGTTGTATAGTAGCCATTCCATTTATGTGACATGGATTAGAGGGCCCATGGATATCATTTAGTCATTCTGCTACCTCACACAGTATTTGCATTTTAAATCTTGATTTTTTTTTACACTAATCTAGGTAGTGTTTAGAGAAAGGGGTCCCTAAAATTACCCTTCACTAACCCTTGCAAGTAAATACCCTGTAATTTCATGTGAAGGTAAAGTCCGGGAGTTCTCCCTTTTCCCTCTGACTTCCTGAACACCTATTTTCTCCCCTAAGCTCAGTAGGCCAGTGCCCAAGAGTGGTTGAGGATCCCAGCCCTGGTTCCTGGCTGCATGCAAGAGGACCTGAAGACTTGCCCTTACTGCTTCTCTGGTGGGAGGCTGTTTTCTTCAGCTCCCTATTCAAACATGAAATCCTGAAGAGCTCAGAATCATGTAGGAAGAGCCCTGAAGGGCCAGCTTTCCAGTCCACTGTCCAAGTGGGACATTAGCCTCTGCTCCAAGACCACTAGGAAGGTGAACCTCTTCCCCTGAGCTGGTCCATCCCACGTACACTGAGCCTGGCAGGAGAAACTGATAGCAAGACTAAGTTGCCTCTTGGCAACCTGCTCCATTCCACTCCCCCCAAACAGAACAAATGCCTGAAAGTCCTTCAGATAAGTAAATACAGCCATTCTGTTTTCCAAATCTACTATTCTCCAAGCCAACAATCTAGTGCTTCTTCAACCTCTCTTCATCTGGCAAGAACTTGAGACCTTCTGCCTGTCTGGTTGACCCACTGTATTCTCTCATCTTATCCATGCTCTTTCTAAAACCTGATGCCCAGAACTGAACACAGTTCTCTAGATGGAGCACATGGGGCACGCTGCCGTTACCACCCAGTGTTCTTACTCTTCAGTGTGGCCTCAAGTTGCCTGAGCTTTCCTGATGCCATAGCACCACTGTAAGCTTGTCATCTAAAGCTGCTCTCCTCCTAATCCTCTGCCCAAGGATTCGCACTTTTTGCCACCATTTTCATTAATATTTAATATGATTGTACTACAAATCCCATTTTCTGATGTTATCAGTCTATAAGCATGTTAAGTAACTGCTAGCTGTTTGTATTGCGTTAAGGTCTGGAAAAACAAGTACAAAATGTTTTGGATCCATCAGTCAAATATTAAGTGCCTACTGTTTGCAAGGCACTGTATTATTCCTACCTCTAGTGACAAAGTTTCTGACATAAAAGGTCCCTTGATTATGTCCTCCTTGTTCATCAAGATGAATATATTTATTCCAATTTATTCCAAAATGTCTGTTGAAAAAGAATTTTGATCCAGAGAATCAGACTTCTTTAGAATCCAGCTGTGAATAGGGATGACCAAACCCCAGAGTCAGAAAAGACATTAGTGACCAAGATTCTGAAGCATAACTAGCCTGTGGTCAGTCATGTTCTGCTTGGAACCCTCTGAGGATAGGAAACCCATTCCATCCTGAGCTAGCTCTAATTGTTAGGAAGTTTTCCTGATAGTAGACTGAAATATGTGGGTTACCTCAAAAGCATTAATACTAAGGATATTTTTCTTATCAGATATTCAGTGTGAAAATTTATCAATAACATATAACAGGCGATTTTTTTTTTTCAGTATAGCAATAGGTTTCAGGTTCCCTTATTTTGCTTCCCAGTGTCTTCTTCTTTCTTTTATTCTAGCAGTGGGTGTTCTATAGCCCTAGAACCTTCAGCAGCACTTATGAATTCCATCAATCTACTTTTTTAACTCCATTGTTTTGTGGCCCAGAACAGTCTGAGAAACACTGACCTGGGGAGAGAACTACATGAATTGGCCTAGATCAGGAATTGACAAACTACCCATTACTGCATACCTATGAGCTAAGAATGGTTTTGTGTGTGTGTGTGTGTGTGTGTGTGTTTTTTTTTCTTTTTGGAGAGGGGAAGGTAGGGCAGTTGGGGTTAAGTGACTTGCCCAAGGTCACACGGCTAGTGAGGCTGAATTTGAACTCAGGTCCTCCTGACTCCAGGGCTGGTGCTCTAGTCATTGTGCCACTTAGCCGCCCCAGTTTTTACATTTTTCAATGAAATTTAATTGTAATGTAAAAATCATTCTTAGCTCTCAGTTTGCAGCCCTGGGCCTAGAAAGGGGAATTTCATTGGAACCAGAAGGGTTCTCAGGAATCATTAAGTCCAAACTTTAATTCTGTAGATGTTGAAACCTGAAGCTGAGTGTTCATGGTCTTTTCCCAGGTGACGATTCTGGGTACTCAGACTCCAAGGGCTCTTCGCACAACACAGCTCTGCTTCAGTATATCCCCATGCTCCTAAGCACCCAATTTCTTAACCTTAGAGGTATCTTTGAATCTTACCTCTCCTTCTTCACCCCGCCCCCCCGCACCCCACTTCTAGTTAGTTGTTAGGTTGTATCAATTCTACCTACAAATCTCTTTCCTTCTCGAAACCATTCAAAACTGCCACCAGCGTTCAGATTGTCATCACTGTTTCCAGGGACTGTTTAAGTAGCCTCTCAGTTGCTCTCACTGCCTCCAGTCTTTCTCCTCTCTATGTAGATGCCAAAATAAACTTTCAGATTTTGGCAGAGACATGCCATAGTGTAACATGGGTCTGACCATGTCTTTCTTCTAGCGAAGAACTCCGTTGGGTGTTGGAGCAGTATAGGCAGCAGCACCGCACTCAGCAGAGGTCAGACAGGCCCCACAACACTCCGGAATGTGAGTAGAACCAGATTAAAATGTGGTGGGGAAATATTTAACAAAATAAATAAAATAGCATAAAACATAGATCAGGTTACATTTTAAGCCTGTGTCAACATGTGGTTGCAGGGATCCTCATGTACAGTTTAGGGGCCCCCTGTTTCTAGTGAGTTTGACACCCCTGCTGTAGAGTACGCTTTCTGCCTCAAACAAAAGGTTTGTACCTTTAACTTTTTCTTTGTGTGGGTTGTGGGACCAAAAGAGTGCTCCAGAAACTCATAATGCCAAGAAGTGACCTAGAAAAGTGATCACAATTTTGCTCATTCAGCTTAAGAAAAATGGTTGGGCAGGCCATTTAAAGGCATGTGTGGGTCAGAGTAGAGGTCCCTGGACAGAGCAGCTTTGGACAAACTGATGAATGAGATACTTGGAGAAGTGCCCACAATCTTGCCTCAGAGATTGTCCCATTACCTTGCCTGGGACAAGCTTGAGACTGATAGTGCTACCTCAGCATTCCCTACCTGGAGACAAACAATATGACATTCCTGTTCCTGATGATAACCGGGCAGCGTTCTTGATGTCCATCTGTCAGACCCCTCCCAGAGGGTGAGGACATGCTTATGATCCAGAAGAGATGCAAGAGAATCATGCTTGGAGTCGCACCTGCCCGCTCCCTGCTGGGTGCTGATGATCCTTTTGGCCAATAACTGTAGAACTTGCCCAGCCATTGCTCATCATGCGTCACCAGCAGGTGGTATTGGGTGAATCCCCAGACACAGCAGACGTGCTTATGAGTCATAGGCGTTGTCAGAGGGTTCACATCTTGACCTGACAGAAGACATTCAAGCCTTTGTTGTGGCAGACACCACGGCCTCTTAGGGTCTACTAGACTTCACAGTTAATTGCATTCTATCTGAATTGTATTTTGTGTCATTTTGCCCACATGTCAGGCAGAACTTGTGTGGTAAACGCTGCAAAAGCACACTGCATTGTGGGCCACATCCGTCCTCTATGAACTTGTCTCTCCATACGGCACTATGGTACAGACATTAAGAAATATCTGAGGTGGGAGAGGCAGTGGGCTTCTAGCAGCACATCAATAATTACACCAGTAACTTGAAGGTGGGCCTTTGGTCCATCACATAAAACACAGTATTCATGAGAAGAAGACATTTCCATGGTAGCCTGATCAACACCCCTGCTGTAGCCCTGGGTCGGGGGAGTATGAGGGTGCTGCAGAATCCTTGAAGTTAGTAAATCCAGTGGTGCTTCCTGAGCAGCTTGGCCCAGGCCATGCCATTCACCACCAGCTTCTTCCACCTCGGCCTCAGCTTGACACAGGAAAAAGATGGCAGACTTCACTCCATGAAGAGAGTCCATGTGCACCTTGAGCAGGTCAGTGGTATCCCCCTCTTATAGATGTGAATTGTTATTCCTTTGGAGAGTTCACAGCCAACAGCCTCCCCCACCAGTGTTCAAGTATCTGCCGGGTGTGACAGTGAGAAAATGCATTTTCTATTTTTGATAACAGGACAGGTAAAAGACAACTGTGACCTCCTCATCTCTGGTGTTCTTGAGACTTTTTAGCATCCCAGCAGGAATAAAAATGGAAATTAAGATGCACAGGCCTGTGTCAGCTACGTAGAGGAATTCTGAATACCTTGAGGAATGCAGAAGAGATATTGGTGCATCTCTACAAGCACAGATGGCTGTAGGCATCACCAAAGCCAGAGATGTTACACCTGGCAATCTCTGCATAGGTGGAGATGAAGTCATGGATCTCGGCAGCCTCCACCGAAGCTCCAGGCGGTATGTGGATTTTGTGGCCCAAGCACAGCAGCTAACATCCTAGACTCCAGAGGAACAAGTCCAGGTCCCTGAGACTTTGCCTTGTTGACACTGAACCCACCGCTCATTGAGACTGAGCCGCCAATCATTTCTGAATCCATCTCATGTTTTCACCTTGTCCCTATCTCCATCTTCTCCACAAGGATAACATCAGACAGCATTGCTAGAGTCTAGGTAGAAATGGTGTAGCTGTCTAAGCATTCCCCTCATCTCTCAGTCTAGTGACCCTGACCAGAAAGAGAAGTGAGGCGAGTCTGGCGTGACTTGTTCTTGATGAAGCCATGCTGGCTCTCGATCATTATCACTGCCTTTCCTATGTGGTCACCAACCATCTCTTCAATGGCCCTTTCTAGAATTTTCCTAGGGATTGAAGTGAAGCGCACTGGCCTGGAATTGGCAGGCTCTGTTCTCTTCCCCTCTTACAGAAAGTCAGGCGTCTTGTGTTTTCCTTGGTCTTTCGGGGGCTCAGCAGTCTCATTTGTCAATTCTTTCAGGACCCAAAGGTACTGTAGTTCATAGGCTAGGTGCCTGAATTCAACAAGGAGACAAGGCCCTCTTACTGTCACCTTTCTTATCCTGGGTATCAGCTTCCTGTTTTTGTTCCTTCATCTCAGATGCAAGCATCATTCTCCTTGACAGAGAAAACAGAAGCAAAGTAGAGGGCCGCTCTGCCTTCCCTCGTCTTTGGTCACTAGCCATATCCACCCCAAGCCAAGGTCCTCTCCCTTCGGGCTTCCTGTTTGTTGTCCTTAGCTCCCCTCACCAGCCTTAGCTCATGGTGAGCTCTCTTATTCCTGGCTGCTTTTATGCGATAGTGCCACACTCTCACTGATGTTCTGTTACCTGGGCTTGCACACATATCATTAAGGTAAGTCAGGGAGTTAGCTGCTGTGCTTTCAGCAAAGACAGAGAGAGGAGTGGGAAGAGGGGGAGAGAGCAATCCAACAGATTCTGGATAGTAGGAAGTACCCCACTGCACAACGTAGGAAGTACCCCACTGCACAACTAACACGTGATCTGCTCCCCAGCCAATCCTCAGCTTGCACAGGGGTAACGTTCCTAGAAAACAGCAAAAAAGTAAAAAAAAAAAAAACACAAAGGCTAATACATTAAACCTATGGGAAATAGGAGGTTAGGTTCTTGTGACTCCCAAAACTAATCTTTTACTAGAGAATGCTGAAAATACATTTCTACATACAATTATTTACAGCAGAACATTAATTCTGGGTAATACATACTTTTCCTAACACAGTAACCATGAAATAACCCATAAAATGCAATACACAAAACAAAACTGGTAACATGCAAAACATTTTTTCGAACTAGTAATTCCCTAGAATTCTGGCCTTTTTTGTGCTAACATGTCAAAAAAACCAAAACAAAATATTGGTTTAAGACAGTATTCACTTTTTATAACATAAAATCTATAGTACCATGAATATGGTACAACAAATAAAGGTCATAAAACTAAGACCTTTTTAACCTGAATCTTACCTTCCACTGTGTCAGATGGCAGTGTGAGTGCTTTGTACTGTAAACTATACTTGCTATAAACCTCTCTGCCTTGGCTGCCCTCTGAAAACCAGGGGAGGTGTTGCTGAGACCTCAGCTGCTGCTGTTGGGAGATCAGCGAGGTCTCGACACCCCTCCAGCCTTGTGTCCTTCACTACTGGTGGGTGATGTTGCAGATGGTGAAGGATGCGCTACCTTGGAATGATTTGTCAGAGACTTGTGCTTTGTGTGCCGGGTTCCTTAACACAAAGCTTGCTGCCGGGGTGGCAGCAGACATTCTGGCACTAAACCACCCCACTGACTACACTCGGGCTCAGACTCCGGGGACTTGCCCTGCGTTTTGGGGACCTACTTGCAACAGAGAACTTGAATTTTAAAGGCAGACCATGAACATAGGGAGCTCTCTACAGTGGTCAGTGAACAGGCCTGGTGAAGCACCCAGAGGATTCAGCTGCTACACTTGAGTTGGGCCTCTATGTGACCCAGGAGACTGAAAATGAGGTGCTAATAAAATCATGAGAATGCACAGTCGCCAGAGATGAGCACTGGCCGTGCCCTCATCCAGATCCATGCTTCCTTTGGGAGCTTCATCCTGCACAGTCCCAGTGATACTTGGGGAAATCAGACGCTGCCCGTTGTCCCTGTTACCCAGGGTAGCCGAGCGCTGGACTGGAGGGATGTCGGTCCAGTTCAGACATTTCTGGCAACCTCAAGATTTAGGTTCATTTCACCAAAATGCAGATTTACAGAAACATCTGCAATCAATTTAACAGACACAATTTTACAGACACATTTGGGGGGACTGCCTAAGAAGGATTTAGGAGATGGTGTGGCCTAGAGCTATTATCCTGATGCTACAAGTATAGCCTGGAAGGGCGGGCTCTGCCTCAGTGAGGGCTCAGACCCCAGATGTGGCATCAGGGCCAGTAACTTGTCAAGGATTATACTCTGGTGACCAGCAGGGACTATTTTGTTTTCATTACGGGGTGGTTACATTTTAATTTTCCCCTAAATGTTTACTTTCTTTAGGAAACTCTCTGCCCCTGGCCCATAGATTTTCCGCCTTCCCTTTCCCCAGCCCACAACACATGGCACGTTCTTCGGTTTCCTGTCCCTCCTGGTCAGAAGGGCCTCGGGGCTCGGGATTACTGTGCAGCCCCCTTTTCCTGGGAGGTCACAGGGAGTGTGGGGTGCTCAGCTCCCCTGGTGTGGGGATGTTCGTCCACTCTTGGTGCTCTCTGGTTGGCTGCAGTGTGGGCAGTGGCTGCACCCCAGTAAAACCAAGGCAGGCTAAACCAGGTGGAGGCTAACCAAGGGGCCTCCAGCCTGTCAGCGAGTCGGGAGTGTCTAGCCCGAGTAGACAAAGACTTAGCCAGGCAGAATGGACAACTGAGAACAGTTTGTCCCAGCTGCCGTTTAGGCGGCTGAACAGGCTCTGTGGTGCGCTTAGGGTGTGATCAGACATCAGAGACATCCTGCAGCATCCCGGGTCCCGGGCTGCTGTTGTTTGACTTTCATCTTGACACTGGACTTTGATGCCTCTGGAAGAGAGAGTGAGGCTGACACCTTGTACGGCTCTGGTCCCTCTGGCCCAGTTCACCCCCAAGTCACGGTCTTCTCCCTGGTCTGTTTGTCCTTCCTTCTGACTGGCTGCCCGCCACACCTGGAGGGCTCTGTCTCCTCACCTGCCCCTCCTGGCTTCCTTCAGCTCAGACCCCGCCTTCTGCAGGAGCCCCTGCCTGGGCTCCCACTCCTCATGCCTTCGCCTCTGAAGGCAGCCCTTCACCCACTGGTCCCCTGCAGGATGACAGGTCTTTAGCCTTTCTTTGCCAGTCATTGAGCACAGCGCCAGGCACAGCAGTGAGAAGTAAAAACTTGTTCACTGACAGAATCACAGGTCAGCCCTGTATTTGCTAGATTAGAGCGAGCCTGCAGGCTCCTCTGTGTGCGCTGTTTCTGGGAGTACCAGCCGGTTAAATGGATTCCTGGTGTCTTCTCAAGGTCTGACTTTGGGTCACTGTGTGCCGACTATCTGAGGCCAAGCATTAGCGCCCACTGGTGATGGTGCCCTCCGTAGCTCAGGGGGCCCACTGTGGAATGGGCAGACGCTGCTTGGCATGGAGGAAGAGAACGCAGGCCCAGAGCCAAGCTCTGATCCTCTTACTGCCACGACCCAGAGCAGCTCACGGCTCTCTGGGCCTCACTCTTCTCATCTGTAAAATGAGGCTTGTCAGAGCAGGTTAAGCGATCAACAAATGTGTTTCATCCCCGTTCTGTGCCGGAGAGACGTTCTCCTGGCTGACTCCTGACTCTGAGGGCGTTCTAGCAGACTCAGCTGAGACTGAGGACACGCTGCCTAGTCCCACTCTTTAAAAAAAAAAAAACAGCTCAGGACACTGAGGGCCAGGAGGTTGAAGGAACTTGCCCACAGTCACCCAGGCAGAAAGTGGCAGAGCCAGGATTTGAACTGGGGTCCTCTGACTCCAGCAGCTCCAGGGCTGTCCACTGTACCATGCTTCCTCTTGGGATTGCAGCCCCCTCCCAGCCTGGGCACTCCTCATGGAGCTAATTCTCCATCCCTGCTGGGGCCAGGTGCTGGCCCACTTATGATAAGCTATCTGCAGCTGTCAGCTGTGACCCAGGAGTCAGCCCTGGCACATGCCCCTTATCAGGGAGGGCACTCAGCAGTGACAAGCACTGAGGGATGCTACGGAAAAGTGGGCAGTGAAAGGCCAGGGGTAGCAGCCAGACTCCAAGGCTACAAAATAAGGGAATGTTAGAGCTGGTGTGGGCAGTGGGGGTGCCTTAGAACAGGGGATGGCAGAGCAGGAAGGGCCCTTAGAACAGGGGATGGCAGGGCTGTGAGGGGCCCTAGAACAGGAGATTGCAGGGCTGCGAGGGGCCCTAGAACAGG
>NW_027185850.1:24867617-24907661 GCF_028583685.1 Petaurus breviceps papuanus | reverse complement strand
GGCCCTAGAACAGGAGATTGCAGGGCTGCGAGGGGCCCTAGAACAGGGGATAGCAGGGCTGGAAAGGCCCTCAGAACAGGAGATGGCAGGGCTGCGAGGGGCCCTAGAACAGGGGATGGCAGGGCTGGAAGGGCCCTCAGAACAGGGGATGGCAGGGCTGCGAGGGGCCCTAGAACAGGGGATGGCAGGGCTGGGTGGAGAGTTGAGGGAGTTGTGTTGAAAAACACAGTCAGAACAGGAAGCTCTGTGGCACCACAGTTCCTAGAACTCTGGGACCAGAGTCAAGATCTGGGTTCAAATTTGGCTTCAGACACCATCTTATCTAGTCCAATTCCAATCACCGTAGGGTCCAGTCCCACTTTCTAGAGGAGAAAACAGACCCCGAGAGGGGGACTGACTTTTCCCAGGACATTCAGCTGGTTAGTAGCAAAGTTCAGGCTGAAATCTGGAGACCTTCCCAACTCCGGTGGTTGTTCCCTGAAATAAGGTCACCGTCCTTCACGTGGAGATAAACATTTGGGGGGGAGACCATAGAATAATTAGTCGTAACAATAAGCTACATGTCAGGCAGCTCATTACAGTAGGTGGTTATCATGCCAGCTAATCACCTAATCATTACTGTTGTTATAAACATACGGTTGGCAAAGCACTTTACAAGTGTTATCTCATTTGATCTTCACAACGCTCCTGGGAGGTATGTGTTGTTACACCTATTTTACAGATGAGGAAACCGAGACAGAGAGGTTAAGGGACTTGCCCAGGGTCACACAGCTAGCAAATGTCTGATTTGAATTCAGTCCTTCCTGACTCCGGTGCACATTCTCTAACCACTGTGTCACCCACCCAGCTACCATAGAAGACATTTCTTCCTTCTTACAGAATCCTGGAATTAGAATGACCTCAGAGTCGTTCATCTGGTCCAGCCACCCTCCCTCTGCCACATCCTGGATGAGTGACCTCCCAGCTTTTGGACTGGTTAACCTCCCTCCCTCCCCCCAGTACACACAGCAACTCCCTGGCCCCACCTGGACAGGTCAGTGGCCCCAGGGTGGGGCCCAGGCGTCTGCAGGTTGCCACCTGGTGGGGAGGGCTCTCCCCAAAGGGCACCAGCCCAGGCCAGGTGAGTCTGGCTGCAGAGACACTGTCTCCAAGTTCCATCTCTGACACTACACCTGGGCAAGGCCCTGCCTGGGCCTCAGTTTCCTTCTGTGTTAAAGTGAAAGGATTGGGCTCTTGTGCTGTAAGCCTGAGGTCAGCCTTGGCCCCCGTGAGAAGCACTTGCGGCCCACACTTGGGTTTGGGACGTTTTCTTCTGAGCAGCCCCTGCTATGGACAGAGCCCTGTGCACAGAGCGGGAAGTAGGAGGCGAGCACAATCACCCTTCCCTGTCTGAAGGGGAGGGACAGGACGGAATAGGGCCTGGCCAGAGAGCTTCCTGGAGGAAGCAGCAACTGGGTGTTGAATAGAAATTTAACAGGTGGCAGATCCCAGGCTAAAGTGACCTCAGAGGCCATCCATCGCCCTCGTTTTACTGAAGCCCAGAGAGGTGGAGTAACTTGCCCAGCATCACACAGTATCAGAGGGAAGAAACAAAGGCATTGCAGGCATGGAACCCCATCCAACAGCCCAAGCAGCATCATATCATCTAGTCGTGGAAGGCACCGAACGCCACACACAGTTACTGAAATCTTTCTGGGTAATAGGGAGCGAGTGAAGGCATTCTGTCTTGTTTAAAACTGAAGACTGGGCCCCAGTTTCAGCATAAAAAGGGTAATTCTGGCAGTGTCCTGATGGATGTGTTAGTAAAAGGAGGAGAGTGGAGGCGATAGGAATTGTTAGGGCAGTGTTTGACTTTGGAGTCAGACCTGCATCAGAATCCTGCCTCTCAGACTTATCGGTATGATTTGGGCAAGTCACTCAGCACCCCCAAACAGAATAAGGGGATTGGGACTGATGGCCTGAGCTCCTTTCTAGACACAAGACTGCGAGACCCTGTCACAGACCTAGGATCCATAAGGAGGCAAAGGAGAGAGTACAGCCCAAGTCCAGGGTCACAAATGTGGCAGCCCAGGGGGTAATGGTGGAGGCAAAGGCAGAAATAGGGACCTCCAGAGGAGGAGCAGGGCTGGGGAAGGGGAAAGGAGCTTATTCTGGGGCATGTTGAGACTGAGGGACTGGTGGCATCTCCAACTATGGGCAGTTAGAGAGAGGTCAGGGCTGGAGAGACTTGTCTGTGTTTAGGTGGTAATTAAGGCTTCTCCAGGTCTGCCTCTGCACCTCTGTCCCCACATCTTCTTTCCCAATCTCTTCTTTCCCCTTGCATGGCTCTCTCCTGGTTCTGCCCTTCATTTATGACAAGCACCCCCCAAAACACCCTCCAGTCAGCTGGGGTTAGGAAAAAGCCTTGGGACATCAAGAGACAATGCCCCCTGTGGACCAAGACTCCCTGACATCTCCCAGACATGGAAGGATCTGAGGGCTTCCCATTTTTACTAATGTGGAGGCCAGTGGTGTCTCCCCTGCCTCCCCTGTGGATGGAGGGAAGGAAGGGGCTGGACAGGTGTGCCCCACTGCTATCCTACCCTCACGGTGAGTGATCATGGAGCCGTCTACTGCTGGAATGTAATCTTGAAGGCAGTGCTGGGCATACAGCAAGTACTCAGTAAATGTTGGTCAGTTGTCCAGGGACAGCAGCAGGGAGCAAACAAGTTCTGAGAAGCATCTGGCCTGTTTTTCTCCCCATCGGGCCCTTTAGACAATGGAAGCGGCCTTGCCACCCCAGCCTAAATGTCCCCACAGCATCCCCAGGAATTAGAAAGAAGACACATCTTTTACTGAAATCACTGTCGTATTGTTTCTTAAATGGGCAAGTTTTTATTACTGAAATAGATCTTCTCTCCCAACCATGAAAAATCACAAATGTACTGAACAGGCCAGGGAGAGCCACAACTCCCAAAACAACAGACTGCTGTCATTAAATAAACCTGGTGTCTTAGAACAAAGTCAGAAGACTTCTGCTCTCACAGATTCCTTTGGTTTTAAGCACAGCGCCAAGGCCGGGATGGGGCAAGAGGGCATGCTGGTCCTCATAGGGCCCGTGGATGGGGTTCCCGGAGCCCCTGCCCGTCTCTGTTCAGTCTGGTGCCTCCTGCTCTGCTCCTGGGATAGCAAAGGCACTAGGGCCTTGGCCCCCCCCCCAGGGGTTCTGCCATATACTCTAAGCCCCACAGGCCCTGCACTTCAGAGGTCTGTCAAGGTGAAAGACCACAGATGGTCTCCTAAAGAGGTGGGCCCTTCATGGACCTGGGGGGGGGGGGGGGGGGACACCCACTGCCCAGCCACAGGCACCCATGTCCAGCTACTGAACATGGAGACTGGAAACCCGAAAAGCGTCTCCCTCCCCAGCCTTGGATGATGAGGGAACAACTTTTCTGATTAATTTGGATTCAAGGCAAAGGCAGGTGGGCTGAGCCTCTCAGTGACCCCCATGACACAGTCACTGTATTTCTAAGGAAAATGTAAACTTTAAATATTCTGTTAAACATCACAGTGGAGAGTGATGACCGGTTTGGGGGTGACCGCAGGCTCTGGGCCAGGAGGGAAGGGGGAGCCATTAGGCCCAACTAACTCAATTCCAACTATGCTTGACCATCTACCACCTGCCATCTTCCCACGGGCCGGTCCAGGAGGGAGGGCGGGGCTGATTGTCCTGAAATGTTCCGTCTTCCTGCCTTCCTGACCCTTCATCCCGGGGTCAGCCCCAAGACCCACAGCTAGAGCACCCCAGACACTTCGGGGCTGCACCCATTCTCGGGGGCCGCCCTGGCCTGCAGCATGGCAGCTTGGATTCGGAAGTGCGTCCTGGACTCCATGGAATAGTTCTTGTAGTTTTGTCTAGGACCAAGCAGAGAACGAGAGCCGGGTCAATGATGAGCAGAGGCTCTGGGCACAAGGGCATTTGGGTTTGGGCAAAGCAAGGGGAGCTGACAGGGCCTCCCCTCCTTGAAGCCCCCTCCTCACTCTGGCTGCCCCTCATGTGCCATCGGAATCACCTGCACTGGCAGCTGTGTGAGGGGCAGCCCCTGCACTGGGAGGGAGATTATCATCTCACAGCTGTCATCTCCTGTGAATGTCGGTGGAAGTGAGTAATTCAGGTAAAAGAAAGTCTGCTCTGGGATAAAACCACCCCAGAGCCTCCCTCTCTGGAGGCTGCTCTCAGGAGCAAAGCTATGGGTCACCTTAGGGCTGTGTACGATGGAAAAGATGGAAAACCCTTGGAAAGAAGCACAGGATCAGAACTTTGAGCAGGAAGAGGCCTCACGGGTCACTGAAGTCCAACCCCCAGAGAGGGGGGACACTAAGGCCATTATGAACCCACTCACAGGTGAGTCACGGGAGGAAGTCGTGGGCACAGGGGGCATCTGAGGAGGGGCTTGGGGCTCTGCACCACAGAGAAGTGAGAGGTTCTTTGTCAGGGATGGTGGGAACCTTAGGAGGGCTGCTAAAAATCCTATGTGCGTGGACTTGCAAGCTCTGGCCTTTAATTTGAACACGGAGACGAAGGGGGCAGGGAGGAGAACCACGTCCAGGTCAGACAGGCAGGACAGTCGACATACTGACCAACGGTGACCACAGCCAGCCATTCCCTGGAGGCGTCCATCCCAGGGCCTCTGACGGCTGCACATAAACAGAACCTGGGGGCTCCAGCTGGACCTGCTCTAGCTCATCAGACCCAGCCCCAGAACCTGGCACGGATGAGAAGGCCACCAGGCTACAGGCCTGGAACAGGGCAAAGGCTCCAGTTTTGAAAGGCGGGAAGAGAACAGGCTTGTGACTAGGCCAGGGAGCCTGACTTCAATTCCTGGCAAAATTCTAGAACGGAACACTAAAGGGGCGCTTGAGAACATCCAGAGGATGGACACTGCAATCCCGGGAGAATTCCCTTCCTTGCTCCAAGAAGTGGATGGGGGGCTGAGGGTCTGAGAGTTGCAGTTATGTGGAATTGCACTGGAGAAGGACCCAAAGGTCAGGGATGGGGAACTAACCCCCTAACATCTTTATCAGTCACTGAGAGAAAGGCACAGATGGATGCTCATCAAGTCTGCAAGTGACCAGAGCTGAGGGATGGCTTACACGTGGGCTGTGGGAAGACAGGCTCCACAAAGATGGGGTAGAATGTCGGCCAAATAGGATAAAATAAAATCAAGTAGGAATGTGCAGGTTCAATGTTTTTTCTAAGTATGGGGTGGGAGGGGAATGAAGATGGCAATTCATCTGAAAAAGGTCAAGGGGATGGGGTCTTAGTGGACCACAAGCCCACAAGGGCTAATGTGTCCTCAGGCTGCCCCAGGAATGAGTAGGAGTCCTTGGCCCTGGTCACACCCCAGCTGGAGGAAGGCCACTGATGAGATTCTACAAGAGGGAGATGGATGGGGAAGCACCTTGAACCCATGCCCAACATGAATCAGCTGAAAGAACTGGGACTGTAGACGCAAATATCAGAAGAGCTGCTGCCTAGAAGGAGGATGGAGTGCATTCTGCATGCGTGGCCCTGGAGGGTGGCCTTCCTAACGAGAGCCCTTCCAGAGCGATCAGCTACCAAGAGAGGCGCAGGGTGGTGGCGTGCACTCTGGAGGACTGTTCGGTCAAGTCAGACTACATGCCCACCTGGGTCCCCCCCAACTGAGGCTCCAGGATTCTGAGATTCTTATTGGAAAGCCCTGCCCAGTTCTGATGTTTTATGTTGTCTCTCCCAGCCCTGACATCCCCCCCTCCCCTCCCAGCCCTGACATCCCCTGTTCTCGGGCCCCTCCCAGCTCTGATGTCTCAGGACCCTAGGGCTGGGCAGCTCTCCATCAAGGCTAGCTTTCCTTAATGGGTGAAAACCAGGAGGCAGCTCTGAGGGGAGCAGGGGTGGGGGAGTCTCTCACTTGGCCATTTCCAAGCACTTGAGGGCTTCCTCCGTTCTGCCCTGTTCCAAGCATAGCAGGGAGATCTCCAGCAGGGCGTTGGGGATCAGGTAATGGTCGTACTTAATCTTCTTCTCACTGTGGGAGGAAGAGGAGGAGGAAGAGTGTTTGGGGGCAGCCAGAGGCTCCTGTGTCCCAGGACAGTCCGAGGGGCCCGGTCTCCCCTCCTGGCGCTTGCTCCACACACTCAATGCTCCTGTCAAATTGGGTGACTGTCCTCACGCTGCCCCCTGCTCTCCGGCCGCAGGCCCTTTGCCTGGGGGGCTGCCCCCTCCCCTTCCTTACTGCTGAATTCGTACCCGTCCTTTAATGCCCAGTACAAATGCTGCTGCTGCCACCTCCTGACCTTGCCAAGGAAGGACCCTGCCCTCGGGCCTCTAAGAGGAGTCCCGGCCTTCTCCCTGGATGGGCCTGGGGGGCAGGGCTCCAAAGCCTGTCCTGTCTCTTCCTACCACGGCCGGCCGGGCTCTGCCCACAGTGGGCTTACCAGGAGGACAAGGGGAAGTCACCCCATCCCCAGGGCCCCGTCTGTAAAGGGGTTGGGGTGAGGTGGAAAACCTCAGAGCTGTGATCACACACAGACCACATCTGCGGCCCGGCCTCGTGTCTGTCTTGACAAGGCTTGCACATGTGTGTGTACACACACACACGTACACGCCCTCCCCCCCTTCTCTGATCACAGCCAGGCCAGGCTCAGGCCCACACCACCATCCACATGGGTCAGGTCTGACCATGTCCCTGCTCCAGAGGGGGCTCTTAGGATCCCAGGTTCAGAGCTGGAAGGGCCTCCGGGGGGTCCTAAAGCCCAGCCCCCCCGTTTTATAGGGGTGGCATTGCCCAGCTTGCCCTCCCCCCAGAGAGCAGGTGAAAGAGCTGGGCCCCTCCTCCAGCCTCTCAGACAAGGCCAGGGAGCTGCCACGCTGCAGAGTCCTCACCTGGCGTGGATGAACCTGAAGTTCTCCTCAGCCTCCGTGGCCTGGCCCAGGTGCTTCCGACACAGGCCCTGGAGCAGCTTCACCACACACAGGTCATCCACTGAGAACTCGTTGGCTGAGAACAGAGCGGCCCTGTCAGCGCCCCCGAGTGGCCGCACTGAGCGCAGGGCCGAGCACACAGGAGACCAGCCTTTGTGGCGCCAAATTCACACGGGCCATAGACCACACATGAGGGCCCGGGGCGCCTACTGACTGTCTCACAGTGCAGTGTCACGAATGTGGTTGTGGCCTTTCATCCCAGGCAGTACCAGGGGTGTGGGGGTGGGAGGGGCCTCTGCCAGCCGAGCATACAGCAGGGGGCACTTAAATGCAAATCCATACATCCCTGGGGATAACCTGGGCAGGTGAATGGGAAACACCAACGGCAGGAGCCCGGCTGATCCTGAACCTCCAGCCCTGGGGCACCAGAAGAGGGCCATGCTACGGTCTGCAGACCTTTGTGAGCATCCCCCCATGGCCTCCAGACAGGCCCAGGGCAGGCCTCAATTGTCCAAGGATAAGGCTCTGCAGCCTCCCACAGGTGAGAGGGCCCTCAGGGTCCCAGGCCTCAGCCAGGTGGGCCGGACACCGAGGCTGTGCCTGGGGCCGGCTGGGGGGTGTCCTGCCCACCCCAGCCCACCGTCCCTCCACTCTGTCACATCAGGCCCACCCATGTCCTCCTCCTCAATAACCTCCGGCCTCTTCTGGCTGGCACTGAAAGCCCCTCTAAGTCGGCCATTTTCTGCCCATCCATTCTCCCTCCCTGGCCCGGGCTGCTTCTCAAAGGGCACCCTGTGTCTCCAGACTCTGGGGCTTTTCCCTGGCTGTGCCCCCTACTGGGAACACTGTCCCTCCTCACATCTGGACTCCCCACCAGTGTCAACACCCACCCCTCATCCCCTGTCCTTCCTGGGGGAGGAGGGGAGGTTCCCTCAGACCTGGGCGGGGGGGGGGGGCAGACCTGAGGATGGGCTGCAGGGGGCGCCGGGCAGGGGTCGTCACCCTCACTGGACGGGGGCTCCCCAGGGCTCAGCACAGGGCCGGGCACACAGGAGTCATCGAGTCAGTGCTCCTGGTGGTCAGACTGACTGGCCTGCACTTACAGCCTCTGGCCACCAGATGGGCCCCATGCACTGGCAAGGAGAGATGCCCGCTGCAAGGGAGAGGGGCAGGGGGAGGAGGGAAGGAGGAGGAGGGGAGGGGCCAGGGGAGGAGGGGAGGCTCCCTCAGGCCGGGGGGGGGGGGGGGGGCAGACCCGAGGATGGGCTGCAGGGGGGGCCAGGCGGAGGTCCCCTGGCCCAGGCCATGGTCACCTGGTGACTTCTCCAGGGTCTCCTGGGTCTTGATGAGGATGTCCAGCATGCCCTCGGTCAGCTGCTGCTGCTTGCCGATCACCGCATAGCCATTCCAGATGTACATCATCTCCTGGGGAGGGGCCACCACCAGTCAGGCCCAGCCCGCTCCCCTGGCCCCGGCGCCCCCCCTCCCCAGGGCCTCAGTGCCAGGAAGCCTGGGTCGGGCCTTGGCTTTGCTGCCTGGCCTGCCCCGTCTGGGCCTCAGTTTCCTCCTCTGTAAAAGGGGGCTGGCCTCAGCACTCAGTCCCCGTGGCTCAGGCCAGCACAGGGCAGGTGCCCGGCATGGAACTGACTGGCCCAGGAGGAGCCCCGGGGACTCCTCAGGGCCAAGGCTGGGGATTTCAGGGAGCAGTGTCAGGGCTGGGAGGGGCCTGAAGGGCCGAGAGGAGGGGATCCAGCCTTTCCTAAGCGCCTGCTACCCCAGATCCCAGGCTGGGACCTTTTACAAATATTCCCTCATTTCATCCTCATCACAAACTGGGAGAAAGGGGCAATTATCCCCATTTTATAGTTGAGGAAACCAGAGTGGACAGTGGTTAAGTGGCTTGTCCCAGGTCACAGAGACTGGGAGGATCTGGGACAGAACTCGAACTCAGGGCTTCCTGATGCCAGGCCCAGCGCTCTACCTCCTGTGCCCATTCTGAGAACAGAGAGATCAGAGCTGAGAAGGGCCTTGGGGATCATCTGGCTGAACGCGGATGGAAGGCGGTGGCTGGCCGGAGGTCGCCCCTTTTCCTGGCGTCCTGCCGCTCCTCATACCAGGCCACCCAGATGCCAGGTGGGAGCTGAGTGCCTCCCAGTGACGTGTGGCCCCCGAGCTGCAGGCTCCTTTCCTGTTCCCCACCACTGGGCCCCAGGCTGCCACGACCTGCATCCAGTGCCCAGAGACTCCTCCCTAGCCCCCTGGGCACTGGGGCTACCTCTGACCCTTCAGCCGGCCCCAGGTTGGACGGGGGCTAGCAGGGAGCCACCAGGGTAAGGGGACTCCTACCAGGGCCGGCACAGGCAGTGGGGTGGGGTTCGGGCTGAGGTACCGCCGAGACTTCCGAATGGCAAACTTTTCGGTGGGCAGCGACTTGCCGGCAATCTTGAGCTTCAGGCCTGGCACAGCTCTGCCAAGGAGAGAAGACAGGTCAGTAGGCCTGGCTCCTGGCACACCCCAAGCTGGTCAGGAATGTGGGAAGGTGTCGGGCTGGCAGGGGCAGGAGGGATGCTGACTGGGGAGCTAAAGGGGAGCAAGGCCTGGCCCCCCGCAGATACGGACCCATGCAAACATCACGGGCTGCATGCTTGAGGACTGAGGCCTGGCCGAGGGTCACTTAACTATGAAGGGGCAGAGAGAATCATAGAGTGAAGGCAATGGAGAAAGGCTTTCTGTAGGGGGAGGGATTTCAGCAGGCGGAAGCAAGGAGGCAGAGGAGGGCGAGCATCCCAGGCCTGGGGGGCAGGTCACCAAGGGCTTTGAAGGCCAAAAGGGGGATTTTCTGTTTGTTCTTGGAGATGATAGGGAACCACTGATTTATGGAGTGGGGGGACGTGATCAGACCTGAGGTTTGAGAAAATCACTGCTGGCTGAAGAGAAAACAGGTTGGAGACTGGAGGCAAGCGGACCCAGACCCACCCACAGGTCAGTGCAATGACCGAGGTAGTCAGGGCAGCATCAGAGGAGAAAAGGGGCCACAAGGAGGGATCCAGGCTGAGGGGGTGGGAGCCTGGGCACCCACGGGGAAGTGTGGGAGGGAAGACCAGCTTAGCGCTCTGCCCTTGGGGTCTCCAGGCCACCCAGTTGAAGGCATCCGAGGACGGCCAACTGGAGATGTGAGCCTGGAGGGCGGGAGAGAGGTCAGGGCTGGACAGACACCTGAGAATCAGCTGCCCAGAGTGAGGCCGGATCCATGGAAGCCGATGAGGCCCCAAGAAGGTTTAGAGGAAGGAGAGAAAAGGGCCCAGGACAGGAGGGGTAAAAAGGCCCAGTGGCAGAGGGTCAGTCAGGAAGGCACAAGTGGGCGTTGTGCTGCACAAGGTCCGACCTGTGCCTGGCATCTCCCCTGCCAGAACGGCAGCTCGTGGCCAGCACCAGGGCCGGGCATACAGTAGGTGCTTAGGGAGTGAGCTCCCCATCACCAGAGTCTCAGTGACCCTTTGTCAGGGAGGCCAGGGAGGGGATTCCCATTTGGGTCCAAGGCCCCGGAGGAGGCCTCTGGGGCTGAGGGCCGGCCAGCTCTGGGAAGGCCCACTGTGGGGTGCGGGCTCAGGCCTGGCCTGGGGCAGGGGGGGGCGAGGTTCTCACCGGAAAAGCTCCACTTCATTATCTCCAAAAGGCTTGCAGTCGTCCTCTGCGAACATGCTGAGGTAGGCAGCTTTCATGTAGATGTAGGTGGCCTGGGTGGGGGCAGAAAGACCCTGGCTAGCTCTGCACTGACAGACGACCCACAAAGCCCCCCCTTCATTGAGCCGAGAAGCCACAGTAAGTGGGCCCTGCAGAATGCCGAGCAGAACCCTGCTGGGATGGGGCAGTGGCTGGGTCAGTCAGACCTTCTCTGGCCTGGCCCTGCGCTGGCCCAGCTGGGCCTTAAACCGCCTTTCCAAGCCGTGGCCCCCTTTGTGCTTTCTAGATAAGCACTGGGCACGTGCTGATGGCAGCACTTTATGCTTAACTTTTTGTATGTGAAAAATTTTGTGCTTTGTTTTTTCCAGTTACATGCAAAAACTATTTTAAACTTTTTTTTTTGAGTCCCACATTCCCATTCCCTTCTTCCCTCCCTTTACCTTGGGATTGTGACATGAAACTGCACGTGCAACACAAGATGGTCGTGCACCCAATGCCAAGAAAAGGTTCCTTCGAGGCCCCACACAGTCCTGCCCCAGCCCCTCGGCCTGGCACTCAAGGCCCCGCACAGTCTTGTCCCAGCCCCTCGGCCTGGCACTCAAGGCCCCACACAGTCTTGTCCCAGACCCTCAGCCTGGTATTTAAGGTCCCTCACAGTCCTGCTCCAGCCCCTCAGACTGACATTTGAGGCCCTGCAGAGTCTTGCCCAGACCCCTCAGTCTGGCATTTGAGGTTGCCCTAGCCCCTCACTCTGGCATTCGAGGCCCCACACAGTCCTGCCCCAGCCCCTCAGTCTGACATTTAAGGCCCTGCACAGTCTTGCCCCAACCCCTTATCCTGGCATTCGAGGCCCCCCTCCCCAGTCTTGCCCCAGCCCATCTTTATGACTGCAGCCCCTATCCCTCCCTTCCAAGCTTGGTCCGGCCACATTGCATCCTCCCCTGTGCCGCCATCTTCCAAATGCTGGACATCCCTCCTCGGACCTCGGCTCCTGCGTCTCAGAGCCTGGATGGCCCTCCCTGCTGTGCTCTGCTGGATGCCAAGCTCTAGTGCCTCCCTGCCCTCCCCCAGGGAGCCCTTGCTGATCCTCCCCAGTGGGCAGGGAAGCCTGTGTTCTCACAGCTGCTTTGAATGGTTCTCATTTTAACAGAGCCTTCCTCCTGCCGGACTGGGAGCCTCCCGAGGGCAGGGGCCCAGCTCCGCTGACGGACTCATTGAGGCGGCTGCCAGAACCAGCCACAAACTCCTGAGAGCCCCTCCCAACATGGCCCTAGCCTCCCTTCCTGACGCCCTCACCCGGGGCTCGACTCTTGGTGGTCTGAGCTTCCTGTGGCTCCCCCTGCCCTCGCTGCTGAGTCTGTGTCTGTGTGGGGTGGGCACCTCAGTTATCCTGGGCAGGGGCCCCCCTTGCCCCCTCCCCTGCTCTTCTCTCAGCCCTGCGCACAGCAGGTGCTTAATAAAGGCTTCTGGCTGGTGTTTGTGCCTGCTGCATGTGCTAGTCCTTGGTTCTAGGGTCAGGACTGGCCAGAATGCAGGGGTCTGTGGTGGCTGGCAGCCCTGACCCCAATCTATAATCACAGGGTGGCAGGGCTGTAAGAGACCATGGGGGCCAAGTCCCTGCCTTCTCAGGACCCTGGATGGGGAGAAAGTGCCAGGTCCCAAGACCAAGAGGCAGGCACAGGACAATGGAAAGGGCCTGACCCTGGGCTGGGAACTGGGTGGGACACCTGGCCTACCTGCCACACCCCTCTCTGGGCTACCATTTCTTCTCAAAAGTGAGTGTGGCCTGGATGACCTCTAGGCCCCTTCTAGCTCTGACCTGCTGGGATTTTTGTGGTGGATGAGCCTAGCCTGGGAGGGGTTTCTTCCTTTTTGTAAGTGGCAAAGGAGACACCCAGAAATAGCCCCTAAAAAACCACCCCAAATCCCAGTGGCTCCAAAAATGGGAAATTCCACTGGCAATGTGTCCTGGCAGGAGCCTACAGTGAGAGACCTTCTGACCAGGCCGGGCTGTGTGTCCCCTAGTTCTGAGCAGTGAGCCCTGGGCAGCAATGGGCAGGAAGCTGTCTGATCTCACCCTGTGGCCTTCTCCTCCCTGGGCCTCAGTCTGCTCATCTGTAAAGGGAAGGGGGTGGCCTCCAAGGTTGCTACTGGCTTCAAATCGAAGCCTGGCTCGGTGCTAACATCTGGTGGTCAGTCTGTGAACAACACAGACCCCCATCCTCCCCATCCCCAGCCCCTGGGAGAGGCTTCTGCTGGCGGCCCTGCAGGGAAGGGAGGCCCAGGCTCATCCACTGCTCAGCCTGATGTTTCTCCTCCTTCCCAGGGGAGCTGGAGACAGATGGACCGAGGCTGAGTCCCTCCTGGGCCACTGGGCTCAGGCATCTAATGGTCTGAGGACTGTTTGCAGGAGCTAAAGCGACTGCCTTTAGGAACTGATCTGATCATTTATTAATTTATGGTAAATCAGTCCTGTTTCTAATCATGGGCTGGAGCCCATCTAATCCACTTTACAGATGAGGATACCGAAGCCAGGGAGGGGCTGGCACAAGCAACAGCGCCCTGGCTCCCATCCTGCATTCTCCCCCCTGCCCTTACACTTGGCAAAGTCTCACCATGTCCACTTTACAGATGGGGAAACTCTCACCAGAGACTGGTGCCTTGCCCACAAGCCCCACCCCTGCCACCAGCCAGGATCCTTGATGGTGTCCATCAGTGTCCCTTCAGACACCCTGCAGTCTGGACTCCAACACTTTCCCCACCATCTCCCTGACAAGGGGCACAGGAAGGTGGGGCCTTCATGGTTCTCCCAGAATCTCCCAAGGGGCAGAGAAGGGCCAAAGGCCTATTTTTCTAGAGTCCAACTCCCAAGCCAAAGGCACTTGGGAGGGATGTGCTGACTTTAAGTCTGCGATACTTCCCTTTTCTGTGCCCTAATCTCCTGCGCTGCCAATTGAACAGAAGGAGGCATGGCAGACAGCAATGCACTGGGAGGCGAGGGCCTGCTGGAGCCGTGCTGTCACTGGGCTGGACGCGGGGCCAGGTGCCCTGAGCAGAGGCACCAGACTCCCCTTCCGCAAACTGACCATTCCTAAGTCCTGACCTGAGTGTGGCAAAGAGGAGAGGACTGGCAGGGGCAGCAGGTGACTGCAGGAGAGCTTCTGGGAGGGAGGCACATCCTGGCAGGGCTGTCCAGGGGGGCCCCACCTCAGGAGAATTCCCCAGCTCCTGTAAGATTTTAGAGTTCTGGACTTCTGAAGCTCTAGATTCTGAGTCTCCGATCCCACAGCCCTGCTCTAGAATTCTAAGCTTCCCAGGCTTGCAGGAATCTAAGGCCTGAAGGCTCTAAAACCCTCTCAGTCCCAGACTCTAAATTGTTTAGTTAAAAAAAAAAAGCAACCCAACTGTGTAGGTCATTGACCTTGTGGCCAGGCCTTTGTCATAGGACCTCTGCTCCCCCACACAGGAGAGGCGGCTTCTCCACTGGGGTCCCCTCAGTAAGCCCCCCACTCCCCGCAGCTCTGCAGCTCATGGGGTCCCCTCAGTAAGCCCCTCCTCCCCGCGGCTCTACAGCTCAGTGGCCCCCACCTTGGACCAGGAGTTCTCTTTGCTAAGCAGGTCTGCGTAAAAGTAGGCCATCTTCCACTGGCATTTGTAGGTGAAACACCACATCAGCTCCCAGTAACACATGTGGTGAAACTGCTTCCAGTGCTGCTGGGCCTCACAGCACTCCTCGAAGCGCTGGATGGCCTGCAGGGGACAGAGGGACAGAGTGGGGGCCGGGGCTTCAGCCACTCCCTGCTCACCTCTCCTCCCCTCCTCCCTGGCATACACAGCAAAAAAGCCCAGCATGAGAGGTGAGAAAACTGGAACTGGGCCTGATTCTGCCAGCACTTCCTCCTCTGGATCTGTTCTCATCTGTAGAATGGGTATATGGAGGAGAGAGGAGAGAAGACTGGACAAAATCATCTCTGATAACCCTAGGCCTCGTATGCGAGGGAGGTGGGGAGAGTCCCACAGCTAGTAAGTGTCTGAGGCCAAATTTAAACTCAGATCCTTTGGACTTCATGGCCCTATCCACTGCACTACCTAGCTGTGGCTCTTTATAATATAAACTGTATTTTAGAAATATATAAATCTAAAAATATCTATTTCTAAAATACAGGTTTACATACTCCAGCTTAAGAAGCCCTGGTTTGGAGGAAGGCTTATCTGTCTAAAGACATATTCAATGTCCTAACGTTCTGATTCCAAGACTCTAAATGGGGGGGAGGGTTTGGAGAAGGGGCCCAGTCCATTTCAGGATTCCTGACAGAAGGAAGAGAAAGCCAAGCATGTACAGCCATGAGTGTAAGGCAAGGATTTGGGGAGGAAGGTCAGTGGACCCCAAGGACACCCCAAAATTCTCAGGGGAAGTCAGACCATGACAGGCAGAAGGGAGATGTTCAAGAAAAATTCTTAAGACCCAAAGGGTCTTCCAGAAAGAAAAGGTCAAGTCCTTGAAAGAGACCAATGTGGATGTGCCTGGAACTGAATCTAAAGGGCTTAGATTTTAAAGAGACCAGCTCAGAAGATGGAAGGGCCAGAAATGCGATGAAGGAGAGCACGGACGTCCTGCACCAGCAGGGTCTGGGGTAGGAAACCTTGGAATGCACCAAGGGTGATGGCGAGCGAAGGACCGCCAACAGGGCTTAGACGGTTACACTGGGGAAAGGAGGAGGATGAAAGAAGGGGTGGGACCAGTGCTTGGGGCACGGGGACACAACTCAAGGAGAATGACCTTTGGACTGGAAAAGACAGACCGAAAGGGTCCATAGAGTGCTGAAACCCAGGAGGAGGAAGGATCGAATCGTGAGAAGGCACCCAGTCCAGTCCCCCATGGACTGCTGTCCATGAGCTCGAGGCACAAGCCCTGGACGAATCTGTCCCAAGGTGCCCAAAGGACCGGGAGCTGCTGAAAGGCCGTCAAGAGAGGAAAGACGCCACAATCACTGAGATGGGCAAACACCCCAGTTTTCAGAAAGGAAAGAGGATGGAATCTCAAGGTCAGGGAGCTCAGCTCCAACTCCTGGCAGCATTCCAGGATGTAAGCGTCAAGGGGCGATCACCAAGAGGCAGAATGGCTTCAGCAGGAACAGGCCAGCTCGGACTTAACTTCATTCTTGTGTAACAGAGTAACGGGGATCAGGAGAAGGCTGTGCTCTCAGCACCCTTACATGTAGAGAGGCATTTGATGAAGCTTCTCTTCTTGTCCCTCTGATGGACAAGATGACAGGAGAGAACACCTAGGTGAAGTGAGGCAGGATCCAGCAGTAGAAATAATCCTGGATTTGAAGTCAGAGAATCTGGGTTCAAATTCTGGTTCTGCTATTTTACTACCCATGTGACCTTGGGCAAGTAAATTAATTTTTCTGTGCCTCAGTTTCCTCACCTATAAAATGAAGGGGAGGGGGTAGACTCGATGAAGTCCTTCCCCCTGCTTGAACAGTCAGATGCCAAAAGCAGTCATCAACAAGACCCTGTCAGCTTGGAAAAAGGTCTCCAGTGGAGGGCCCCAACCATCTGCTCTGTGAAAATGTTTATCAGGGACTTGGACAAAGACCTGGATGGCCCACTCTTTCAGATGCTAACAGAAACGGCAGAGGCTAGACCACCGCTTGTCAGCGGGATTTCCCGTCAGGTCTGGGCCGGTCTAGACGCTGCTGAGGTCACTGGCCCCTCCTTGCTCGGAGACTCAGTGGTTCTAAGACTGATATACTAATGTGAGCTCAGGGCCCAAACGATGTCATGATGACGGAACGAAAGGTGGGGACCCACAGATGAGACAGGGCACAGTCAGCGGCTCCGAGGCGCCTTTCCGTGCCTCAGTTTCCCCAGATGCAAACTGCGGATAATGTTCATGCTCTTCACCTCTCAGCCAGGCAGGAATAAAGTGACTCATGAACCTTTAAAGCACTGCAGTTATGACTCCCTGAGTATTCATTAATTATCACGATCATTGCTACTAATTATTCTTATCAGTTCACCATCACCTGCTCAGTGCCGGGGACCCCTCTCCTCTCCATGGGCCTTGAAGGCCCACCCCTCCTCCATACAGCTGGCCCTTGCCTCTCCCCCTCCCTAACTGCTACGTGCTGCCCAGTCTTATCTGGCCTGACGGCAAAGCCTGGCCGTTCCCTCTTCTCCTGGTCTGGGGCAAGGCCAGTGTTTGCTGGGCCTCCCCATCCCAGGCCTCTGGGAACTGACCACTGCCCATGCTGGCCCAGGAGAGGCCATGGATTTGGAGTCAGTTCCCACCTCAGACATGTAATAACTGTGTGATCCTGACCTCTCGGCCTCAGCGTCCTAATCGGTAAAATAATAGCTGTCATTGCTTTAGCACTTTAAGACCAGTAAAGTGCTTTCCATTTTTTATCCCATTGGATCCTCACATCCTTCTGTTATCCCCATTTTTCAGATGAGGAAACCAAAGTACACAGTGAAGTGACCTGTCCAGGTTCATTGATTTAATAAGTGCCCACGGCAGGACTTGAATGCAGGTCTTTCTGACTCCAAATCTAGAGCTCTGTCCACTGTGGTCCCCAGATCTAGATCTATGGTCCTAGGATCCCCAGTGGCTTCAGCTACTCACTGTGTCAATGTGGCCCTTGATGGCTTCAATCCGGCCAGCGAAGAAGAGGAAGATGGCTCCCTGTAAAACAGGAGCACCCCCAGGATGCCCTTGAGTGGGGGCCCTGCTCCCCCTTCAGTTATCTGGAGGCTATCCCAGGGACTAGGGGCCAGACTTGTTTTTGCTCACACCAGACCTAGGACTGGGGAAGCTCCAGTATCCTGGAGTAATACAAGAAAGCTGTTTTTGGTGGGTAGTGAGCTCCCCATCACTAGAGGTCCTCAAACACAACCTGTGTCATCTCTCCTCCCCCACTGGGTGGGAAGGAGGCCAAGGCCTGTCATCCTTTCTGACTCAGGATTGTATGAGTGCTAAGGGAAGCTTCTGGGCCCACAGCTCCTGGTCTGGGGGAGACACAAGGGGCAGGAGAGAGCGGCTTACTTTGGGGTAACGTTTCAGGTAAGGCTGAAGGAGTTTCTCAGCCTCTTCGATGTTGACGTTCCCAGTGCCTGTCATGGTCCCGAGGAGAGAGACAGGTTCAAGGTCAGAGGTGACAGCACTATTCTGCACTCCCACCCTACCCTGAAGTGGCTGGTGAGCCCCAGAGCCCAGCATGGGGGTGGGGCATCATGATTCCAAGGGCAGGCCTACTATGCTTCCCCTTAAGGTACTAGTGATTCTCCCTAATGGGACGAGGCGGTTTCAAATGCTGCTGCTGATGAGCCCCCATTGGTGTGCTTCCCACTCAACAATCAGGTGAGAATCATTTAGTCAGCCAGATTCAGTTAGTTTTTAGAAAGGGGTGTTTGCTGAGGTGGAATAGTGAGAGCAGTTGCAGTCTTTGGTGCACTTCTCCTAAATTAATTTAATGAATTCTTTATGAATGTTTGCCCACTCCTCCCCTAGCCTTAGGCCCAGGAATTAGGATGGGGAGTGAGGAGTTGGCGGTGAGGGGTTGGGGGCGGGGAAGGATGATGAGGCAGAGGGCACCTCTTCTTACCAAGGACAAAGCTGAGGAAGGTGTGATAACAAAGCAGCAACATGGTACACAGCACGGCTCGGAAGCTGTGCACAGAGGCTCCCTCTTCCAGCTGCAGCAGCCCATAGTCCTGAACAAGAGGGAGAAGAGAGGTGGAGATCCAGGGACAGAGGAGGAAGAGGGAAGGAAAAAGGGGAGAGGGAGGAGGAGAGAGAGACAGAGAGGAAGGGGGAGAGGAGGGGAATTAGAGAAAAGGGATGAAGAACCACAATAAAGAGAGGAAGGGAATGAAAAGGAAGAAAAGGGAAGAGAGATTATTCAGAAACAAGAGGAAATGGGCAAGACCAAAGGAAGGCAGGTGAGAGGCTGAGGGCAAATAAAGAAAAAGGAAGAGAAGAAAGCACCTAAGACAGAGGGGGAAGGAGGGGAGAGGCCCTCATGGGGTCCTAGCTCCAGAGCCAGAACTACCCTCAGACACCAGCTAGCTCAATGCCCTCATTCTGCAGATAAGAAAACCGAGGGCTGAAAAGCTAAGTAATGCCCAAGGCCATACAGGATATGTAGAGAGCTGAGATTTGAACCCAGGTCCCCTGACTCCAAATTTAACCAGCTTTCCATGGACCTCCACATCCTGTCCTAAGACTTTTACAATGTCTTTTCTGCTACTCCTTGTGAGCAAATGAGGGGGGGAGGTGAGGGTCCCATTGTCTTCTGCCTCTGGACTAGTGGGCTTAGCTCTAGCCACCACAGTTTAGGGAGGCTATTGGTCAGCTGGAGAGCCTCCAGAGGAGGCAGGCCATTTCGGACAGTGGTCTTGGGACTATGCCATAGGCAGAGTAGTTGAAGGAATTGGGGGTCTTTAGCCTAGAGAAGACTTGGGGGCACATAAGAGCTGTCTCCTAGACCCCCAGCACAATCACAAGGAAGAAAATAATTTCCTAACAACTGTCCAACAACAAAATAGGCTGCCTTATAAGGCAGTGAGTTTCCTGTCACTGGAAGTATTCAAGCAGAGGCTGGCTGACCAGATTATCAGGGCTGCCACAGAAGGGATTCCTGCACTGGGAAAGAGGGGAGACCCAATGATATTGAATGATTCCCCTTCCAGTTCTGAAATTCTCCAATCTTGTAAGGAGGGAGGGCAGGGACGACCATGTCAGAACACAGGAAATGGGGCTGTTCTTTCTTGGAACCAAGGTTTGAAGCCTTCCAGGGCCTTTTCCTCTTGGAAAAATCCCCAGAAACAAGGACTGGGAAAGAACCTAAGGCTGCCCCATCCCCTGAGGCCCTGTCCTGCCTCCTCCCAGGGATGGAGGCCCACATGTGGCCCCACCTGGGGATCAGGTCATCTCCTCCAAGCCCCTGCCTCCAGGGAGCCCTAGACAGGATACCCCAAGACCCCAAGTGGGGGTTTGCTCAGTTTAATTTTCATGAACTATGAATGCAACATTTGCTCTATGGGCAGTTACTCTAGGTGGGCTGGCCCCAAAAGAGACCGATGGGGCTGGGCAGGAATGGGGAGGGGGCACCCTGCAGGAAGCCAGGGCATCAGAGGCTTTAAGGCACTTGGAGCAGACTCTTTACCTTGTTTCCAGAGAAGCCCACAAACTCCAGCAGCCTCAGGATCCTGGCAGGAAGCATGGACAGTGTCTGAGGGGTGGGAAAACAGGTGAGCAGAGGTGGGAGGAAAGGTCTCACCCTGATTCCAGGGCCCTCCCTGCTTCTCCATCCTCTCCCCCCACCCCCCCGACCTGCAGACAGTACCCTCCTCCCCCCAGACGGAAACCCACACCATGGGTGTGTGTGTGTCTGTGCATCTGTGTGTCTGTGCGCGTCTGTGTGTGCACGTCTGTGTGTGTCTGTGTGTGCTTCTGTGTGTGTGCATCTGTGTGTGTCTGTGTGTGTGTGTTAGGGAGGGGAGTCTCTAAGCTGCTGGACAGAAAACCTATGACACTGTCTCTAGAAGGTCCCTAAAGTAATGAATATACCCCACCACTGCTACCTGGGAGTGGAGGGAAACCCGTCCATTAGCCCAGGAACCCAATTCATGCAGTGAGTGAGAAGGGCCCACCTCAGAGATGTGGAGCCAGGACAGGTAAGTGTTACCAGGGAGGGCAGAGCAAAGCTGAGGGCCAGAGGAAGGAGGGGGCTAAGGGGTATGAGAGCCTGTGCCAGAGCAGGCAAACCCAGAAGATGACGGTCCAGAGACAGGCAGCCAATGCCAATAATCATTCAAATCATTCAAAGAAAAATCATGCCCTGTGTCCGTGGGCCCTCTACATTACCACTCAGCTGGCCCTCCCAACAGCCCTGGGAGCGGGCAAGGCACAGATGGCCAGCCTCTGGCTCCTGCTGATGAGACTGAGGCCCAGAGATGGGCAGTGACCACCCTCCCCAAGGTCACACCATGAATTAGCAGCACAGACCAGAAGAAAAGGCAGGCCTCCTGAGTCCCAGGCTAGCGCGCTCCCCACACCAGGTGGTTTGATGTGAGGGGTCCAGCAATGCCCCCAGAAGGCCCCTCCCTCTCCACTCCTCCAGTCACCCTCAAGTATAGAAACTCATCATTAGATGTTTTTATCAACCCAGGAACATTTGTCGAGCGCCTACTGTGTGCCAGACACCACGCTGAGCACTGGCTATATGCTCCTGGCGTTAATGTTACCCTCTCCTGGTGGCTGGTCCTCTAAACGCAAGGCCCCTATGAGGGAAGCCAGGCAAGTCCCATGAGTTAAGAGGTCAGTAACAAGGTTGAGATCCAAACCCAGGGCCCCCCAGGGCTCCTCCCACTCCCCCCTGCCTCCGGGTGGGCATGAGGAAGGGACCAAGGGTCAGAGCCCACCCCATACACCAACTGGCCATGTGACCTTGGGCAAGTCACCTACCTGGGCCTTAGTTTCCTCATTTGTAAAATGAGGGGTTCGGCCTTGGTGCCCTCAGAGGTCCCTCCCAGCTTTAAACGTGGGGTCTTATCCTCCACCATTAGCCATGTCTGCACCCCATTCCTGGGGTCAGGGACGCAAAACCAATGAGGAAACAGGCCACGTGGTCACTGAATGTCTGGCCACTTATTCTCTTTAGGCAAGAGCTGAGTTTTATTGCTTCTGTCTATACTTCCCAAGGGCCAAAGGACCATCAACAGCCTCAAAGCCAGGGGAGTACACGCAGCACCCTCTCATGCAGCTCCTGACAGGGCCCCGTCTGCACTGCCCTCATTACTGGGTAGGTGGCAGCCCTCCTGTGACCACAGTGACCTCGCCCAAAGCGGGCACCCTGGGAGCTGTGCCTGCTCGGGCCCTTCCTAAATGTCTCCTGTCTGTGAGCCTCACCAGCCCAGCCAGAGGAAAGGCCCAGGTGAGGTCTCCTCCTTCTTCTGTACAAGCCTGGGCATACAAGGGACACTGTGAGGACCCTGGTGACGGATAAGTCATGGGGGGGAAAGTGAGAGAAAAAGGCAGTCACCTTGAGTCACCTGAGAGAAGCCCAGCCCTGGATATGTGTGTGTGAGTGTCTGTACAGTGTGCGCGTATAATGTATATGTGTAGTGTGTGTAGTGTGTCTGTGTGGGGGGTGTGAGGGGTGTGTGGTGTGTGTGTGGGGGGGGGTGTCTGTGTATGTGTCTGTGAGGGGTGTGTGGTGTTTGTGGTGTGTGAGGGGTGTATGGTGTGTGTAGTGTGTGTCTGTGTGGGGTGTGTGAGGGGTGTATGGTGTGTGTGTCTGTGTGGTGTATGTTTGTGTGGGGTGTGTGAGGGGTGTGTGGTGTGTGTGTGGGGGGGGTGTGTCTGTGTGTGTGTCTGTGAGGGGTATGTTGGGGGTATGAGGGGTGTATGGGGTGTGGTGTGTGGGGGGGGTGTCTGTGTGTGTGTCTGTAAGGGGTGTGTGGTGTGTGTGGGGGGGTATGAAGGGTGTATGGGGTGTGGGGTGTGTGTGTGAGCAGAGGAGGCAGGGAGGAGGCAGAGGCAGACAGGCTCCCCTGGGCAGGGAGGGGACGGTACTCACCAAGTTGAAGGCGCCCACACCAAGCTTCACCCCTCCTTCAAAGTGGCTGTGGTTTTCTCCCTTTGAGTAGCTGGAGGACTGTACCAAGTTGTCCAGTTCCCTAGCCACACAAAGCTGTGGTTCAGCTGCAGGCTCGGGCGGGGTTCAGGTGGGACTGGCCCAGCCCACCCACCCTGGCCCTAGTCCCAGCAGGAGCCTCTGGGGTCTGGATCTCAGTGCAGCCTTTGAGAGAGGATGCCTGATACCTCAGGCCCAGGAACATGAAGTAACAGTAACCATAAATAATAACAACAGTAATGAAGGGCATACACAGCAGTGCCTTCTCTACCCTGGGCACTGTGCTCAGTGCTTTGAAAACAGCAAACCGAAGCACATGGAAATGAAGAGACCTGACCAGAGTCACACAACTAGGAAGTACCCAAGGCCTGGTCTGAACTCAGGTCTTCCTGACTTCAGGCCCAGTGCTCTGTGCACTCCACCTGACAGGAACCTTAGAATACAGAATATCAGGCCTGGAGTCAGGAGGACCTGAGTTCAAATCCAGCCTCAGACACTTAACACAAAACTAGCTGTGAGACCTTGGGAAAGTCACTTAACCCCATTGTCCTGCCTTCCCCCTCAAAAAAAAAAAAAAGGATACAGAATATTGAAACACTGTCTGCTTAGAATATGAGAGCCTGGGGAGGCTTAGAACACAAAGCATTGAACGTCATAGCCAAGAGTGGGTTCAGAGCACAGAATATATAACATGGGGGGGGGGCAGACCTTAGAACACAGACTATCAGCCGTAGGAGGTGCCTCAGGGCTTGTCCAGGTCCCCTTCCTCCCATTCTACAGATGGGGAGACAGAGGTGCAGAGAGGGGGAAAGGCCTAGCCCCGGATCAGAGACCTGGTAAGCAGCACCAGATCTCCCCCCACAGTGGGCTCCCAGCCTCCACTCCACTGTGCACGGAGGGTCTGCTGGTGAGCTGAGGAAGGGTAGCTCCATCATGATGCAAGCCTCATCTGAACCCCTGGCTGACCAATGGCTGCTTCCCTCCTTGCCCTCCAGGCTCTGGGGAAGATCTTGGCCAGGCTACAGACAGGGCCAGGAGGTCAAAGATGAGGGGGCCCCCGAGACACCCAAATTCCCCAAGCAGCAAAAAAGACTAGACCAAGGGCAGGTGCCCGAAAGGAACAGAAAGCTGTGATGACCTGGGAAAAGCCCACAAATGCATGGCCAGACACAGAACTGGCCGCCGGGCTCATGGCGGCCCAGAGACAATCTGAGATGGGTCTATAAAGATGCGGGTGACCCTGAGGACAGTACGGGGCCTGTGCTGCCCGTCCTGGCTGGTATTTTGGTTTGTTTTGCCAAATCACTCTTTCTATTTCTTCAATGCTAAACAGAGGAGAGCTCACTGACTAGGGGAGGAGGGAGAGATGTGCTAGAAATGAAGGGAGTCTAAAAATGTATCAATTAAAAAAAGAAAAGAGGGGTGGCTAGGGGGTGCAGTGAACAGAGTACCAGCCCTGGAGTCAGGAGGACCTGACTTCAAATCCGGTCTCAGACACTTGACACTTACTAATCATGTGACCTTGGGCAAGTCACTTAACCCCAGTTGCCCTGCCTTCCCCCCTCCAAAAAGAAAAAAAAAGAAAAGAGAAAAACAGCATCAGGATAGAAGAGGAGAGGAAGGCATTGGGATCATTCATCCAGCAAACACCGGCTCAGAGCCTGCAGGGTCCCATGAGGGGTGGCTGGATGCCAGGCCAAAGGCGAGGCCTAGATGAACCTCCAGGGTCCCCACCCTGGTGGAACTTAACTGAGGCCCCCGAGAACTGGCTTCTTCCTAGGGAGGTTATTTGGGTTGGAGGCTGAGGGCTAAAACTCCTGTCCAAAAGGGGAGGGCGGTATGGGCTGGGCCTCTGTGGACTCTGGACCTCATCCTGCTCCCAACATGCAGAATGGCGCCACCCCCCATCCTTCAAAGTTCAGCTCCAAGGCCGCTCCTCCATGAAGCCTTCCCTGAGCTGCCCAGGGAATAACCCATCTCCACTCACTGCAGCACTGTTTACACCTCTCTCATGCACCATAGCATGTGAATGTATGAAGTAATGGGGGGCAGAGTATAAGGACATTGAACAACTGCCTTCGGGTGTCTGGGGGCCATTGATGGGGAGAGGGGTTAGCCTGGTTCTGCCTGGCACAAGGGGCTGCCTTGGGAGGTGGTGAGCTCCCTGTCCCCAGAGATGCATGAGCAGAGACTGGCCAGTCACTTGCCAAGGATGTTACAGAGCGGATTCCTGCTCAGGCTGGACTAGTGCAATGCAGGCCGCTGGCCGTGTGACCGTGTGTCTTGGACAAGCTAGAGAAGGGAAGCTGGGTCCCCCAGCGCCACCGCCGCAGGGGCCAGCCCAGAGCAGGCCCCTCCCTTCCTACAAAATGAGTTGATGGAGGCCTTGAGGACAGGCTGCCAGCCCACTCACTTGTACGTCTGGTAGCTGTTCCGCACTCGGATGCCTCCTTTGATGAAGCTCACCATGTTCTCGTCCTGCAGGAGGGAGAAGCCATCAGCTACCAAGGAGGGGCACAGGCTTGTGTGGGGATAGAAGACCAGTGAGGATTTGGGAAGGAGGTTAATGCCAGAAAAGGCAGTCACAGCGTCACACAGGATGGGACGGGCCCCTCCAAAGGGCCTCATCCCCAGGCTGACCACAGAGGACAAATTGCCTCCACCACAGAAATGCTGGGCCCAACTACCAAGTCTTGGGAACAGAGGAGCAAACCGAGGCCCAGAGAGGTCATGGGACTTGTCCAGGGTCACACAGGTAACTGGCAAGGTGGAGATTTGGAACTGAGGCCTCTGACTCCAGTCAATGATGCTCGGGCCCAGGCCTGGCACCAGAGATGGCCACAAGAAACTCCCAGCATCACTTGTGGCATGGGGACTGTTAGGCACACAGGGGTGTGGGTAGGAAGGGGCCCTCACCCAGGACAAGGAGGACAGTGGCCCCCAGCCTACCTGCAGGAAGGTCAGAGCAGCTCTCTGCAGGAGGCACTCAGCATAGCATACTTCAGCATGAATTTCTTCTGGGGGAAAGAAAACCACAGGCCGGAGGTGGGTGGGTCTGTGCATCCCAGTGGGGCTACCCTCCCCGCCCCCAGCGGGCTGTGCCCCACATCACCCCAGCCCCCAGAGGGGCTGCCCTCCCCGCCCCCAGCGGGCCATGCCCCACATCACCCCAGACTGCAGGGGGCTGTGCCCCATGGGATGGTGTGAGGGGAGCCCCACATCACCCCAGTCCCCAGCAGGGCTGCTCCCTGTCCCTGGCTCTGCCAAGGCCTGGGGACCCTTAGGGAAGGAGGCTGGGGGCGTGATTTCTGATGTCCATGTCACATGGACTGGGGTCCTGGGTACTAGGGAGGGTGGAAACCCAAGGGAAGCTCTACAGGTAAGTCAGGTACTTCCCCAAATCAGAGTAACAAGTCGCTAATGATGACAATAATAATGTTCATGTAGCACTCTCTGGGTATAAAAAAGGAACTTTGCAAACAGCAGCTCATTTGGACCTCCTAGCAAGCAGAGGAAGAACAAAAGGACCCTGATCCCCATTTTACAGAGGAGGAAACTGAGGCCACAAGCAGTCATTGATAACCAGTCATGGGATTGTAGAGCTTAGGGCCTTCACCTCACAGATGAGGAAACGTGCCCAGAGAGGGGGTGGGAGGGCCAGGATGCCAGCCCAGGCCTCTGCCTCCCCTGGCACCGAGGTACTTTCTGGTGGACACAGCCAGCCTCACTCCCACGTCTCCACTTGCCCCCTCTCTGGTGTCTCTGAAGATGTGGCTGTTTCTCAACCAGAGCCCTTTGTTAAAAAGGACCAGTGCACATCCGACCCAGGCCCCCCTCTTACAGAAGGGGAAACTGAGGCCCAGGGGAGTTAAGGGGCTGGCCCATGGCCATGTAGCATCAGAAACTGGACCATTAGTTTTCTCTTACCAATAACAACAAACAGCAACAATAACAGATTCACAGAGTTAGAAGTGACCTCAGAGGTGGTCCCGGGCCCAGCAAGGGGCCATCTGGCCGGCCCTCTCATTGCTAGGAAGTCTGTCCTAACCCCACAGCTCTCTACCAGGCTCCCCAAGTCTCCAGGAGAAACATTCCTTTAATTGTTCCCTCCTAGACCTCACTGGAGGCCTTCCACCACGTAGGTGATTTAGGCCTCATGTCAGGAGAAACTTCTTAGCAAGCTGAGGGCTCCCACAGAGGTAGGGGCTGCCTCCCGAAAAGGAGAGTCCCCACCCCTTCGGGTCTCCAAGCAGAGGCTCAGGAACAATGCTCATTCCAATATGGGCTGGACCAGAACCTTCCTGAACTCCCTGCTGGCTCTAAGACTAACATACCCCATTAAGACAATCCGCAGACATACGGAGGCTGCCAGGCAGGGTCTCCAGGGATGAAATGACAGATCTCTGGCAATCCTGACATCCTGGGTATCACCACTGAACCCTTTCTCCATGGCCTGGGGTCATCCCAAGGTACAGGGACTAAGCACCAGGGGACCCAGATTCCAGATCTACTTTTGCCTTTCTCATCATGTGACCCCACTGGCTAAGCCCCTTCCCCTCCCTGGACCTTGGTTTTCTCAACTGGAAAACTAGACTGAATGATGTCTGCCAGGTTTGAGGGTTTGAGGGTCAGCTGAGGGGTGCTGCTAGGGCACAGAGGTGAGTGAGGGGAGAGGGGGCTGTGTGCCCCTATACACAATGGCCCCAAGCTGCTTTCTTTACACTGAGTGAGTGTGGGACCCCTAAGGTCTCCTTCCTTGCCACTAGCTGCTGCTTCTCAAGATGGGCTTCTAGAAACCTGTCTCTTTCTCTCTTCTCCAGCAGCCGATGATAATCCGCAGAGCTGGCCAAGTTTTTCAGCTCCCTAACTGCTGTGCAGACCCACCTGTAAGCCAGGGGCACTGCCACACAGAAAGAGGGACATGCATAGCTTTGTGACAGTTCTCCACTCCCAGTTCCTCAGCTGTGTTCTAGATGGCCGAGGTGGCTGGGATCCTTCCCTCTAGAAATGGGCAGCCAGCACAGCCCCAGGGCCCTGGTGGGGACCGCCTCACCTTCAGTGAACTGGTCCATGGTGGGTCGGTGCATGAGATTACTGAAGGAGCCTGCTACAGATAATTTCTTTCGGTGCCTGTGGGAAGAGAAGAGGGGTCCCAGGGCTGTGAGAGTGGGCTCCTCTGGACTGAGGCCCCTCCCAGCTCTAACATTCTCTGCTTTCATTTTCCCATGAACCTTAACGGCTTCAGCTCTAGTCAGTGCTGACACAAACTGTCAGGTGGCTGGAGCAAGTCTCTTCTCCCTCTGGGCCTCAGTTTCTCCATCTGTAAAATGAGAGGTGAGCCCACTTCTGGCACATATAACATGCTGTGAGTCCATGCCTAGGAAAAGTATCTGCCTGTCAGAGTTCCTGGGAATATCTGAGGTCATGGTCCCATATTGGCCCCTAGCACATCCCAGACCCCAGGATTCCAGCCCCATGAGGGGCTTTCATTCTCCAAGCCTCCTATAGGTGAGAGGGACTCCCAGGCCATGGCCATGCTCAACCCATCCCAGAGGCAGCCAAATGGGCCAGACACTAACGAGCTGTGTGACCCCAGGAACTGTGGCCATGGCTGGCTAGGGCGCCTGCCCGCCTCAAATCTCCCCGGCTCCAGCCTCCATTCACTGTCAGATGACTTTCCTAACGCACAGACCCGACCACTAATCCCCCCTCCTCCAGTGGTAACTCTTGCCTCGAGGACCAAATAGAAAAAGTCTCTCTTCGGTGTTTAAAACTCTTTATAGGGGCAGCTAGGCGGCACAGTGAATAGAGCACCAGTGCTGAAGTCAGAAGGACCTGAGTTCAAATTTGGCCTCAGACACTCAACACATTTACTAGCCATGTGACCTTGGGCAAGTCACTTAACCCCAACTGCCCTGTCTTCCACCCTTCCCCCCCAAAAAAAAGCAAAAAAAAAAAAAGAATTTCTCAGCATCCTGGAGAAAGTTGTTAATTACAGAAATGTTTATATGTTAAAAGTCTAGAGGGCTTCCCCAAAATGCTAATCCTAATCATCAGAGCACACACCAACAGAATGATTAGAGCAGAACTGAGACTATCTTCTGGGAAGCTGGTAGTTAAGCCTCCCTGGGGCATAAACAGGTTTGAAAGGCTGCTGGTCATTCCACATGTGTCACTGTTTGTCTTCAATTAAAGAATCAAGTCAAAAAATAAATAAATAAAACTGTATAATCTTCTTCTTGTTGAAGCTGAGTAATTTCAGACTCTCCATGACCCATTTGGGGTTTTCTTGGCAGGGGCACTGGAGCGGTTTGCCATTTCCTTCTCCAGCTCATTTTACAGAGGAGGAAACTGAGGCAGACAGGGTGACATGACTTGCCCAGGGTCACACGGCTAGGCAGTGTCTGAGGCCAGATTAGAACTCGGAAACATGAGTCTTCCTGACTCTAGGCCCAGCGCTCTGTGGCGTGCCCTAGCGCCCACCTTTATAACTGGCCCTTTCTAAACTGCTCTGTGATTCAGTGTCACTGACCTCCTTTCTGCTCTGAACAAGACCCTCCATCTCCCAACTCCAGGCGTTTTCTCTGTCTGTGCCCCCTGACTAGAATGCCCTCCCTCTTCATCTCCATCCCTGGGCTTTCTTCAGGTCCCAGGTAAAATCCCCCTTCTCCAGGCAGCCTTTCCTAATTGCCCTTAATGCCGGTGCCTGCCTCTGCTAATTATTTCCAATGTGTTCTGTCTGTCTGGAAAGCACTTAGCTGTTGGCAAGGTCCTTGAGGGCAGGGGCTGCTATCCCTTCTTTGTCTGGCCAAGGGGAGGCACTGAATAAATGCTTGTGGACAGACTGGCTGACCTCTCGGAGCCTCAGCTCCCTCATCTCCCGAAGGGCGGCTTCCAGCATTCCCCCAGCCCCTACCTCCCCTGGGGCTGAGGAATGGCGGTGGCTAAGTGACATCTTAGTTCCTCACTGCCCAAAGCAGCCAGGGAACACCACAGGGAGAGAACAGGCCTAGGAGACGGAAAGGCCTGAATTCAAATCCTGCTTTAGACCCTTACTAGCTGCATGACCCTGGAGAAGTCACCAAACCTCTCAGGGTCTGCTTCCTTATCTGAACAATGGGGGTGGGGTATCTCTTCCAGCTCCAAAGCCTCCAGTTGTTAGCACTGTGGATGAGACCCTGGACGGGTCACCAGCTCTATGCCTCAGTTGGACCATCTGTATAATGAGGAGGGGAAGGTCGGCTTCCTTCCCAAGGCTGCTCTGAGACCCTGGGACTCTGCCACTTCAAAGTCCCACATGAATCTCCCCTGATATTGGAATGAATGCCTCAAACCCAGGACGATGGTGTGTGCCACGGTGCTGCGGGTCCCAGATGAGTCCCTCGGGGAGGTCAGACGACCACAGAGAGCTACAGGAGGCTGTGTGCATTGTCAGGGCCCTGGCAGAGGCCCAGAGGGTCCTCAGAGCAGGGAGAGATGATGCTGCCGGAGGAGGGCTCGGGGACAAGGACAGGTCAGAGCCTTCCTAACCTCCAGATCACCGCATTTCCACATAAGGGGTTTCTTTGGTCAATTTTTGTATTTTATTCCACAAGTCACAGACCATCCTTGTGAGGCTTCCAAGGGGTACAGGACACCCCAGATCTAGAACATGGGGCCAAATCTAACAAGATGAAATTCATAGCGGTAAATGCAAATAAAATACATGTGGAGTCCAAGAGTCGGTGGCTGCAAGTCTGGGATGGTTTTGACAACAAGCCTGTCTGAAGAAGACCAGGGGGCTCTGATGGCTCTCCAGCTCCATATGAGTGAGGAGGGGGATGTGGATGCAGCAGGAGACGGACGGCAGACGGTACGAGGGAGGGGTTGGTTCCTCTGGCTGCAGAATGGGAAGGACACCGGCAGATGGTCCAGCGTCCGGGGAGGGCCACCAAGACGGGGAAGGGTCCTGGGTGCAGGCCACCTCATAATAATGACACACCTAGAACTCAGGATGACTTCAGAGTTTGCAAAGAGCTTTGTCGTCTCGTGACCCTCACAACAATCCTGAGAAGCTACAGAAACCGTACACGGAGGCAGGCCGCAGTGAAGCAAGCAGCCCAGGGTCAAAGAGGCAGCATTTGAACTAAGGTCTTCCCTGCTGAAGATCTAGCACCTATCCAACAGCCCCCCAGCTGTGGAGAAGGGCCTGGGGGCTTCTGTGAATGTGACGGGGCCCCGCCCCAGGAAGCCTGGTTGGGGAGCACTGGGGGAGTCAGGCAAGGCCTTCTGGAGGTGACCTCTGAACTGAGCCCAAAAGTAAGCCAGGAAACAGGTGAGGAGGGAGCGAGTTCTAGGCATGGGGGCAGCCAGGACAAAGGCCTAGAAGAACGAGGATCCTCGAGGAGGCCCCAAGGCTGGATCATGGAGTAGGGGACACCGGGAGGCTAGAAAGGGGCCTGTGGCCAGAAGCCCCAAGTCCAGGTCTCACCTCCTGGCTGTGTGACCCTGGGCAAGGCCCAGCCCTGCTGAGCCTCAGTCTCCTTATCTGTAAAAAGGGCACAATAGTAACAGGGCTACTGCCCCAGAGTGTCAGGAGGCTCAGAGGACAGAGTGCAGGTAAAAGAGCTTTGCAAACCTTCGAGGGCTAGCAGCGAGGCCAGGGCCTGAACAGTCGGGGCCCCCTCCATGGTCCAGATCCCACTCTTTTGGCAGCTTAGAGCCCCAGGGCTACTCGGAGCACTTGGATGTGAAGTGATCTGCCCAGGGTCACACACACATATGTCCTGCCTGGGTCAGGCACGACTCGAACCCAGGCCTTCTGAGCTCTGAAGCCAGTGCCTTAGCCTCGGCAGCGTGGTGGACAGAACAACAGTCCCGAGGTCAGGAGGACCTGGGTTTAAATCCCATCTTAGACACTTACTAGCTCTGGGACCCTGGGCAAGTCACCCAATTTGCCTCAGTTTCCTCATCTGTAAAATGGGGATGACAGCCCCTATCTCCCAGGTTTGATGTGAGCGTCAAATGATAATGTTTGTAAAGAGTGCCACACAGCCTGGCACATAGTAGGTGCTCTAAAAACACTAGTTATTATCATGCTGTCTTTATGCAAACCCTAACGGGACACAGACACGTCGTTCACTGGGATGATTACTGGCTGAGCCTCAGCTTCCCGGGCTGTCACAGCAGGGTGCTGGGCCCTACCAACTTGGAGAGTCGATTGTGAATTGAACGTTCAGCATTCACACCTGCAAAATCAGGTTTTGCGCCTCACATCCAGTTTGACTGTTTCCCTGATTTCCTAGACTTAAGAAAGCGTGAACAACACAGGTTAAACTTTGAAGCATACCCTGCCTTTCTGGACAGCTGGTTGTTAAACATTTACTAGCAGCCCCATCTATAAATAGGTGTCACCATGAGGAAGGAGCCCTGCAGGCCTGGGAGGGAGCTGCTATTTACATCATCTGCCCGGGGCACTAGCTCTTCTTTCCTGGGGTGCCCAGTGCGCTCATAGCTGCAGGCCACCTCCCATCTGGCTCCAGGAGGTAACTCATGACATGAATGACCCCAGGACCAGCTTCCTGCTGATCAGGAAGGCTTTAATGAATTTCATCAGCAAACAGCTCTGCCCTAGTGTGGGAGAAAGGAGGCAGTGACTCCCAGCTTGCCAGGCAACCACTGCCCCTGCCCAGGAGCTGGCCTGGGGGTGGTTTCCTGGGCTGGTGCTCACAGCTGGAGGCCTGGCAGAGACAGAAGGATCAGGACTGCCTTTTGCCCAAACCACTGCAGCCCCACAGAAGCCTCAGGAAGGCCCTTAGGGTTCACCCCACCTCACCCCCTCATTTCACAGAAGAGGCCCAGAGGAGATAAGCAAACTGGCCACGGAGCAGGGCAGGAACGGGAGCCCAAACCGAGAGCCTGTACTGGCCTGCTTCCCTAGGCCTGAGACCCTGAGGGGCCTGGGTCATTATCCGGCTGGCATTCAGCACAGCGCAGGAGTTTAATAAATGCTCCCTGACTGATTACTCATCTTCCTCCTGCTAGAGTCCCCTTAACAATCCTCAGCCAACAAGCATTTATTAAGCTCTTACGTGTGTCTCATAGGCAGCCGTCCAGCAGGTGCGGGACCACCTCCAGCAATGCTGACCTCACCCTTCCAAAGCAGCCACAGGAATCCCATGAGTTCTGAGCTGAAATCCACACACCAGGAAGTGCCACCCCTCTGCCCTCTGGGACCAGTCTGAATAAGCCCTGACGACAGCCCTGCTGCCCTGAGTCTTGTCTTGTCTCTCTGGGGTTAAACACTCCCAGCTCCTTCAGCAAAGCCTCCCAGCCAAACAAAGGAAGAAAGGAATACTGATCACAGTCAGTTTCTGTAAAACAAGGGGACTAGATGAGAACGGCTCTGCCTCTGGAGCCGTGATCCAGTTTGCTAGTGTCCTTCCTAAACTGGCGCTCGGAACGCAGCACAGTATGTCCCTGGACGGGGCCAAGCAGCGTCCAGTGGGGTCATCAGCCCTTCCTGGTGGAGACTGTGCCTCCCATAGCAGCTGAGGCCTTCTTTTTTTAGTTGCCACCCCGTGCTTACAAGCCCCTTGCAAGGCTCAGATCTTTTCCAAAAGATCTTTTCCAAACTGCCTGCCTCGACCCATCACTGAATCTGCAAAACTGACTCCATTGATCTCCTCAGACTTGACCCACGCTGCAGCTGCCCTGCACCTGCCACCCAGGGTGCTAAGTGCCTCTCCCAGGTTTTTGCCAGGTCTGCTACAGCGGAGTGGGAAGAACACAGAATCTGGAATCCAGGGACGCGGGTTTGACCTGCTGCACTAGTGACCTTGGGCAGGTCTTTTCCCATTCTGGGCCTTGGTTTTCTCCCTTATAATAGGAGAGAGTAGATGAAGGTAACTGCATATGGCATCCAGATCTATCCTAGGCCCTATTTCCCTTCATCCAAGACTTATTTCACTCTCCTACCCTCCCTGTTTCAATGTTCCAGAAGCCCTGCTCACTAAGCCATGCCCCAGCCTCTGTTTGGCTCTTTCTTGCCTCTGGGCCTTTGCATGGGCCATACCCTCTGCCTAGAATGCCCCCCTTCCTTACCTCTGTCCAAATCCTCCTCCAAACCTTAGCTCAGGCCCTGCCTCCTCTATGAAGCCTCCCCTGATTCACCTTGATCCAAGGGAATGGTGTCCCTTCCTCTTCAAATTTTCTTGGAGCACTTTAGGATTCTTGACCTTGTATCATGTCCAGGAGCTTTGTCTGTCTCTCCCAGGAGACTCTGAGCTCCCTGAGGGCAGGGCCTGTACTATTCTGCATCTCAGTTTCCCCAGTACTGAGTACAGGGCCCTGCACACAGTAGGCATTCACTAAATGTTGGCTGAATTGAGTCAAACTGCCTGGAACCCCAAAACGTCTCTATAGCCCAGTCAGGACATTTTTCCCTTACAAGGAGCTATTCTTGAATGAACTCCAGATGGCTCAGCCATCAGCAAAGAAAGGTGGAACCCTGGGCAGAGCCAGAACTAGGTAGGGCAGTCAGAGATCTGCCCTAGGGCAAGGATAACATTTACACTTGTTCTGGGGCACAGAAACAGCCTAGCATAATGGCTACCTATTAAAATAACTGACTTTAATTAGTTGGGTGTTAGACTGCAGCCCTGAGGCCTCCCTCCCTACCCTGCCATGAGGGGCTGGAACCCCAGGTTTCACACCCCACCTGAGTTTGTCTTGAAAAGCTGATTTGTGGGCACATTTCATGCAGCCTGTGTCAGGCACCATTACTATTCGCAGCTCTGACCATTGGCATCTCATGGGGACAGCCATGGGAGGCAGAGACTGTAGGCTCTAAGCCTACAGCAAACAGCAAAGGCAAGGCAAGGGAGCAAGGCAAAGGGGTGAGCTTCTGGCTGCAGGCTGGGACCAAGTGTCTTGGGGATTTCAGGCATGGTGACTGTCAGTGAGAATAAAGAGGGTTTTGATCCAGTGGGGTTTTTATTTCCTCTGATATCACATCCCTGGGCAGCTGTCTAATTTGCCTCTGTAGAGGGTCAGTCTTATGGGAAGCGTGAAACGTTAGAGTTGGAGGGGCGCCTGCCATGACCCTTCACACTACCCTGCAACAAGAAACCCTTCCCCCCCCACTCCCCCCACTCCCCCCACTCCCCACTCCTTACTTCTGACACAGGGTCTGGGCCTCCTTCATCATGTTGCAGGCGTTCAGGATGTCCTGGGGGTCAAACGTCATCATGGCTTGCATTTCTAGGATGGTGGCATATGTCAGGGAGTGGTACATGCTCTCCTTGGTTCTGTGGGGAAACAAAGAAGGTAGAAACTATGAGAAGCCAGCGGGGGTGGGCCTGGCTCTGACCTAGGGCTTAAGGACATGCAGCCAGCAGTAAGAGCTCTCACCAGCATCATAGTGGGAGGTCTGTAGAGGGCTTCAAGTGCATTATCTTGCTGTATCTCCTCTGAGCCTCTCCACCCCCCTTCAAGGTCGGTGCTGTTAGGATCCCCATGTTACAGATGGTGAAACTGAGGCAAACAGAGGCAACACAGCTCTGAAGCATCTGAGGCTGGACTGGAACTGAGTTTTCCTGACTCCAGAGAAAGTCTAGCTGAGAGGGCAGGAGACGTGAAAAGAGAATATTTGGGACCAGAGCCATGGAGAGTGAAGGAGAGTGTATTAAGGGCTTATTCTGTGCCAAGCAGTAACAGGATCACACAAGCAGCATGTTCTAGTGAAGAGGGACCTAGTTGGGAGCCCACAGAGCTGGGTTCAAGTCCTTCCACATTTATCAGAGTCTCTGGGGCCCTGCCCACTCTAGCTCTTAGGTCCATGTGACCCCCTCGCAGCTCTGACTTCGTATCTCAGTAGCAGAGCCAGAGCTTGGGTATGGATGTCACGCTCTTGAACCCCACCAGGACTGAGCATTGTGAGTCCCAGAGGAAGGGCGCCTGGGCCAAGTCTTTGGGGGCAAGGAAGATGCAAGCGTCTCTCAGGGGCTCCCATTCTCCCCCCAGTCATCCTGGCTCAGAAGGGACCTCAGAAGCCATCTAGCTCATTCCACCATTCTACAAAGGAGGAAACTGAGGCCCAGAAGGAGGAAGTGATTTGTCTCAGGTCACACAGACAAGATCTGAACCCAGCCCTCTGAACAGGACCTTCTTGTCTTTCCTCTCTCCCTCACACACCCCCTGACATTTCCCAAGCTCCCAAGTCCATGCCTGCTCTCCCACCTGTCACCACCACCCCACTGGCCCAGCCCTCTCCCTACTTCAGGGCCTGGGGTCTAGCCTTGGTTCTGCCCCCAAGTCTACTAGGGCTGCTGTCTTCACAGCCTGGCCCAAGTTAAGTAACTTGCCCAGAATCACAGCTAGTTTTTTGTGTGGGTGTTAAGCGTCTGAGGCTGGAACCAAACTTGGTCCTTCTTACTCCAGGGCCCGCACTTTACTCGCTGCGCCACCTAGCCACCCCTAGCCCGAGGATTCTAATCCCGCTCTGACAGCGGAAGCTCTCTGGCGGCCAGGCCGGGGCCCTCCCCCCTCCCCCCCCCCACTGCTTCCTCCTACTAGGTGAAGGTTTGGGGGTGGGGAGGCAGCACCCCAGGCAGCCCTGCCCCATCCCTAAGGCTCTGCCTGCCCCATGTGTACAGAACAAACAGAAACTAGTTTGTTTAGCTTCAGCCACCAGACATGAGCCTCACCCACTGAGGGGCCCCACCCAGGGGCCCCGGGACCTCAGGACCCCAGGCGGCCATCCCCACAGTGTCCAAGGGCCAGGCCAGAGCCTCTGGGAATAGCCTGAGAAGTCTCTGCAAGACCTTCTTGACCTGGGACACCCACCCCAGGCTCTCTGTCCCCCAGCTAGAGATAATTCTTCTCACCAACCCTTGGCAATGCAATGGATTGGAAGACCTGGGTTCTGATCCTGCCTCAGATAACTTACTGGCTACAGTACGGCCCTGGGCCAGGTACTTCACTGTGCCTTAGCCTCAGTTTCCTTATATATCAGGTCTGTCCATCCAGCCCAGGCTCTTCCCTGAGCATCTGTCTCCCCTTCAAAGTCCCATCAACATACTGAACGCCATATGTCCAGCATGTAAAGAGGGAAATTGAGGTGGGATGTCAAAACCAAGTTACTTCCTAACAAGGAGAGCTGTCCCAGTGTGGAACAGGCTCCTCCTCACTGTCAGTCTTCCGGCAGGGGTTGGATGGCCCACCAGTGGGAGTGCTGCAGTAGCCACTTGTTTTTCTGATCTGAGGAGGCCAGATGGCCCCTGGGCCTGTCTCCTTCCAGGACCCAGAGCCACAAGGGCCAAACCCCTTATTTTACTATGAGGAAACAGGGTCATATAGGCTGGACCTCATACCCAGGCCGTGCGGCCTTCACAGACCCTCAGATTCCCAATGGGATCCCCCAAGGAGGCCTGCTTTGGTCATCCTTACTCAGCAGGCCTGGAGAGAGGCAAGAGCCTGTGAACTGGGCCCTGGCCCCAGCACAGGTCTGACCAAGGCAGGCCCTTGAGCTCCTGTTACCTCCATGTAACCCCACCTACCCTTCCAGCCTGATTTCAAATCATTCCCCTTCGTGGACTCCACATGGATGTCCCCCAAACTCGACACTATCTCCCACTCCTCCCCTGTGCCTTTGGCCAGGCTGTGCCCCCTCCCTGGGATGCCCTCCTTCCATATCTCAGTCCCCCTTCAAAGCTAAGCTCAGCTGCTGCCTCCTCCTTGAAGCCTTCCCTGGTCTCCCCCAGTATCAGTGTCCCCTCCCTACTGCACTTTATTTAGCTGTCCATGTACCCATGTATCTTTCTCTGCCTGGGAGAATAGAAGCTCCTTGTGGGCAGGGATGAATGCCTTCTGGTCTTTGTCTCCCCAGAGCCTTGTGCAAGGCCTGGCATGCAGTAGGTGCTTCCAAGATGCTTGCTGGGCTTCTCCCTCCCTCCTCTCCTCTCACTTGGAACCAGGACAAGCCAGAGCTGGAAGGGCCCTCAAGAAGCCTTCCATGGGGAAACAGGGGAAACAGGAGGGGAGGGGCTCATGGAAAGCCATACACGGGAGGTTAAGAAGTCATGGTGAATGGGGCCCAGCTCTCCAAGCAAGCTCTTCCTACTATGATTTCATTCATAGACTAAAAATAAGTAGACTGAACATTCGCAAACAAATCAAAAACCAAAGAAACTCCATTAGACTAATATGCATGTGATTGTTCCCCCCTGGAGTAAACAGTCCTTAGTGGAAAAACCAGTCCTTCCCCTGGTAGGAAGCAGCTGCCAAAACCGTCTGTGGGGCATGGTTTATAAGAGGGTGCCAGCCAACCACGGCACCTACCCAAGACAGGCTGGGAAAGAGCCCGGAGCTTGTAACCGGAAGGCTGGGCTTTTCTCTCCAAGCCCTGGCATATACTCCCTGGGAATGTGCAAAAGGGTCACGTCTGCCTCTGGGCCTCAGTTTCCCCATCCATAAAACAGGGGCCACCGCACCTGCCTCACTTAGTGATTTCCTCAGCATAGTGAGGAAAGAGCTTTGGGAATCTTCAGGGTGGAGGAGTGGGAGCAGGCATGGTTGCTAGGGCCTAACCATGGTGAGTGGGGAGCAGAATTTCAGACCAGCAGCCCTGGCCCCAGCCCCACCCCCACCCCACAAGAGTCTACTAGACCAAGGCCCTTCTGTTTCCCCACTTGCTTCTCTTTTTCCATCTTTCTTAGCATCCCTGCTACTAGAAGGTCTGTCCCTTCCCCTTCTTTCCCCTCCTTGGCCTCAGGTCAATCCCTGGGAAGAAGAGAGTCCTGGCAAGGGGCCTGCCCCCAAAGACAGGAAAGGCTCCTTCTGGAAGTCCCTGGAGTTTCCCAACCTCAGGCAGAGGCCCAGAGGCAACACGTGGTCCCAGCAGACCCCAGAGATAAACCAGATCCAAGATCCAGGACCAGGAGGGACCAGAGAGATCACTTAGTCCTGCTGCCTTATTTTAAAGATAGGGAAACTGAGACCCAGGAAGGTGAAGAAGTCATCACAGAGCCAGAAGGACCCTGAGAGGCCATCTAGTCCAGCTCCCTGATTTTACAGATGAGGAAACTGAGGCCCCTGGAGGTCAGATCTCTTTTCTAGGGCCCCACAGCTAGTAAGCAGCAAAGCTGGAATATGAACCCAGGTCCTTTGATGCCAAGTACAGTGTGGTTGGCCTTTGTGTGCCGAAGTCATGCTCCTTCTCTGTCTTAGCCCCCATTACAGAAAAGGCACTTACAAAGCACTGAGATCTGCCAGCACCCTACACACATCCAGCCTCACCTCACCCCCAGACAGACTATGCTGAGGGTCTGATTGTACAGGTGGGCCGCACACGGGGCAGCCTCCAATGCCACTAGAATCAGATGAAAGTGAAATCAGGAAATATTAAACAAAATAAATAAAAGTACAATAGAACATGGGTAGCTTGGCACTCTAAAGCTAAGTCAATATGTGAGCCCAAGGGGGTGCGGATGTACCGGTCAATGCCCTTCCTTTGTATCTGATGCTCTGCTGTAACACAAACCCTCCGGTCACGGATCAGCCCCAGGAGGGCCCATGCCCCGGCTCCCTTAGCCTCTCAAGGACCTTGGATTCTTCCCACTCTCCTACTCACTGGCTGCACAAGGACGGAGAATGTCAGAAAAGTGTGCTGACTGGGCCCTTGGACTTGAGGTTACAGCATCGCCCCTGGCCCTCACTGTGCGAGACAGTCCCTTCACACCGCACTCACCAAAGCAGATTTTCCAAACCTTTTTGTCTCTTCTGGGAATTCCTAGGGCTCCCCTTCCCTGTGCCCTCAGATTAAAGCCTTTTCTCCATTTCACTGACAAAGTTTACTAAGAGCTTCCTCTTCTCCCCTCCTCCTCAATCACATCTCCCAGATGCCCCTGCCCCAACCTCCACCTCCCCGTCTCACAGACTCAGGGGCCCTTCTCCTCGCCAAGGTGAGCCCTCCACGTGCACAAGGGACCTTGTTCCATCCCATCTTCTCCAGACGATAGCCCCCTCTACCATCCCCACTCTCTCATCTGTCTTCAGTCTCTCCCTGTCCTGGCTGCTTCCTCCTGCCTACAAACACATCCCTGGCTCCCCATTCTTGATGGTTCATCCAAAGCAGCAAGTCTTCATCTCCTCCCTTTGGGGCCAACATCCTCTGGAAGGCTGCAGAGCAACTGCCTCTCTTCCCTCTCCACTCACGGTGTGGTTTCCTACCTCATCATGCCCCCCAGAGTGCCCTCCCCAAAGTTACCAGGGCTCTGTTAGCTGCCAAATCCAATGGCCTCGCCTCAGTCCTCATTCTTCCTGACCCCTCTGAAGCCTCTGACACCATCCATCACCCTCTCCTCCTGGATTCTCTCTCTGTTGTGTCTCTGTCTCTCTGTCTCTCCCTGTCTCACTCTCTTCCACTCTGTGTCTCTGTCTCTCCCTTTCCTTCCCCCATCTCTCTCTCTCTCTCTCCTCCCCCCTCCATCTCTCTCTCTCCCTCTCTTTCCCTGTCTCCCTCTCTCTCTCTCCGTCTCTCCCTGTCTAACTCTCTTCCTCTTTCTCTCCCTCTCCTTCTCCCCCCTACATCTCTGTCTGTCTCTGTCTCCCTCTCCTTCTCCCCCCTCCATATCTCTCTCTGTCTCCATCTCTCTCTCTGTCTCTCTCTCCCCCCGTCTCTCTCTCTCTGTCTCCATCTCTCTCTCTCTGTCTCTCTCTCCCCCCTCCTCTCTCTGTCTCTGTCTGTCTCTCTCTTTCTCTCTCCTCCCTTCCCTCCTCTCCCCTCTCCCCTCC
>NW_027185850.1:24865510-24867517 GCF_028583685.1 Petaurus breviceps papuanus | reverse complement strand
CTCTCTCTCTCTCTCTCTCTCTTTCTCTCTGTCTCTCTGTTTCTCTCCCCCCCCCATCTCTCTCCCTCTGGGCTCTCCTATCTCTCAGGACAGATCCCTCTCAGTCTCTTTTGTGGATCCCCCTCCAGGTCAGGCCTGCTACACTGTGGGCATCTCCAAAGGCTCTGTCCTGGACTTTCTCCTCTCGAAGTATCACTTCCCTTGGCAATCTCATCAGTTCCCATGGATCCCATTATCACCCCTCTGCTGAGGATTCTTGGGTCCTCTTATCCAGCTGCTGACCTCCAGTTTGCATCTCCAAATGACCAGTGGAGATTGTGACCTGGATATCCTGTAGATATTTTAGGCTCAATATGTTGAGCCTTCCCAGGAAGCAGCTAGGCAGTGCATCAGATATAGCTCTAGGCTTGGAGGCAGGAAGACCTGAGTTCAAATCTGACCTCAGACACTTACTAGCTGTGTGACCCTGAGCAAGTCACTTCACCTTGGTTGCCTCCATCTTGTTCAACTTTCTCATCTAACAGATGAAGAAACAGGTCAACCAGGTGACTGTGGTGATGAGGGTCTGGAGTCCATGCCCTCTGATTCTAGCCTGCTCTGTCCCAGTTGTGAGATGTTGGAGTTGAAGGCCTTTCTTAAGAAATCTCCAAGAAATGAGAGGTCAGCCTCATCCCAAATTATATGATAACGATGACCATGACAAGAATTATAATAAAGAAATAATAACAGGAATAGCTAGCATGAATGATTATTTCTCCCCTATAATAAGAGTCAATTACAGAATAAAGATGAAGGGTTTTCCCCTTCCTTTCCTCCTTAGACAGCAGCCCTTGTAGGTTACACAGTCGGCCTCTGATGGGTTCGTAAGGATAGAAAATCTTGGGCCACAGTGACCCCACAGAAAAACTCAGAGCTGATCGAAAGGGACAGAAAGTTTCCTTTTGGTGAGCTAATACATTCCAGCCCATTGTGCTTTACTCAGATAGGTCTGGGTAAAAGTGGATTCCCCGCTCTGTCTCAATCACCCTAGACAGGGTGCCATGAGTACAGCTAAATCTCTTTGACCACGACTGAGTGACCAGAGCCCCTGCCCCCAGACAATCATTAGAATAAGCCCACTTCTGATTATAATATTCATTCTCATTACTCGTTAACCAGTCAGAGCTGATCACTGACCTCAGGAACACCCACTCTTCCAAGGCCATCTAAGCAATGAGTGGGTTCTGTGAGGGGTCTCTGTCATTCAAGAGTTCCACTGACCCCTTTGTTATCTGCTAATGTGATTCATAAAATGACTAATTACCCAGAAATGATGTCTCTCAAACTTCTTATCGTCAGAGCCCTTTAAGGTTTCCAAAGCACTTTTCACATGTTACAACATTTAATCCTCACAACGCTAGGAGGCAAATGCTGCCATTATCCCCATTTTAAAGAGGAGGAAACTGAGGCAGACAGAGGTTATGATTTGAACTCAGGTCTTCCTGACTCCAGGCCCAAAGCTCTATCCACCAAGCCAGAGATGTGGTTTATGAGGTCTATTATAGCATAGGCCCATGAAGGCAAACTAGGTCAGTCCAGGGAAGTCATTTAAGAAAACCATCCAGTCCATTGCCTTGTTTTCTTTTGGCCTATCCTGATTTGTTTTACGCCCTTGGCAAAGGGAAGTTGACATTCTGTTCCGGTTAAGCTAGGTGGTCTCCCAGCATGTCTGACATCCAATGTGGGTACCCTGGACCTGAGTTCAGAGAAGGGAGAGCTCACATGGGGTGGACTGATAAGGAAAGACTTCCTGGAAGACGCAGCGTTGGATGAGGAGGGAGCCAGTGGTCTCTTCCCACCTTCACAGTCTATGACTTTAAAGTTATAAAAATGGTAACTCCCTGAGAAGTGGCAGAACTTTGGAAATCCATGTCTCTCTCTGCTCTGGGGACAATAATCAGACCAACACCCTTGCCTAGGAAAGGAAGGAAGGAAGGAAGGAAGGAAGGAAGGAAGGAAGGAAGGAAG
>NW_027185850.1:24854136-24865500 GCF_028583685.1 Petaurus breviceps papuanus | reverse complement strand
GAAGGAAGGAAGGAAGGAAGGAAGGAAGGAAGGAAGGAAGGAAGGAAGGAAGGAAGGAAGGAAGGAAGGGAGAAAAGAAAGGAGAGAAGAAAGCAAGCCATGTTGCCCAACTGAAAGTCTGGTCCCCACTGGCCTGCATCTTCTCTTCCATTGAGATTTCTGCTTGCCCTTCATTCTGGAGGAGAACCACGACATCAGGGAAGTGATGCCATGACACCCAAGTGCATCCTGGGCCCAACTCAAGTCACTCCCTTCCAGAAGCCTCCTCAGAGCCCCCAGGTTGGCAGTGGTCTGCCCCCTCAGGCCTCACCTGGCCTTGGAACTCCGTGAAGTACTGATCTGCACACGTGTCTCACTGATTTCCCAGACAAATACCTCAGGGATTGTGAATTATCTCCATTTTTAATTTGCCCATAGCCATACAGAGCCAACAGGGATGCACCAGGCAATGACTATGCCCAGTGGGGACAGGGCTTTCTTTAAAGAGCTGAGCCAAGAAGGCCAGGAGTGGGCCCCATATCCAGAATCACCCTCTGGCAAGATGCAGGGACCTCTCTAGGGACCTTTGCTCCAGAGTCAGGAGGGATAGTGATTTGTCTGTGTGTCCTCTATCTCCTATCAGACAGAGGCCCCAGTGGGACCAGAGACTAGGGACAATCCATCTTTGTCTCCCTAACAGGGCCTACCAGGGACCTTGCCTATGGTAGGTATTCACTAAACAACATGGGGAAAAAAGAAAGGAAGAAAGAATAAAAGAACAGAGGAGGAAAATCTCAACTCCTTCCTAGGCTGTGCATAGGTTCATCACAGGGTCACAGATTTAGAGCCGAAAGGATCTTAGAGGTCCCCTAATTTTACAGAAAAGGAAACTGAGATGCGTCAAAGGTGAGATTTGAACCCAGGTTTTCCCGACTCCAAGCCCAAGCTCTCCCCACCAGACCGCGGCATCAGGCTGAGACAGGAGGAGCCGTGCTGTAGTAAGAGCATCTGACTGAGCTGCAGAGGCCCTGGGCTTGCTGCTTCCCCCACCCCCCTGGGGAGGGCAGACACTTCACTGCTATGAACCTCAGTTTCCTCACCTAGAACATCAATCAACTAGGGCTGACTAGGGCCTGGCCCTGGCTAAGCCCCCCAGAGACCCAAAGACAGGAGGGAAGCAAGCCCTGCCCTCGGGGAGCTCACATTTCCATGGGTCAGTTACTCCCCTTGACCTCCCAGGGTAGTTGGGAAGCTCCAAGAAGATACCAGAGCTAAGGCAGCACTTCCCAAGCCTGAAGGAACCTTAGGAAAATGTCAGCTGTTAGGACTGACCGCAGGCGGTATTTCATGAACCAGAATAAATACAGGAATGCCCCCCCCATACACACACACACACACTCACACTCTCACACACACACACACCCCCAACCTGGGCAGCGTGTCTTTCTTTCAGTCCCAGGCCTAAGTGAGAGGAGCCCAATCCACATCTCACACACCAGGCTCAGTCACAGTCAGGCCAGAAGGAGCCACAGGCCAGGCAGGCTCCCAAGACACAAGGGTTCCCATCAACAAGCAGGGGAAGTGGACCAAGCTAAGACGAAGCGGTCAAGGAGGACGGTGGCTGGCGGGTCTGAAGGGATCATTACTCTTATACACCTCAGTGCCTTTAAAGGCCCCTCCAACGCTAAGACCCAAGACTTTATCACTGTTATTAGTTGGCTTGGGGGTCTGGGCTGCAAACCTGGCCCTTGCCCTGTCCCATCCCCCTAATTTGGGTTTCACCTTCCAGGAGGGTTCAGGCCACGCAGGGAGGGCCGTGCAAGCCCAGGTGATGCTTTTGCTTTCTGCTGCCTGATCCTCCCATTGGCTTGGCCCAGAGGTGCTGTCAGTGATGGCTATGGTCACTGACCTCACGACAGTGTGTTGTCACTACATGGACAGCCCTGGCACAACCGGCCTGGGCTCAGGAAGGCAAAGCCCCAGCCCTAGGGAATCCCAGTCAAGGAAGCCCAGACCCCCAGGGATATGTGGCCCAGCCAAACAGCTCTCCCTGGACTCTCTGGTCTCCCCTCTTCTAGACACATGGTGCTGCCACTGTAGTACCTGGCCCAGCCTCTCTCTTCTCCTCTCAGTGGAAGGGAGGCCGGTGCCCTCCTCATCAGGACTTCCTATTCCCACAGCTCAAAACTGCTCCCCCACCCTGAGTGTGTGATAAACATTTTCTAAGCCCCTACTATGTGCCAGGCACAGGCACAGATGCCAGTGTGCCAGTTCCCTACAAAGAGCACCCCCGGGATGGACAGCTCTCAGGCAGTGGGGTGGACCCCAGGCCAGGTGCCTGCTGGGCACTTCCAGCCAGACTTTCCCTCAGCACCTCCTTCTCCTCTTGGTTTCATCTCCCCAGCCAGCTGTCCTTTTGGGCTTTCCTGCCAGGCAGGCATGGAGGCTTCCAGTCCTCTCTGCCTTTTCTCCCCCCCAGGGAGCCGACTCCTAGGGATTTTATCTCCGTAATGCTGCTTCTGGGGTTCCTTTATCAGGCATCATCAGCACCAGGGCCAACGCCCCAGCTCAAGCCCCCACCCACCCTGCCTACTGCAATAGCTACCCAGCCTCCCTGCCTGTCTCTCCCCCTCCAACCTGCCCTCCATGGGCACCACAGCACAGGTCTGATCATGTCACTCTCCAGCTCAAAGACTTGTCATGGCTTCCCACTCATTGCCAAGTAAGGCTTGAACCCCTTAGGCTGGCACTCCAGGCCCTGAGAGAGCCAGCACCGACTTCCCTTTCCAGCCTTCACTCATATCACTGCCCTTCCCTTTGAGTCCCTGGTCATCCTCATCTCCCCATCTCTGTTCCTGGCTTCAAGAGGTGGCTGAGAGCCTGGGCACCTCCCAGTGCAGGGAGCTTATCACCCCTCCCCCCAAATAACCTTCATTGTTAGACTCGGTCCTTCGATCCAGCCTAAATCAGCCTCTTTGTCCCTAATCCCCATAGCTCTGGGTTCAGCCCTCTGAGACAGCAGAATTCCCCCATTACGATAGCCCTTTGAAGACAACTACCATGTTCTCCCCAGCTACATGCCCCCAAGTCCCTGCAACCGATCCCCAAATGGTACAGACTCTATAAAGTACCCCTAGGAGAGCCCTGGCCTTAGAGTCAGGAGGAGTGGTCTGAATCCCAGCTGAGACATTTACTAACAATTACATGACCTCTGGCATGGCCCCTTCACCTCACTTGGCCTGTTTCTGCATCTCTAAAATGGGCATCATAATCCCCACTCTGTCTTCTTCACAGGGTAACGTGAAGAAAGCCTTCTAGGGGCCTTCCAACACTCCAAGAACGGGAGCTGCTGTCCTCCCTCCCCAGGAGCCCATCTCCTCTGTCTCACCCCTCCCCCAGAATCTGGCTCCAATGTGACCCTGGCATCAGGAGGGCTCTGCCAGCACCACGGGCTGTGAACGCAAAAATGCCCCTCATCCCAGGGCCAACCTTGCCAAGGACGAGAGGCTCGGCTTCAGGACAGTGTCCAGCAGGTGAATACTCCAGCCAGAGACACTCACAAAGATTGTTTCCTATGTCACAGAGAGGCCTTGATCTACCTTAAGGTTAGCATCTGTGGGCGTGGTCTTAAAAGGGCAGAAGCAGACACGCTGCTATCATCACTACAGAAGAAAAAAATCCTGAATCCCTTTGGTGAGACAGAGAGACAGAGACAGAGAGAGAGGGAGAGAGAGAGACAGAGAGACAGAGACAGAGAGAGAGAGGGAGAGAGAGGCTGTCCCGTTGCCTGGGATGCCCTCCCTTCTCCCTCCTCCGCCTTAGAAGGCTCAGTCTAGTAACTCCCTCCTTCATGAAGCCTCCCCTGACCCTCCAAGGCCCCGGTGCTCCCCACGTCTTCACTGGCTTTTGTACAACCCCGGTGCCCCAGATGGACAGGTCCAGAGGGGCTGCAATCAGCATCCAAGAGTCGCCCCTAGAGCCGGAGGTGTTTGAGAGTAACAACCCGGGACCAGAAGCTCCTGGAGGCAGGGGCTCTGTCGTCCTTACCATCGCCGCCGGTATACATGTGAAGTCTAACCCTAACATTACTGTCCCATCTTACAGATGGGGAAACTGAGGCTGCGAGGCCTTGGCTGCAGAGCTCCGGGCGGGGCTGCCGGCCCCACGGCTGAGGAGCAGGAGTGCCCCGCCCCCAGGTCTCCATCCCTCCATCGCCCTCCTCCCCCCATCCCTCCATCGCCCTCCTCCCCGAGCCCCAACAAACTTGTCCAGGCCGCGGCTCCTACTTGGGCTGCAGGTAGGTGAGTGCCTCGGAGAACTGGTTGGTGAGGAAGAGGTCGAGGGCGGTCATGCATTCGTCCAAGGCCACGTTCAGGTTGGACACTGAGGGTCTGCTGCAAAGAGACAGCGCGTTTTAAAACAGGAGGGTCCCCCGGGGAGCGAGAGCCCCCCCCCCCTCCTGGACCCAGCACGCCGCGGGGACGGGTCCTGGGCACGGCCCCTCGACCTTCCCCGGCGCCTGGCACTGGGCCGCATTCATTCCCTATCTATACGTGGGGCAGGGGCTGACACCTGGGAGGCCTTGGCCCGGTCACTGATTGATCGATAGAGTGAGAAGAGCCCAGCCCCGCCCCTGCCATCCCCCCCCCCACCGCGGGCCTCGTTTCCTCCTCTGTAAATGGGGGCGGGGCTCCCCAGGCCTGACTGAGCCGGGAGCGGCTCTGACCCTCCCTGGCCGGTGACCCCCTGGCCCCGGGGCCCCCAGAGTTGGAGCACAGTGTGGGGAAGGATCCCAGTTCAGATCCTCCCAGCTGCGTCCACTTCTGCAGGTGGAGGGCAGAACCCACTTTATAGAAGACAGGAGGGGAGGCCCCAGGCTGGGCCCCCGGGGTGCAGGGGCCCAAAGCTAAGAGCGCTCTCTGAAGGTGAAGCCTAACAGGTACAAATGTAAATGCCCGGACCAGGGTCCAAAACCTGAGCAGCCCAGGAAGAGGAAAGGGAGACAACAGGCGGTGAAGAAAATCCGGAGGGCTCAGTGGCCCTCAAGCCAAGGGCAGGAAGGCTCCCGCCCACGAGGACGCGGCTGCAGAGACAGGGGGTGGGGAGGGGGCCCACGTGCGGGCCGCCTCGGAGGGCAGAGGGGCGGACCTGGGGGAAGCTTCCCAACAGTGGGGGGGGGGGGGCCCCTCTCCACCGAGGCCCCGCCTCTGGGGCCACCGGCTCCTCTTCTTTTCAGTTTATCTTGTGCATTTAACGACGGGATTCTGGGAAAGGTCGGATCCGCGCCCTCACAGCACAGACGGGGAAACTCAGGCGGGGCCCCACGCTCACCCAGGGCTCCAGCCTCCCCAGACCCAGCCGCCCGTCCTTGTCCCAGGTGCGAGCACTTCCTCCACAGGTGCTGATCGCAGCCCATCCCGCCCGGCCAGGCTTCTTAATTCCGGTTCATGTCCAGCAACACGCATTTAGTAACTGCCTGCTGTATGCCAGGCGCCCCGCCTCCCGCCCCCCGCTGGGTTCCCGCTCCAGGGACCCTCTTTTCCAGCCCGCCCCTCCCCCCGCTCCCCCTGACGCCTGGGCACTTCCGGCCTCTCTGAACTGGGGGGTCTGGGGGCCCCCATGTGGCCCCCCCCACTTTACAGAGGAGGCCCCGGGGCCCAGCGGGGTCAGGGCTTGCCCGAGGGGCCCTAACTCGGTGAGCCCCCCACCCACGGCCGTTTACCTGGGGCTGGGGTCTAGGCTCGTCCCCCGAGGTTTAGAGATAAGGGCCACAAGTCTCTGCATCGGTCAGGCCCTTCAGCGCCCCTGCTGCCCTGGGGCCGGCCCATGCCCGGGAAAGGGGAAGAAGCGGCCCGACCTCGAGCGGGCGCGCCCTGCGCAGGAGCCCCCTACAGGCCGAGCCTGAGCCAGAGCGAGGCGGGCAGAGCGCCCCTTGCCGGAGGAGCGGGGAGGGACGGGAAGGAGGTGCCCTGCGCAGGCGCCCCCTACAGACTGAGCCTGCTGGCGGGGCGGCTCGGGGTGGAGTGGGGGCGGGGCAAGGAGGAGGTGCCCTGCGCAGGCGCCCCCTACAGACTGAGCCTGCTGGCGGGGCAAGGAGGAGGTGCCCTGCGCAGGCGCCCCCTACAGGCCTAGCCTGAGCCACAGCGAGGTGGGGCAGCTCCCCAAGGGCAAAGGGCCTTTCTTTGCATCCCCAAGTCTTAGGCTCCCTGGCATACAATAGGAGCCTAATAGATGTTAGTTGGCGGGCCGCCCTTGGCCCCTGCATTTTCTGGAGCAGCCGCCCGAGGCCAGGTGTCCCCGGCAGCATGTGCCCTCCCCCCGCTGCCCGCTCGGTCCGTGCCGGGAGGGCAGGAGGGGAACGCGCCTTCTCACGGGGCTGATCACTTGCATGTGTCAGTTTCCTCCCATCGCCCCGCCCCTCTGCCAGTTTCTCGCCGGCCTGCTTCTCCTTCAGGCTGTGCGGCTCTCACTCGCGGGCTCTGTCTCCCTCTTTCCACTGGCCGAAGCTGGCCCGGGGGTGGGGGAGCCGCCCGAGTCCGCCCCAGCCCACCCCGCGCTGCCCTGCTTCCCTCCCTCAGCACCAAGGAGTATCCTCCGAAAAAGCCTCCTGAAGGCTTCAGGACGACGCGGCAGCCGCACATGTCAACGTTCTAGCCCCCAGAGGGCTCCGAGGCCGGGGGAGTGGCTGCGGCCACATCCTTCTGCCCGGGCACTAGTCCTTTCAGGGAGGGCTTAGAGATCGCCTAGTCCCACCTCTTCCAGAAACCGAAGCCCAGAGAAGGTCACGCTATTGCAAGAGCAGGACCAGAACTCAGTTCCCTCAGCCCCTCACTCTCGGCCCTTTCCTGTGTTTTGGCTCACAGTAGGTGCTTTATGGTTGACTTGACTCTTCACTGACTCTAAATTCTCTAAATGTCTGTGAACGAGGTCCAGAATCCATCCCATGCTTAAGAAGGATATCGAGATTAGAGTTAACGTGGGATTTGGGGGAAAGCGTTGCAATCATCAGGGTTGAGGGGAAGGGCCAACCAGCAGCCAAGGTGCCCACCCTCGGCAGCTCCTGGTTCACAAGTCAGCCTTCACCAGCCCTTGGTAAATACTGCCCGGCATGAGTAAGCGCAGGGAGAGAACTCAGCCAGCACATAGGGCACAGCCCCAAAGACGAATCCGAGGATGTATTCTCATACCAGATATTGGCCAGAGAAATAGCCATGTCAGGGTCTAGGGGGCACAGTGAATACAGCCCTGGAGTCAGGAGGACCTGAGTTCAAATCCAGCCTCAGACACTTAACACTTACTAGCTGTGTGACCTTGGGCAAGTCACTCAACCCCACTTGCCCTGCCCTCCCCGCTGCAAAAAGACAAAAAAAAAAAAAGAGAAATAACCAGGTCCTATGCCCTCCTCCCACCCCCAGGTAACTGAGGACTACAATTGTGACTTGGAACCATTGCCTACAGAATGGACAAGCACTTAGAACTGTAGCACGTTAAAACAAGTCAGGACGACAAGCATTTATTAAGCACCTACTATGTTCCAGGCACTTCGCTAAGTGCTTGGGACACAAAGAAAGGAGGGGGAAAAAGATGGAAAATGTCGCAGCTGGGAGGGGTCTTAGAACAGGGACCATCAGAGCTAGAAGGAACCTTAGTAGACATGAGTAGAACAAGAGAATTGTCTTCAAGCAACTTTAGGCTGTTTTTTCCAAAAGGAGAACTGTCCCAGAATGGGACAGGCCAGCTCAGAAGGTGGTGAACTCCTCCTCACTGGGAAGCTACAAACCATAGTCTGGAGAATGTAGATAGCAGGGCTCCTCGTCCAGTCCTAGGGGGCCCTGGAGGTCTTGTACTGCTCTGAGAGACTCTGATTCTGTTTACCTACTGAACCCCAACTCCATTTTATAGAGGAGTCACCTTTCAGCCAAGGCTAGATGCCAGGGCTCCTGACTCTCAGTCCAACACCTTTCCACAACCAGGAGTCCTCAGACCAGATCAGGATTTGGTCCTGGGTTCCCTCCATGGATTATTTCTAATTTACCCAGTCTATGTATTATTTGTGTATAGTTGTTGAAAGAATACTTATTTTAAAAACTTAGCATAGGGCCTGGCAAATAGCAGGCCCTTAAGGAATGCTTGTTTCTCCCCTTCCCCTTTTCTATAAGATGCAGGCCATTAATATTATTAACTAACCCAACACCCTCATGTTACATATGGCGACACCGAGGCCCAGGGACTTCCTCTCTGTGCAAGTCCTGCCCCTAGCACTGGCCAAGACGCTTCACCTCTCTTGGCCTCAGTTTCTCCTTGTTTAACATGAGAGGGCTGGACTGGCTGGCCCCTGGCCAGCCTCAGTGATAGCTCACATTTCTAAAGCACTTTACATTTATTATGTTGTTTGATCCTTGGGAAGCCTTGGGAAGATTGCTATTACGATCCCCATTTTACCAAGGAGGAAACTGAGGAAGAGGTGAAGTGACTTACCCAGGGTCACACAGTTAGTGTGCTGGTAAACATTTAACTACCAGGATGTGTACATCAGATACAGTTTGACACTGAACCTGCCTGCATTAGTAAGATTTTCTCCATCCCTTTCCAAAGTCTAGACAGTCAATAAGCCCATCAACGAAGTTCTTATTTGTAGCATCTGCCAGTTTCTAAGATATAAATGGTAATGCTGAAAAATTTAACAATCAGCTCCAGCACACCCTCGAACTCCATTCTTGCTGACTCCAAGCCCAGCACACTTCCCCACCGTACCACCCAGCTGCTTCCTAGAATTCTGCGGCAAGCTACTTAACCTCTCTGGGCAGCTAGGTGTTCCAGTGGATAGAGGTCTGGGCTGGAATCAGGAAGGAGGCCTGAGCTCACATCTGACCTCAGACATTTACCAGCTCTCTGACCCCAGGCAAATCTCCCTGTCTCAGTTTCCCCATCTATAAAATGGGGGCAAAAATAGCACTTAGCTCTCAAGGTTGTTGTGAGGAGGAAGTGAGATGATAATCTTAAAGCACTTAGTGTAGTGACCGGCATGCAGTAGGTGCTTAATAAATGCCTGCCTCAGTTTCCCCAGTTTCCATGAGCGGCTTGGACTGGATGACTTCAGAAGGCCCTTCCAACTTCTAATCTATAACTGTGTGACCCTGGGTCATTCTCTTGACCTATCTGAGCCTTAGTTTCCCCATCTGTTAAATGAGCGGATTGGACTCAGTGGCCTCCAAGGCAAGCTCCCCTACACACATCCACACATCTCAAACACCCCCTAGTCCCCTTCCTGTCCCATCCCAGGGTTTGGCTCTGGGAGAAAGAGCCACATGGTCCTGGTGCCTTGGAAAAGCTGCAGGGTTCCCACTGAGTGGGGGGGAGGGCGCCCCATTATTTCCACCTGCCAGTGGCACAGGCCCAGCCCGTGCCTCCCCCCCCCCCAGTGATTAGTCATGCTCAGCCTCCCCTTCCCAGCTCCAGCTGGTACATCCCAGACAGCGGCTGCTGCCTGAGGCTGGGTGCCAGGAAGCACTTACCCGCTGGGCAGGGAGGCTTCATCCCTGGCTGTGCTCATTGGGGGGCCAGGCAGGGTCCGGTCCAGCTCCAGGGAATGGCATGGACTCCTGCCTCCCAGCAGCTGCCAAGAGGCCGAGAGGGCAGGGGCCCGGCCGCTGCTGATTGGCCACAGGGGAGGGCTCCACGTCGTTCTGCCAGCTGGGCTCAGGTGCAGGGCGGGCTGAAACCTGAGCCCCAGCTGTTTGCTTTGTTAAATCTTCCCTCCCTCCCGCTGCCTGCTGCGGAAGGGCGATGGGACAGGGAGAGCTGTGCTGGAGGAAGGTGTCAAGCGGGCAGAGCCACTGATCCAAGCCCAGATGGGGCTCTGCCGTCAGCCGGGCCGGACCCCTCATCTGACAGACAAGGGAAAATGAGGTGGGGGAAGGGAAGGGACTGGCCCGAGCTGCCTGGAAACGAGACTGCTTCACCATGACTTGGCCAGGGTAAATCCCTGCCCCTCTCTGGCCTCAATTTTTCATCTATGAAATGGGTCGATAACCCTGACCCGGTGACCCTCCCAGGGGCATCCTAAGAGTCATGCCTTGCACATTCGTGTAGGATGATGTATGGTTTACCAAAGCCATGCACATCCATGTTCTCGTGTGCCCCCCTCACCACGCCCACACTACTAAGGAAGGTGGCTTGAGTAGCACTGCTACCTCTTTTTGACAGATGAGGAAACTGAGGCACAGAGAGCTAAGCTGCTTGCCTATGACCGCACAGCTAGTAGCAGTCTGAGCCAGCACTCAGCCCAAGGCTCCTTCTGAGTCCAGTTTTGTTGGGGGTCTAAGGGCTCAGGCAGAGGAGATGAGGCTGGACAGACAGAAAACCCTGAACATCCACCTAAGAAGTTTGGGCTTGATCCTGTAGGCAGTAGGGAGCCAAAGGAGGTTACTGAGCAGGGGAGTAGCCGTGCAAAAGTGCTGTTTTAGGAAGCTGGACCCAGCAGAGCTGTGTGGCACAGACCAAGACTGGTCTCCCTGACTTCAGTTCTCCTCTCCAATCCTTCACTTTGATTTCTTCTTCTTCTTTTTTTGGCTTTTTGGAGGGTGGAAGGCAGGACAATTGGGGTTAAGTGACTTGCTCAAGGTCACACGGCTAGTTTTGTGTTAAGTGTCTGAGGCTGGATTTGAACTCAGGTCCTTCTGACTCCAGGGCTGGTGCTCTATTCACTGTGCCACCTAGCCACCCCCTTCACGTTGATTTCAAGACCTCAGTGGATTTGTGGTCTCATTCCCACAATGTAGATTTCTACCTTTCGGCTGCCTCATCCAGTGAGGTTGCTGCCCTGGCTTCCTGTTCTCAGGATCTCGCTCCCCCACTGGAAGGCGAGCTCTCTACAAGGAGGGAGTGTTTCTCATTGCATTTATACCCCAGGGCCCAGCAAAACGAAGGTGCTTAATAAGTGCTCACTGACTGACTCTAAGTCCTCGTGGAGGGTCCACTCAGGTCCCTGCATGGCTGGTTGCTGCCGGCACTCTCACCACCTGCTGGTCCTTTGCACTTCTCCGGCCAGCCACACGACCTCCTGAATGATGGCACGTCTTGAACTCGGGGCTGCAAGGGTCACGTGCTTCACACTGCTTTGGCTCACCATGTATTCCCTGGGTCACCCAGTGGGTCACCCAAGTCCTCTACAAAGCTGGTAAAACCATGCCCTTCACTGCTCAAGAACTTTCCCTATTGCCTTTGAGGCCACTTTAGCACCCACTCCCTAGCATCCCAGCATTCCAGGCCTGCACTGCTTGGGGCTGCCTTCCCTTCCTTCAGTGCCCAGACCTGGTACCACTTCCTCCCTGAAGCCTTCCCTGATGCCCACCCCAGCCCCAGTTCTCCCTCCTTCTCCCCCTC
>NW_027185850.1:24831408-24854036 GCF_028583685.1 Petaurus breviceps papuanus | reverse complement strand
TGCATGTGTGAGTGTGTGTATTGTGTTGTGTGTGTGCATGTGTGAGCCGTTCTCAGACTCCCTTCATTTTTAGCACATTCCGACCCACTCCCCTCTCTCCCCCCCCTCTGTCTCTCTCTCTCTTTCCTAAAACTTTTCCCAGAATCCTTTGCCCAGCATCACGGTTCCTGGCACATTATAGGCCTCCTCCAGCTCTTTCCTGTGCCCTCACTGCTCCCAATCTGTGTGACTCTTTGCTGCTTCTGAGTCCTGCTCACACATGCACACACACAACACAATACACACACTCACACATGCATACATACACTTGCATGCACACAACACACACAAACTCACATGTGCACACCCACTCATTCATATATACACATACACACACTCACACATGCATACAGATACTAGCATACACATGACACGCAAGCTCACGTATGCACTTGCCCTCACACACATAGGGACTCAGGTGTCAGAAGAGGCTGAGGGTGCCCCGATGCCAGTCACTGCCCCCTCCCGCTCTGAGCACACACGCATGCAGCCTTGCCTGGAGCTGTGGGATTGTCAGACAGTGTTCCCCCTCTCCCCTGGCCCCAGGGCCCCCTCAGACTGTCCACCTCATGCACAGCTGGCCCAGAGCAGTGCAGCAGACAGGACAGAGCCAGGCAACCTCGCACAGAGGGCCTCATGAAGACCGCTGTTCAAGCCCGTTCTTAAAGCAGTGCAAGACTGCGTTAGCCCCCTTGGCTACCTATAGATACCGCTGACCTTGTGGTCCACTAAAACTACCAGATCTTTTTCAGATGAACTGCCCTCTAGCCATATGTCTCCCTTCTGGCACTAGCAAAGTTGATTCCTTGAACCCAAGTAGAAGGTGTTCCCTTCATGCCTTTCAGAGTTTCAGACCACTAGTCAAGGCTATCAGGATCCTCTGGGATCCCAGCTTTGGGGATCTGCAGATAGAAGGAGCCTACCATCTCACCAGGGCCAGGGCCAGGGCCAGGGCCCACCTCAGAGCCACGAGAACAGGGCTAGTCTGGACTCCAACATCAGACCATGTGGCCTGATGCAAACCACTGGCCAGCTCTCTGAGATGCAGAGAGAGGGTGCTAGTGTGCCCTGATAGACTTTTCCTACTGGGAGTTTCCCTCCCTCCCTCCTGCTGGGCCTCAGTAGGCCTCATGATGTCCACGATGCCACACCCTGCTGGATGCAGCTTAGGTGGGAGGGCTGGGGCCTCTGAGTCACAGGTAGGAAGGGCGGATGCACAGGGCAGGGAAGGGGTTCTTCCTGGGACGCCCCACCATGTCCCAGGCCAGCCCTGGCTGAACTCTCCCTGCCCCACCCGCTTCCAGGCCACACCCCTGCAACAGATGGACTTGCTCGTGAGTCATGCCACTCCCAAAGTTTCCCAGCATCCTGGAGACAACATGACCTTGAAAGGGTCATTGAAACCCAGCTGGAAGAGAGCATGAGTGTAGACAACGTCAGAGGGAGGAGGCAGGGAATGCCTTAGAGCAAGGACCGGGGAAGGGGCCTTAGAAACAGAGAGGGAAGAGTTGTGATAAGAGGGAGGGAGGAGGGAAGGAGGGGAGGAGAGAGGGAAGGAGGGAGGAAGGAAGGAAGGAAGGAAGGAAGGAAGGAAGGAAGGAAGGAAGGAAGGAAGGAAGGAAGGAAGGAAGGAAGGAAGGAAGGAAGGAAGGAGAAGAAAAAGGAAGGGAGGGAGGGAGAAAGGAAGGAGGGAGGGAGGAAGGAAGAAGGGAGGGAGGAAGAGAACATACATTTATTAAGCACCTACTGTGTGTCCTCTGAAAGTACCTCCCATCCACAATGCACATAATATAGTGTATGTTCATAGTTGTTTGCTCCTTCCATTAGACTGTGAGCTTCCTGAGGGCAGGAGTAGGAAGGGAGTGAAATTTGTGACAAATGCGAAGAAAATTAAAGGGATGTGTTTGGAAGAAAATCCTAGCAGCAGGGACTTGGTTGAAGGCATAGAGGTAAGTGGTTGACCTGGGATTTCATTAGCATAGGGAACTCCCAAGTGAGGGAAGTCCTTCTCTGGACGCAGGTCACCACCTCCTCTGGGATTTAGAGTCTTAGACGCCCACAGCAGCAAGGGGTCAGATGACTCTCCAGAATGCAGTCGGCATATCAGAATCAAGACTTGCCCGGGTCTTCCTGGCTTGCAGTTGGTCCTCCATCTACTATGCAACACTGAGATTGAATGCTCATCATATTTGCAGGTAACCCAAAACTGGGATCCAAAAGGATCTTGACAGGCTTGAATAATGGGTTAAACCCAAGAAAATAAATTTTAATAGGGGTAAATGTAACATCTTAAATCTGGGTTCAAGGATGCAATGTCACAAGGACAAGAGAGAGAAGATCTAGCTAGACAGCAATTCATCTGAAAAAGATCTGGGGCTCTTAGTGGATGATAAGCCCAACAGGAGTTAGCAGTGTGACAGGGAAGCCAAGAGGGCTGACATTAAGAGGAATCTATGTTGTGATAGTCATGACATTCATGGCAATGACTGACCCAAGGTTTTAGAGTTTGGAAAGTTCTCCCCATGTAGAATTATCTCATCTTACAAAAGTGACCTGAGGCCCAGAGATATTAAGTGATTTACCCAACATGACACATCGAGGCCTCAAAACCCAGCAGCCTTGAGCTTCTAAACTTTAAAAAATGATCCAACTTGAGAGCTGGACCAGAGTTGGGATTGAACCCAGGTCTCTCCTAACCTCTCACGTCCAGGATTCTTTGCACTGTACCTACACTGGAGGGTGGGGGAGGTTGGGGGAAGGGATGACAGTCACTGGATAAGAAAATCTTGCATTCCTGTTTCTGATAAACAAATCTTACCACCACCACCCCATGGGCTAGGTGGGTAAGGCCAGATTTATGCAAATGTATTAAGTTTGCCCATCAGCCAGACAACAGGCCTTCTCCAGGACTGGACAGCACCCCACCACCCCTACCCAGAAGCCCTCTCTTCTAGTTTCTGATCTGGTTGCCCTGGAGCTTTATTAAATAATTCAAGGGTTCGCAGAGCATTCCACAAAGGCCCTCCCCATCCCAGCCCTTTAATATTTGATCTGTACCCCCTCCCCTTTTCCCTGTGGGGGCATGATCCTGCCCTTTTCCTCTGACTGTGACTCCACCCTCTTCTCAGCCCCTCTCTGTCCTTCCAGAGCCTTGGCCCTGGGAGGTATTTCCAGCTACATGGCTCACCAGAGCATGGTCTGATAGGAGACTGATAGTAACCCTGACCTGAGCATCACACACACGCTGTGGGCTGAGGCCCTGGGACATTGTCTGTTACAATAGGAAAAGAAGCTGACTTCCCACATCCCAAGGCTGGTGCCCAGATTCAACACTCTGTTTGCCTTGCCTTAGTTACACCTCTGCTTTGGCCCATCAGCCAGGCCCAGGTTTCTTCTATCCTTCCCCATGAAGTCAGTGATCCCAGCTCTGGGCAAGCTGCCTGACTGCAGGCAGGGCAAAGGTCACGTGTTAGAGGCCCCACACCTGCTTTGTGTGGCTGGGATTGGTCTCCCTTGAGCTGGGCCTGGGGAAGACCAGGAAGAGTGTCCTCAGGATTTGTTTGGGGTTTGCAGGGTGGAATCAGGTTTGGAATCTTGGTTTCGCTCCGTCTGTCCTGAGGCATAAAAGGCCCAGACAATGGCCATGGGCTTGGGCAGAATTCTCCCTCTCTGTCCCTTTGCCTTTCCCTAGCTAATATGGCTAATTGCCCCGGGTGAACTTAGGGGCTGAGGGGAGAAGTGTTTTATTTTCTCTGTTCTAAGACCTTCCCAACTCTGATAGTCTAGGTCAAGAGTCCCTTCTAGTTCTGACATGACCTTCCCAACCCAATCTACTTACTTAGCTGCCAAAGGCATTTTTCTAAAGTAGAGGATCCCTGCCCCTCCTCAATAACCTCCAATGGCTCCCTATTATCCTCATGGTCAAATATAAACTGCTTTGGCTTTAAAAGTCCTTCATGGTAGAAACAGGACTTCCACCTGGCTCCTGCTTCCACCTCCCCTAAAACATGTAAAAAATGACTCTAAACAACCTTTAGAGCTACAGAACCCACAAAGTGATAGAGAGAAACTAATCTCCCCCTGAAGAAAGCCCAGCAGGCCAGAAGGGGCCATCACAGTGCTCTGGGAGCAGAGCCCAGCCTCACGTGAGTCTGTGGTTTTAGCCCCAAGGTGGCCCGACCAGCTGTGGCTAGAGTGGATCACCAGCAGCTGTGGCAGTTTCCAGACTTATCAACCCATAGATGCTAAGGACAAAGTGAGAGGTCAGTGTGAACTTTGGGAACAGGGAGTTCAGGAGTGTGGTCCAGGCTCTGGCCCCTGAGGGAGAAGCGGCTGAGGCGCCTTGGCCGCTGCGGCATGGCTGCTTCAGAGCTCCAGGCCTGCTGATTGTAGGGGACGAGTCTGAGGGGTAATCACTCTGGCTTTAACCTGCTTGGGTCTGAATTGCTGTCTTGGGTGGAGGTCCTGGGGTGCGTGACCAGTGAGCCAGAGCATGTGAAGGCTTCAGAGAGGGCAGGCAACTAATAGCTCCAGCAGCTGAGAAAACCCCAGCAATTTGGGACAAAGCTTTCCTCTCTGGAAGCAAAGTTCTACTGTGGCAAAAAGCTCAAAAGTCAGGTAATTGAGTGGCAACATGAGCAAGCAAAGGAAGCAAAGCAAGCTCAGAAATATGACATTAGACTCCTATTTGGGGGTCAAAAAGGATCAAAGCATGGAACAGGAGGAAGACAACAAAGTTAGAACTCCTGCACCAAAACTTTCCAAGAAAAATATGAATTGATTACAGGCCATAGAGGAGCTTAAGAAGGATTCTGAAAACCAAATAAGGGAAGTGGAGGAAAATTTGGGAAGAGAAATGAGAATGATGCAAGAAAATAATGAAAAGAGAGTCAATAACCTGACTGAAGAAAATAATACCTTAAAAAATAGACTAACTCAAATGGCAAAAGAGGCTCAAAAAGTCAATGAGGAGAAGAATGCCTTAAAAAGCTGAATTTGCCAGATGGAAAAAGAATCTCAAAAGCTCACTGAAGAGAATCATTCCTTCAGAATTATATTGGAGCAAATGGAAGGTAGTGCCTTTATGAGAAATCAAGATACTATTAAACAGATCCAAATAAAGGAAAGAATAGAAGGCAATGTGAAATATCTCATTGGAAAAACCACTGGCCTGGAAAATAGATCCAGGAGAGATAATTGAAAAATTATTGGACTACCTGAAAGCCATGATCAAAAAAAGAACATAGAAATCATCCTTCAAGAAATTCTCAAGCAAAATTGCCCTGATGTTTTAGAACCAGAGGGCAAAAGAGAGCTTGAAAGAATCCACCAATCACCTCTTGAAAAAGATCCCCAAAAGAAAACTCCTAGGAATATTATAGCCAGGTTCCAGAATTCCCAGATCTAGGAGAAAATATTACAAGCAGCCAGGAAGAAACAATTTGAATTATGTGGAAACACAATCATGATAGCACAGGATCTGGCAGCTTCTACACTGAAGGGCCAAAGGGCCTGGAATATGATATTCCAGAGGTCAAAGGAGCTGGGATTAAAACCAAGAATCACCTACACAGCAAAACTGAGTATCATGTTTCAGGGAAAATATGGTCATTCAATGGAATAGAGGACTTTCAAGCATTCTGGCTGAAAAAACCAGAGTTGAATAGAAGATTTGACACTCAGATACAAGAAGCAAGAGAAGCATGAGAAGGTAAACAGGGAAAAGAAATCATAAGGACCTTATCAGAGTTGAACTATTTACATTCCTACATAGAAAAATAATAATTGTAACTTATGAAACTTTTCTCAGTATGAGAATAATTGAAGGGAATATAAATGTGTGTATATACATACATGTGTCTATATAGGAGGGTATGTGGATACATGAATACATATGTGAGTGTGTGTATATGTGTGTACAGGTATACATAGACACAGGGCACAGGACCCCTTGAATAGGAAGGGATGATACTTAAAAGGTGAAATTGAGAGGTGAGAAAGGGATATAATGAGAGGAGATGGGGAGAGACAGATTGGGGTAAACTATCTCATATAAAAGAGGCAAGGGGAAACTGTTATAATGGAGGGGAAGAACAGGGAGGCAAAAGGGAATGAGTCAACCTTATTCTCATTGAATTTGGCTCAGGGAGGGAATGATATACGCACTAAATAGGTTATCTCACCCTACAGGAGAGTAGGAGGGGAAGGGGATGAGAGTGGGGGGATGATGGAAGGGAGGGCAGGCTGGGGGGTAGGGAAGTTGGAAGGACCCACTTTTGGAAAGGGACAGGATCAAAATAGAGAACAGAACAAGTGGGGGGCAGGACAGGATGGAGGGAAATATATTCATTTTTTTTACAATATATCCACTATGGAAATGTTTTGCATAGCTACACATGTACAACCTATACTGAACTGCTTATTTTCCCAGTAAGGGTGGGTGATGACAGAGGAAGGGAAAGAATCTGGAATTCAAAGTTTTAAAATCAAATGTTTAACATACATATATAATTTTCTTTACATGAAACTGGGGAATAAGATATACAGGTACTGGGGCATAGAGATCCATTTTGCCCTACTGGAACGTCGGAGGGGAGATGAGGGAGGATATAGGAGAGAACAGATTGGGGGAGGGGGTGTTCAGTGGGATCACTGTTTTGGGGTGGTGGGTAGGGGAAAGATGGGGAGAAAATTTGTAACTCAAAATCTTGTGGAAATGAATGATATAAACTAAAAATAAACATAAAATTTAATTTTAAAAAAAGTCCTTCATGTCAGGACCCATTCCCACTTTTTCGATCTTCTCATACCTTACTCCCCTATAGGCACTATCCCAGCTACACTGACCCTTCTTGATATTCCTTACATACAACACTTCATGTCCCATCTCCAGGCCTTTGCATTGTCTGACACCCTCGCCCATGCCTTCCCTTAGAAATCACTTCTTATTTACACTCTATGAACTTTGTATGTACGTAGATTTTCCCCCATTAGAAAGTGAGCTCCCCAGCAGCAAGAGATAGAAAGAGAAATTCCATTTAAAATAACTGTAGGCAGTATAAAATATGTGGGAGTCTACCTGTCAAGACAAACCCAGGAACTATATGAATACCATCACAAAACACTTTTCACACAAATAAAGTCAGATCTAAATAACTGGAAAAATATCAGCTGTTCATGGATAGGCTGAGCTAATATAATAAAAATCAATTCTATTCAGTGCCACACCAATCAAACTCCCAAAAATTATTTTATAGAGCTAGAAAAAATAATAACAAAATCTGTCTGGAAGAAAAAAAAGGTTAAGAATACCAAGGGAATTAATGAAAAGAAATGCAAAGGAATGTGGCCTAGCCATACCAGATCTAAAACTGTATTATAAAGCAGTAGTCACCAAAATTATCTGGTACTGGCCAAGAAATAGAGTGGTGGATCAGTGGAATAGGTTAGGTACACAAGACACAGTTGTAAAGGACTGTAGTCATTTACTGTTTGATAAACCCAAAAACTCCTGCCTCTGAGATAAGAACTCACTATCTGAGAAAAACTGCTGAGAAAACTGGAAAATAGTGTGGCAGAAACTAGGCATAGACCAATATCTTATACCTTATACCAAGATAAGGTCCAAATGGGTACATGATGTAGACATAAAGGATGATGCTATAAGCAAATTAGGAGAACACAGAATAGCTTACCTGTCAGATCTATGGAGAAAGGGAGAATTTGTGGCCAGACAAGAGACAGAGAACATCATGAAATGCTAAAAGGATCCTTTTGATTACATAAAATTAAAAAGGTTTAGCACAAACAAAACCAACAGAACCAAGATTAGAAGGGAAACAGAAAGCGAGGAGACAATTCTTACAGCCAGGGTCTCTGATAAAGGCCTCACTTCTAAAATATAGAGAGAACAGAGTCAAATTTTTAAGAATACAAGTCATTCCCCAGTTAAAATGGTATAAATGGTCAAAGGATATGAACAGGCAGTTTTCAGATGAAGAAATTAAAACTGTCTATAATCACATGAAAAATGCTCTAAATCACTATTTGATTAGAGAAATGCAAATTAAAACAACTCTGGGTTATCATCTGACACCTATCAGATTGGCTAATATTATAAGAAAGGGAAAATGATAAATGCTGGAGAAGATGTGGGAAAATTTGAACACTAGTGCATTGTTGGTGGAGTTGTGAACTGATCCAACCATTCTGGAGAGCAATTTGCAATTATGCCCAAAGGGCTATAAAATTGTACATACTCTTTGATCCAGTAATCCCACTACTAGGTCTACATCCTAAAGAAATCATAAAAAAGGGAAAAGGACCCACATGTACAAAAATATTTAGAGCAGCTCTTTTTGTGGTGGCAAAAAGATTGGAAAATTGGAAAAAAAAATTGGAAATTGAGAGGATGCCCATCAGTTGAGGAATAGCTAAACAAGTTGTGGTATATGAATGGTAATGGAATACTATTATTACATAAGAACTGATGATCAGGACGACTTCAGAAAAACCTGGAAAGACTTATATGAACTGAAGCTGAGTGAGGTGAGCAGAACCAGGGGAACATTGTGCACAGTAAACAGTAACATTGTACAATGACCAATAGACTTAGCTCTCCTCAGCAGTGCAAAGATCTAAGACCCATAATGAAAAATGCTGTCCACATCCAGAGGAAGTACTATGGAGTCTAAATGCTGAGTGAAGCAGACTATTTTCTCTTTCTTTTTGTTTTGTTTTTTCTTTCTCATGGTTTTTCCTTTTTGTTCTGATTCTTCTTTCACAATATGACTAATATGGAAATATGTTTAATATGATTGTACGTGTATAGCCTACATCAAAAATCTTGGGGAAGGAGGAAGAAAAAAATTTGGAACTCAAAATCTTGTAAAAGTGAATAATAGGGGAGGCTAGGTGGCACAGTGAATAGAGCACCAGCCCTGGAGTCAGTAGGACCTGAGTTCAAATCCAGCCTCAGACACTTAACACTTACTAGCCATGTGACCTTGGGCAAGTCACTTAACCCCAATTGCCCAGCCTTCCCCTTCCAAAAAAAAAAAGCAAAAGCAAAAAAAAAAGTGAATGTTGAAAACTATCTTTGCATGTAATTGGAAAAAAATAAAATACTACTAAGTTGGGGAGGGGGGGAGAGGAGGCTCCTTAGGGGCAGGGACTGTGTTTTTTTTTTTGCCTTGTGCTGTTGCAGTGTTTGGTCCAGAGCAATCACTCCCTTAAATGTTTGTTGAATGGCTTATTAACTCACACAGTAAGCAGTGAATATATGTTTTTTGAGAGTATGTTCGAAGGCCCTTTCCTGCTCTGACTTCCCAAGGCTCTTGAAGAGTGGGAGTCTCAGTGGGAGCCCACAGTCAGACAGAGCCAGTGTGGGAAGGGATCAGGGACAGGAGAAAACAATCAAGTCGTTACCTCTGATCTGCACTATTTAGAGGGGCTCCTGCTTCCAGGCTTTTTTCTCATCCTTCAGGATCTCATCACTTTGAACCTTTCCACAGCCTCCGACCCATCCTCCTTACATCTGCCAAAGTGATTCCCAAGCACGGGTCAGACTGAATCACTCCCCTGCTCAAGAAGCTGCCAGGACTCCCTATTACTTCTCAGATTGACCTCCACAGTCAAACTGGAGCTGATCTTTCAGGCTTCTTCCTATACTCTATGTCCCAGCTGGAGCTGCCAAGTGTCATTTCTAACATACCACTCTTGTCATAGGGATCAGGGATTCAGACCTGGGAGGGACCTTTGCGGTCATCTGGTCTTACTCCCCCATTTTATGGATGGCAGAACTGAGGCTGAGAATAGGAAAGGGATTTTCCCAAAGTCATGCAGGGAGTCAATGGCAAAAGTGGAATTCAAACCCACCTCTTTTGATTCCAAATATCCACACTGCTACTTTTTTAGCTGCATGACCTTGGGCAAGTCAATTCTTTTTCTCTGTAAAAGGGGGCTAATAACATCGCAACATATTGAACTGAATGTCCCAATGAAACTTAAGCTCAGCACACCCAAAAACTCATCATCTTTCCCCCAAATTCTCTCTGCTTACAAATTTTCCTGTTTTTCCTCCCAGGCTTTCTTTCCCCTTCGCGGGGGGTCATCCTGGCCCTCACTCTTTCTCATCTCCTCTGTCCAATTGTTCACCGAGGCCTGTCAATGCTACCTTTGCCGACCTCTCTCCCAAGCAGCCCCTTTCTCTCCCCTAACACTGCTGTGACCCTCCACAGGACCTCGCACCTGTATCATTGCAATAGCCCGAGGGTTGGTGCCCTCACCTCACGCCTCTCCCCACTCCAGGCCATGGTACCCTTGGCCGTCCAAGTGAGTCCTAACGTGTTGTTCCTGACTATGTCTCACACACACACACACACACACACACACACACACGCTTAATAAACTTCATCTCCAGGATAAAGTGGGGCAGTTAGGTGGCGCCAGAGTGCACAGAGTGCCACGTCTGGAGCCCCCAAGACTTGACATCTTCCTGAGGTCAAATCTGGATCCAGACACTTACTAGCTGTGTGACCTTGGGCAAGTCATTTAACCCTGTCACTGACTGTGCCCCCTGCCTGGGATGCCATCCCTCCTCATCTCCATCTCTTGGCTTCCTTCAAATCCCAACCAAAATCCCTCCTCCTGCAGGAAGCCTTTCCTGGTCCCTCTTAGTCCCATGATCATTTCCTTAGCTCCCCCATCTGTATCTTTGTATGTTGTCATTTGTGTGTGGTCTCCCCCATTTGGCTGGGAGCTCCTTGAGGGCAGGGACTGACAGATGCCTCTCTTTGTACTTAGTACAAGGCCCTGTAGACAGTAGGTGCTTAATAAATGTTTATTGACTGACTTTATTCCTCCTCCTGGAATTGTAATGAAGAAGGCACTATAGAAATGGGGATTGTATAGAATGGGACTGGAAATGAACTATAGTTAGTTAGCCAGGCGGCTCAGTGTATAGAGTGCTTTGCCTGGAGTCAAGAGGACCTGAGTTCCAATCTGATCTCAGACACTTACTAGCTGTGTGACCCTGGACAAGTCACTTCACCACATGTGCCTCAATTTCCTCATCTATAAAAAAGAGCTGGAGAAGGAAATGGCAAACCAATCTAGTATCTTTGCCAAGAAAATTCCAGGTGGAGTCACTAAGAGAAGGACATGACTGGACAACAAATGGATGGGACCAGAAAGTCACTGAGTCCAGCTGTAATAAGAAGCCCGAGGCCCCTCTGCAGTATGGTACCCTCTGCTCAGACACCTGTATGGATGGGGAGCTCATTACCTCACCCCCCACCATTGCTGCTCTCTCTGATTCTCCCTCAGGCTCCTATCAGCTCTCACCTTGTATACCCGGATGCACTAGGTAACATTCAGCCTCCAGTCCATCCTCACAGCTGCCAGAGTGATATCCCTAAAGCACAGGTCTGCCTGGGTCACTCCCCTGCTCAAGCAGCCCCAGTGACTCCCTATCCCTTCTAAGATAAGCCTGCTATTAAGAGCCCTCCACACTCTGGCTGGAGCTGACCTTTCCAGGCTTCTTCACACACTCTCTGCCGTGCCCAAACTCATCACTCTATCTCCCACCTCGGTGCCTTTCCACAAGCTTTCCCTGACTCCTGGAAAACCATCCCTTCTTCAGGAATTCTTAGCTTCCTCCAGACTCAGCTCAGGGGTTTCCTCCTCCTTCTCTTTCCTTCCTCCTCCATGAAGCCTTCCCTGATTTACCCATATGCTGGTGCTCTCCCCTACCTGTAAACATGGGGCATTTTCCTTATCTATGGATATTTCCAAGGGGGAGGTAATCTCCCTGAGGGTAAACAAAATCCTTCTGTCTTTATGCTCAGGCACTGACATCTACAGGAGTCCCCCCTCGGGAGCCTTCCCATCCAAAGTATTCTTCCATTCTGTATGTATCATATGTGTGCCTAGGGATTTCCACCTTGCTCCTAGAGGTCCAGAAAGACCACTTCTCTTCCTCCTCCTCCATCTCTTCCCCTCTTCTTCCTCTTCCTGCTTTTCTTCCTCTTCCTCCTTTGCTTCCTTCTCTTCCTCCTTCTCCTTATTCTCTCCCCCCTCTTCTTCTTCCCCTTCTTCCTCCTCCTTCTCCTTAGTGCTCATCATAAATACTTCTTAATAAATGACCAGCACACAGTAGGAACTTAATAAATTGAATTAGAAAGAGCAGAGCCATCTAATAGGGGAGGAGAGGGGAGGGAAGGGCAGTCGTTGTTATTATTGTTTTTATTATTACAGCTGAGGAAACTGAGGCAAACAGATCAAGTGATTTGCCCAGGCTCACACAGTTAGTGTCTGAGGCAGGATTTGAATTCAAGTCTTCCTGACTCCAGTGCAGAGCCACCTGGCATGCCTAGACCTGTCTGCCCTGCCTGCCTCCAACACTTTGTAGCTGTGGGACCCAGGCTAAGTGTCTCCTTATCTCTGAGCCTCAGAGAGGCTCCTCCTCCTCCTCTGTGAAATGGAGACCTGGATTTAGACCCAAGAGGAACATGGGGGGGGGGGCAGTAGTTTAACACTTTCTTTTTGCAGAGAAGGAAACTGAGCCCCAGGGAAGCGACGTGGCTGGCTGGAGAGTGTAAGCAGCCAAGCTGGGCTGATGGTACCTGTAATACCTGCCTCACAGGGTTATGGTGAGATTCAGATGAGATAAGGGATAAAAATTACTTGGGGAATGTGAAAGCAATACACATCCACATCCATATATGCATACGTACATAGACCCGCACATATATATTTTATTGGACCAGAGTAGGGAACTTCCACTAAGGAAACTCCCTCTCTTCCAAAGCAGACTCACCCCCACTCTTCAACTCAGAGAGATGCCTAGAATACTGAGAAGTTAAATGACTTAGCCAGGGTCACATAGCCAGGAGGGTGAGCCATAGGATTTGAACCCAGTTCTCACTGACTCCAAAATCGACTCTCTATCCTCTGTCCCTTCTTGTCTCTCAGTTATGATATCATGTCTCACAACCCACGTCCCTTCTTCTTCCCAGGCCTCAGTTTCCTCATTTGTAAAATGAAGGGACTGGACCAAATGATCTTTAATGTCCCTTCAAACTAAAAAAGATTCTATGAAATCCTACAAGGAGCCCATCTGTCTCTCTGTGCTCTATCCTTCCCATGATGCTCCTCCTCCTTCCCTGTGGGGTTAATGCAAACAAGTCCAGGCCCCCATTCATGACAGCTCCTCAGATATCTGAAGGCAGTTCTCATCCTCCCTCCCCCTCCCAGTCTTTTCTTCTCCAGGCTAAACACCCCTAGAGCCATCAGATGATCTTTGTACAACATGGCCTCTCATCTCCTCCTCTAAATAGGCTCCAGATCCTCATATCCTTCCTCAAAGGTGGTGTCTGGGAGGTGCTCCAGGCATGTGTCTTGGGCAGGAAGTGGCATGCAGGACACCCTCTCTATGGGTGCTGGGAACCCAGGCTTGTGACTAGGCTCCTCTGCAAAGCCCGAGCTCATGGATAGAGGCAGTTGCATAAACCTGACTTCCTGGGTAGGGACCCACCCCTACCTCCCATTCATCTGGACTTCCTTTAGGAGGATGACTAAGGTCCTAAGAAGGGAGGATGGAGAACCCAGTTGGGGGCTGTTGGTGTGTATGGTGGGGATTTGGGGGGATTGATCCTACAGATTTCCCAAGAGAACCCATTATCCTCCCCCTAAACCTACCCCTCCCAACTTCCTTTTCTCTGTCTTCCCAGGACAGGACTCTAGATCAGGACCCAAGAATCGTCCTTCATCCTACACGTCCAACCAGCTGCCGAGTCTTGTCCATTTCAGGCCCACGACATTTCCTTCTCTCTGCTCAGGTGGATTACCTGTCACCTGCTTTATTACAACTGCCTCCTTCCTAATTGGCTTCTGTGCTTCAGGTCTCTCTCTCTCCTAACAGTTACCAAAAGATCCAACCTGAGGCATAAGCCTGACTGTGGCCCTTCCCTGTTCAAAAGCTTCCTAGGAAGCCCACTTGCCTACAGGGTAAACATTCTAAAGATCCTTATTGTGGCATTCAAGATTCTCCACACTCTGGGTCCAACTTCAGTCACACTAGATAGAACAATAATAGCTTTCCTCCTCACATCTCATACACAGAGTTGGGTTTGTTGGAATTGATCATGGGATCATGGGATATTGTGCATTAGAATTATCTGTGCTGGGGCCTCTGGTCCAGGGCTGAGCACAGACAGGACTCTGCACATAGTAGGCTTACTAAATGTGTGAAAGAATGAATGAATGGATCTGTCTTTCCAGTGCCCTCTCTCTCACTTGCCCCTTGTTGGGCCAAGCTGGATTATTTACGATTCCCCCACCTCCCCAACCCTTCCCTTAAGGGGAGTTGTGCATGCCCAGCTCAGGATGCCAGCCCTAACCCCAGTGCTTCCTTCTCCAGGGCACTTTGTCCAACCCTCCTCTGTCCCAACACCAATCCCCATATTCTCCTTGTTTGGCCAAGTGCCCTCCCCTCCCAAGCGAATGTAGTCTTTTTATCTGGGCATTCCCAGACCCCCTTCCCCACGTAGGCATTTAATAAATGTTTGTTGAATTGTGCACACCACTCCTCCTCACCCAGACTTCTCCCTAGTCTCCAGAACTTGGAGCGGGGAGGGGAAGGAAGATAGCAAAACTGTCCAATCAGCAGCTTCCTGAAAATTCTTTTCAGATTGGGTGTCGGGAGGACCAGAGCTGGGTCATTGGGGCCCGGCTTCTATTCCTACTCTCCATTGACTTTGCCCCAAAGTCCCCGGCCCTTGGCTTGGGTCTAGAGAAGGGTCTGGGGGCCCAAGGGCTCCCCAAGCTCTGGGGTCCAGCTGGTTGCCTTCCAGCTCCAAGCCCGGGATGCAGGGATGCTGGCTCCTCGCTCCCACAGGGACCCTCCAGCTTCGCTCCCCCCACCGCCTTCCCCAGCCCCAGGCACCTGTACCTGTAAGCGCTTTTCCGGCGGGCCCCCTTCCAGGGAGTGAGGAGGTCCATGGGGCTGGGGCGGGGAGCTGAGCTCTTCCCGTCTCCAGCTCGGCTCCGGGCTCCCGGCTCCGCGCCCCGCAGCACCTGAACAGAATGGGGCGGGCCGGCCCGGAGCCCAGGTCCCTCCCCCTGGGCTGGCATCCCGGAACACCTCAGTTCCCGGCTGGGGTTGGAGACAGGGCAGGGCAGGACAAGGTAGGACAGGCTACGGCAGGGGCCAGGACTGCGAAGGGGGGACAGCGGCTCCGGTCCGGCCCCGGGAGGGGCAGCAGCCACAGCCAAAGCGCTCTGCCCCAGGGACACCGCGGCCGGGTGTCTGAAGACCTGAATTCGAATCCCAACCTTCTTGCTGTGTGACTAAGGTAAGTCACGTCCTCTCTAAGTCTCCACCTCCCTCACGAGGCTTATCTGGAAGAAAGTCCGTCCCTGCTCAGATCAGCTGTCAGAGGGACCTTCTGAAATCTCGGTTCTGACCATACCCACCCTTCCTCCACTTTGAGCAAACTCCAGTGGCCCTCACTACCTCCAGGGTCAAATAAAACCGTCCGTTTGGCTGTTAAAGCCCTTCATCACCTGACTCCTCACCCGCATCCCTTTTCTACATCTTTAAACCTTACTCCCACCCCTGCACATACTCTACCGTCCAGGTAGACGGCTTCCCTCTCTGCTGATTGCACACGTTATCTTGACCTCATGCCTCTGCCTTGGCTGTGCCCCATGCCGGGCATGCCCTCTCCACCTCTTAGCTTCTCTGACTTCTTTCAAGACTCAGGTCCAAGCCTTTCCCCGTCCCCCCAGCTACTGGTGCCTTCAAATCCTCAGAAAGTTACTAGCTGTGTGACCTTGGGCAGATCACTTAACCTCCCTCTGCTTCAAATTCCTCAACGCTTGTTGTGAGGGTCAAATGGGATAATAGTTGTTAAACGTTCTTAGCACAGGGCCTGGCACATAGTAGGTGCTTATATAAATGTTTATTCTATTCCCTTCCCCTCTGTGTCCAGTTCTAGGGCAGCTTCCAGAGATGGGCAACCATAATGGAGAAGGTCCAAGAGACCAAGTCACACCAGGCTCAGTTAAAAAAATTAATGGGCACTTAGCCTAGAGAAACCAAGAGGTCAGGGCATGAGAGCAACCTCAGCTTGCCCCCCTCCCAACTCCCACCCAGCCCTGGAGGGTCCAACAGGAGCCAGCACCAGGGGAAGCTCTTCTCCCCAACATTCTTACTCCCAGCTGCACTTTTCTATTTCTTAGGCAATTTGGACCCTGGGCCTGTAGTCAGGAAGACTGGAGTTCAAATGTGGCCTCAGACACCTATTAGGCACGTGACCCTCGGCAAGTCAGTTAAACTCTACTTGCCCCAGTTTCCTCACCTGTAAAATGAGGATGATATTAGTTCCTCCCTCCCAGAGCCATTTTCAGGATCAAAAAAGAATATTTGTAAAGAATTGAACAAACTTTAAAGCACTCTAGAAAAACGAGCTGTTGTGACCATTATTATTATTATTCCTGTCCACACTCCATTCCAACCATAGGACCCACTTGCCACTTCACAACCATGAGCTGGGACTCTCCACCCTATCCTCTTCAGGGCAGACATGGCTGTGTGCTTGGGCACACGAGTGCACCCACACGAGTGTGCGCGCACACACACACATGCACACGCACACACACAACACCCTACCTGGATGAGAAATGAGGAGGGAGAGCGTATCAGGCATGGGGGACAGCCAGTGCAAAAGCTCTGAGGTAGGAGATCGACTGTCACATTTGAAGAACAATAAAATGTAAGAAGACCAGAAAGGTAGGAAAGGCCCCAAATACCAAACAGAGGGTTTTCTATCTGATCCTGGAGGTACAGGGGGGCCCCTGGAGCTCATTTTGGCAGGGAGGGTGACATGGTCATACCTGCACATTCTAATTTGGTGAATGGACTGAAAGGAACAAGATGCGAGCTCCCCCAGTAATACCACCACTAAGTCTGTATCCCAAAGAGATTTAGAAAAAGGGGAGGAAGGACCTACATGTACAAACATATTTATAGCTACTCTTTTTTGTGGTTATAAAGAACTAGAAATTGAGGGGACCCCCTATTAATTCAGGGATGGTTGAACAAGTTGTAGTATATGATTATGATGGAACACTACAAGAAACGATGAGTGGGATGGTTTCAGAAAAACGTGGGAAGACTTATATGAACTGATGCAAAGTCAAGTGAGCAGAACCAGAAGACAGTTGTACACAGTAATAGCAACATTATAAAGATGATCAAATCTGAATGGCTTAGCTATGCTGATCAATACAATGATCCAAGACAATTCCAAAGGACTTATGATGAAAAATGCTACCTCCAGAAAAAGAACTGATAAGAATCTGAATGCAGATTGAAGCATATTTTTTCCCTTTGTTTTTCTTGCATTTGTTGTTGTTTCAACATGGCTAATATTGAAATTTGCATGATTTTACATGTATAATTGAGATGACATTTTTTTACCTTCACGATGAATGGGGGAGGGGTGGGAGGGAGAGAATTTGGAACTCAATTTTTTTAAATGAATATTAAAAATAAGTAAATGATACAATTTTAAAAGTTTCTTCTTCCTCTACTTCTATTCCCTTCTCCTCCTTGTCTCTCGTAGAAACTCAGAATTCCACAGCTAGATGGGCTCTCTAAAGCCATCCATTTCAACCTGGCATACAGGAGGCCCTTAATAAATGCTTTCTGAATAAAGGAATGAACCAGGAATCCTATCTTCCATATCCCCAACAAAGTACCCCAACATCTTCCAAGTGGTGCTTAAAGACTCCCAAGGCAGGGAGCTTCCCACCTCCAAAAGCAGCTCATTCCATTCTGGGGACAGTCTTAATTGCTGGCAAGTTTTTCTAAAGACTAAAATGCCTCTTTGCAAATTCCACCCATGACTCCTAGTTTTGCCCTCTGGAGCAGAGAAGAACAAAGCCATCCATCCCCTTCTCCGCATAAAGGCCCCTCACACACTTTAGGACAGTTAACTAGCTCACATTGGTCTCCTCCAGAGCCCAAACATGCCCAGTTTCTTCAGAGAATTTGCCCCTGGTCTGGTCTTTATGCTGGGCCCTTTAGTGTTGGGCTGGGCTGGGCTGATCCTTGGACCTTTGAGGCCAGAGGTGAGATTACCTTAGAGACATTTTGAAAGCAACAGCTCCCAAAGGGCTGCATAACCATTCTCTTCCAGGGGGCCCACCTTTGGGAATTAGGCAATTCAGGGATTCTCTTTCCCATTTTACAAGTGTGGCCTTAGGTGGTAAAGAAAATCAAATTTTGGCAGCTAGTAATGTGGGTGAGCCAGAGCTTGAACTCTAGGGTTAATATTCATTCCACTATACCTAGTCAACTAGTCAGTCAACAAACATTTACTTATTATGTGCTGGGCCCTGTGCTGAGCTCTAGGTTCTAATGGGGACAGATGACATGGCGTCAGGACAACTCCTCTTCCTGAGTTGAAATCTGGCCTCAGATACTTCCTAGCTGTGTGACCCTGGGTAAGTCACTTAACCCAGTTTGCCTCAGTTTCCTCATCTGTCAAATGAGTTGGAAAAGGAAATGACAAACTACTCCAGTATCTTGGCCAATAAAACCCCAAATGGGGTCACAAGGAGCTGGACATGACTGAACAATAACTAAAAAGTAAGAAAAATGGATCAAGATGGCAAAGTAGAAGCAGGACCTCCCTGCTGCTCCGGCTTCCACCTTCCCCAATCCATGTAAAAAGGGGACTCTAAACAAACTTTGGAGCTGCAGAACACACAAAATGACACAGAGAAGCTAACCTCCTGCTGAGGACAGCCCAGCAGGCCGGCAGGAATATGCCAGCGCAAGCGCTCTGGGAACCGAGCCCAGCCCAGCCCCACACCAAGGCTTTAGCCCCAGGGAGGGCCTGACCAGCTGCGGGCTGAAGGGACTCCAGATCAGCAGCAGCTGTGGCCATTTCTAGATTTATCAACACATAGATGTGAAGAAGAAAATGGGAGGTCAGTGAAGTCTGGACTTTGGGACCCAGTAAGTGGGAGAGCATGGCTTTTGCCCCTGGGGTGAGAAGCCACTGAGCTATGGCACCACGTGACAGCTTCAGCTTCTGGCCTGCAGAGTGTAGGGGAACCAAGCACCAGTCTGAGGGGTAATCACTCTTGCTTTAACCTTCTTGGATCTAGATTGCAGTCTAGGGTGGAGGTCCTGGGGTGTATGTCCAGCTTTGCCAAAGCATGTGGAGACCTCAGAGAGGGCACCCATCTAATACCTCTGGCAGCTGAGAAAACCCTAGCATTTGGGACAAAAGCTCCCCTGTATGGTGGCAGAGTCCTACTGTGGCAAAAAGCCCAGAGGTCAAGTGACTGAGGGGCAACATGACCAGGCAAAAGAAACAAAGCAGACAGAAGATTCCAACATTAGACTCCTATTTTGGGGACAAAAAGGAGTAAAGCATGGAACAGGAGGAAGACAGTAAAGCCAGAACTCCTGCACCAAAAGCTTCAAAGGAAAATAGGAGCTGGTTACAGGCCATAGAGGACCTTAAGAAGCAGATAAGAGAAGTGGCGGAAAAATTGGGAAGAGAAATGAGAACAATGCAAGAAAATTACGAAATGAGAGTCAACAGCCTGACTGAGGAAAAAATCACCTTAAAAAATAGACTAACTCAAATGGCAAAAGAGGCTCAAAAAGGCAATGAGGAGAAGAATGGCTTAAAAAGACGAATTTGCCAGATGGAAAAAGAATCTCAAAAGCTCAATGAGGAGAATCATTGCTTCAAAATTAGATTGGAGCAAATGGAAGCTAATGATTTTATGAGAAATCAAGATGCTGTTAAACAGATCCCAACAAATGAAAGACTAGAAGGCAATGTGAAATATCTCATGGGAAAAAACCACTGACCTGGAAAATAGATCCAGGAGAGATAATTTAAAAATTATTGGACTACCTGAAAGCCATGATCAAAATAAGAACCTAGAAATCATCCTCCAGAAAGTTCTCAAAGAAAACTGCTCTGATGTTTTAGAACCAGAGGGCAAAAGAGAGCTTGAAAGAATCCACCAATCACCTCCTGAAAAAGATCCCAAAAAGAAAACTCCTAAGAATATTATAGCCAGGTTCTGGAATTCCCAGATTAAGGAGAGAATATTACAAGCAGCCAGGAAGAAACCATTTGAATATTGTGGAAACACAATCAGGATAACTCAGGATCTGGCAGCTTCTACACTGAGGGATTGAAGGGCTTGGAATATGATATTCCGGAGGTCAAAGGAGCTGGGATTAAAACCAAGAGTCACCTACCCATCAAAACTGAGTATCCTTGTTTCAGGGGACAATATGGTCATTCAGTGGAATAGAGGACTTTCAAGCATTCTTGCTGAAAAAACCAGAGTTGAATAGAAAATTTGACATTCAGATACAAGAAGCAAGAGAAGCATGAGAAGGTAAACAGGGAAAAGAAATCATAAGGAACTTATCAAAGTTGAACTATTAACATTCCTACATGGAAAAGCAATAAAAATGAAACTTTTCTCAGTAGTTGAAGGGAATAGAAATATATATATGTGTCTGTATATGAGGGTATATGGGCATATGAATACATATGTGAATGTGTGTATATATGTTTACAGGTATACATAGAAGGCACAGGACCAATTTAACAGGAAGGGATGAGAGGTGAGAGAGGAATATAATGAGAGGAGATGGGGAGAGAGAGAATGGGGTAAACTATCTCATATAGAAGAGGCAAGGGAAAATGGTTACAATGGAGGGGAAGAATAGGAAGGCAAAAGGGAATGGGTGAACCTTATTCTCATTAAATTTGGCTTGGGGAGGGAATGAAATACACACTAAATAGGGTATCTCACCCTACAGGAGAGTGGGGGGGAAGGGGATGAGAGGGGAGATGATGGAAGGGAGGGCAGGCTGGGGGAGAGGAAAGTTGGAAGCACCCACTTTTGAAAAGGGACAGGATCAAAGTAGAGAATAGAACAAGTGGGAGGTGGGATAGGAGGGAGGGAAATATAGTCAGTCTTTAACAATATATCTACTATGTTAATGTTTTGCATTAGCCACACATGTACAACCTATACTGAACTGCTCATCTTCCCAGTAAGGATGAGAGACAAGGGAGAAAGGGAATGAATCTGGAATTCAAAGTTTTAAAATCAAATATTCAAATATATATATATATATATATATACATATATATATATATATATAGTATTATTAATACTATTTTACATGTAATTGGGAAATAAGATATACAGGCACTGGGGCTTAGAGATCCACCGTGCCCTACTGGAAAAGTCGAAAGGGGTATGGGAGAAAATATGGGAGAGAGCAGATTGGAGGAGGGCATATCCTGTGGGACTGCTATTTTGGGGCGGTGGGTAGGGGAAAAACAGGGAGAAAATTTGTAACTCAAAATCTGGTGGAAACGAATGATGTAAATCAGAAGTTAATAAGGCATTTGGAAAAAAAAAAGTAAGAAAAATGTACAAGAAAGATGCAGAGTAGATGAGAGGTCATCCAAGGAGGGAAGGAAGGCTCATGCCTTTATACATGATCATTGTGTTCTGCTATATATAAGAAAATACTCATTTAGAGAAGGGGTCTTGGGGGGTCTTTGAATTTAGAACAAAAAAAAAGGAAAATAATTAATTTTTTTTGCCTTTTGGAGGGCAATTGGGGCTAAGTAACTTGCCCAAGGTTACACGGCTAGTTTTTTTGTGTGGGTGTTAAGTGTCTGAGGCCGGAACCGAACTCGGGTCTTCCCAACTCCAAGGCTGGCGCTTTACTCACTGCACCACCTAGCCACCCCATAAATTTTTTTTTAATGGACTATAGGGTCAAAGATCTCAGAACCATCCAGTCCAACCCAACTAGCTGTGTGACCCTGGGTCAGGCACATAACTGCTCCATGACTCAGTTTCCTACTCTGTGAAAATGGGGAGAATAGCACTTATCTAACAGAGCTGTGAAAACCAAATGAGATAACGTGCTTGTGATAGTAATGGCAATTAAAGATTCCCCTGTATTGGCTTGGTTTTCAAATTGATTGTATTAAAACCCAGAGTTTGTTAATCCCACCTGTGGGATGGGCTTGTTGATGTGAAAAGAAAGTCCTGAAGTGGGAGGAGCTGGTGATGTAGATTTGGAGAGACAAGAGAGAGGCGGAAGTTCTTTTTAGAAGCAGCACCTCGTGGAGAGAGAGAGACTAAGAGATTGCTGGTGGCCGCTTTGAATTGCCCTGGACTTTTGAGACCTGCCCCCTGAGCTGCCAAGGACTGAGGAGACATGGCTGTTTTGCTGGTACTTTGTCTGTCTGTTTTGATGTTATTTTGCCAGATTTGTCCACTGGTGAAAGACTGTCCTGTTGAAGAAGTCCTGGAACCTGGCATTTGGTTAAGAAGGCCTGAGACTGTCCTGCAGACAGAGAGTGAATACTGTCCACTGGTGAGGGACAGTACTGAGAGTGAATACTGTCCACTGGTGAGGGACAGTACTGTTGTTGCAGGGGTCTGGAGACTGTCCGGCAGACAGAATGAATACTGTCCACTGGTGAAGGACAGTGCTGTTGTTGCAGGGGTCT
>NW_027185850.1:24714132-24826408 GCF_028583685.1 Petaurus breviceps papuanus | reverse complement strand
ATATTTGTAATCTCTATAGGCATTGTGAATATGGCATTGCTGATACATTTGGCGACGAGGATGGGATCACAAAATGTCAGGCCTCTATTTGGAAGCAGTGGGGCTTTAGAGGGAGAAATGGCTATTCCAGGATGGGAGGATTTGCCTTATTCCTCTCTAGCCAGAGAATGAGCTAAAAGCACAGGGCCCTGTGAAAACTGGGAACCAAGGCTAAAAGAGGGAGAACCTGGAGATTTGGAAAGATGTTTGAAAGCAATACCCATAGAACCAGGCAAAGAACTGGCAGGAGTGTGCAGGAGAGGCTGGGTGCTGCTAACAAGTTATCGCCTTATGTGTAAAAGTAGGGATAAGCTGCTGAAGGAAAGAGCTAGGATGGCTAGGGAATCAGCTGGTTTGCCTGAGGATTCTTCTGTGTCACAGTACTCAGAAGAGCAAACTGGAGGGACCCATGTGGTCCAGGAGCAAGCTACTGTTCATGTAGCTAAAAGGAAGCAAAAAACTAGCAGAAGGAATGTGCATGCAGCTTTTGTACAGGCTGGGCAGAGTTGCCCTGACAGCTTCCAGGAGAATGTGTGTGAAGAGAATGGAACAAGGTTAGATGAGGAGTCTCCTAATGTAGAAGCTCTCCCCATACGAAGAAGAAGGCAGGAGAACCACCGAGGCAAAACAGAGTCCAGGGAGATAATTGAGGATTTCACGCAACAGGAGATCACTGATATATTGAGTAGATTTACCCAAAGAATGGGGGAGTCTTTAGTGTCTTGGATAGTAAGAATCACTGATGAAGGCGCCGGAGGAATAACACTGGACAATGAGGATTGTTTAAAATTCATAAGTATCAGTCAGAATCCTTTTGTACACCAGGCTTTTAGGGATTACCATATGCAAGGAGGAAATAACAAAATGAATCTTCTGGCTTTAGCTGCAGAAGGTTGCAAAAAGCAATATCCAACTGAATCTATGTGGCCTAGGGGAGACAGACCCTGGTACTCACTTAGAGACTGTATGAGAAAGTTAAAGGAGGAGGTAATGAAAACTGCTATCCTGATTGGAGATGCAAATGCATATTATGATACCCCCCTAGGAGTTCCTCATAGAAATATCATAGTGAAGACGGCTCCTCCTGCATATAAGCACCTAATTCTGACTCTTTTAATTGGAGAAATAGGGCACCCTCTTTCAGAGGTGCTGGATAAGATTTCACAATTAAGCGATTTAGGGGACTGAGAAAAAGACAAATTGCCTCGAGAGAGAAGAGTAAACAGCCAGAGGATTCAGAGACAAAATAGACCCACAAGAAGGGAACTGTTTACTGCTCTATTAAGAGCTGGGGTGGACTTTAGAAGAATAGATGGTATTCCAACTGAAGAGCTGCATAAGCTGTACCAAGAAAAGGTACTTAGCATTAGAATGAACAGGGAAGCAGGAACCACCCCCGCAGGTATTTCTGAATCTGAATCTTTGTATCCAAGTTTGCCCCACCTTCAGGGGGAATAGGAGATAGGCCAAGCCCCAGCCCAGATAAAAGAAATATGCAGAAGAGATTGCAGACCCCATATTGGTTTAACAATATATTGGAAGAATGGATCAACTACTGTGACTAGGGCACTGATTGATACTGGGGCTGAGGCCACACTCATCTATGGAAACCCTGATAAGTTGAAACATGGAACTCCTATTACCATCACAGGTCTAGGAGGCACTGAAATATCAGCCAGACAGGTTAAAATAACAATGAAAATTGGGCAGTTACCTAAGAAGGAATATACTGTGGTTGTTGTACCCATTCCTGAATACATCATTGGAATAGATGTATTGAGAGGCATGACTCTGAATTTACCTGAAGGAAGATACCAATTTGCTGTGAGGAAGATAGGAATTAATACAGTTTTAGTAGGAAAACTAAAAATGGACCCAATCACTTTACCTGAACCTTCTGAAGTAATTACTTTAAAATAGTATCGTGTGCCAGGTGGGCAAGATGAAATTGCCACTACTATAAAGGAATATGTTGAAGCAGGAGTGTTAGTCCCTACAACCACAAGATGGAATAATCCTGTCTGGCCAGTAAGAAAATCAGATGGGACGTGGAGAATGACTGTGGATTATAGACAGTTGAATAAGGTGACTCCTTCTTTGTATGCTGCTGTTCCAGATACCATCACCTTAATAGAAAGGATCCAGAAATATGATGGGACTTGGTATGCAGTTATTGACTTGGCAAATGCCTTCTTCACCATCCCAATAGACTCTAAACAATGGGACCACTTCGCTTTCACTTGGCAGGGTAGACAATATACTTTCACTCGCTTGCCACAAGGGTACATACATAGCCCCACTATTTGTCACAGGATTGTGGCTGAACAGTTGGATGAATTAAAGCTACCTGGTGTACAGCTTACCCACTACATTGATGATATCATGATACAGGGAAAAGATGCGAAAGTAGTGGAAAGGAGTTTGACCCTTCTAATTGAGCATATGAAAAGTAAAGGGTGGGAAATTAACCCTGCAAAAGTTCAAGGACCAGCTCAGAATGTGAAGTTTTTGGGTATACAATGGAACAAGGGGCTAAGGGAGATTCTTCCTCAAGCCCGACAAAAGATTCAGGATTTTCCTACCCCTACCAATAAGAAGGAGGCCCAAAAGTTCATAGGATTGTTTGGATACTGGAGGCACCACATTCCACATTTGGGACAGATTTTAAAACCTTTATATAGAGTCACACGGAAGAAATATGAATTCGATTGGGGACTTGACCAGAGTAAAGCTTTTGAAGAAGCCAAGGCTGCCATACAATTGGCCCTAGATTTGTGGCCCATGCAAAATGGTCCAGTGGAATTGCAAGTGACTGTACAAGATGATTATGCAAACTGGAGCTTATGGCAAAAACAACAAAGCCGAAATGTACCTTTGGGATTTTGGTGTAGGAAACTCCCTTCATCTGGAGTCCAGTACACACCTTTTGAAAAGCAGTTGTTAGCTGCATATTGGGCTTTGGTGGAGACTGAACAACTGACTGTGGGCCATGAAGTGATATTAAGACCTGGAATCCCAATTATGACCTGGGTAATGAGTACCCCAGCTTCTCACAGAATTGGACATGCCCAAGAGGCTAGTATAATCAAATGGAAGTGGTATATTCAAAATAGAGCGAAAACAGGCAAAAGCGGAGTCTCTGCTCTGCATGAATCTATAGCAAACATAGAAATTGAGAGGAATGACACACCCCCTGAGCCAAAGCAACAGTTGGTACAGTCCACTGTAAAATGGAATGAGGGATATGATGTATTAACTGAGGAACAAAAGAGACATGCATGGTTTACTGATGGGACAGCAAAATATTTGGGGCAAAAAAGACATTGGAAAGCAGTGGCCTATAACCCATGTACTAGAAGGACTTTGGAAAGTACTGGGATAGGTGCAAGTAGCCAATATGCTGAACTTATGGCAGTATATCAAGCCATCAAAATAGAACAAGGAGGACAGTGTCATATATTCACTGATTCATGGGCGGTAGCTAATGGGTTAGCTACATGGATGCCCATGTGGAAAAATGAAAATTGGGAAATTCATGGTAAACAAGTCTGGGGCAAAGAATTATGGGAAGATATCTGGAACATGTCTTTGGTCACTGACTTGTCAGTTTTTCATGTAGATGCTCACGTGGCCCCCACCACACCAGAACGTGAGTACAATGCTCATGCTGATCGACTGGCAAAGATTGCTACTGAACGTATTGTTCCTACTTTGACAACAACTGATGATCCGGTATTAGCAAAATGGGTCCACCAAACAGCAGGCCATTTGGGGGTCCAGGCCACACACCAGTGGGCACAAGATCGAGGTATTAGTATCTCTCATTCACTGTTAAAACAGATAGCAGAAGAATGTCATATATGTCAATTGGAAAAGGAGCGAACTGTTCCTCGGGTAGTAACTGGAGAGATAGCAAGAGGAAAAGTCCCAGCCCAAATCTGGCAAATAGATTATATTGGTCCACTACCACTGGATAAAGGATGCAGATTTATATGTACTTGTGTTGATACCTATTCAGGTGTACTAGTAGCTTGTCCTTATAAGAATGCAACCCAGAAAAACACTTGTAAAACTCTAGATCTCATAAGCCTATATTATGGAACCCCAATGCAGATTCAAAGTGACAACGGGTCACATTTCAAAGGCAATGAAATGAAGAAGTATTGTATACTAAACAATATAGAATGGATATATCATATTCCATATTATCCAGAAGCATCTGGGTTAATTGAAAGAATGAATGGATTACTGAAAGAACAGTTGAGGAAGTTAAGTTCCAATAATTCATATCAACATTGGAAGGATAATTTGTTCATGGCTTTGCGTAATTTGAATAATAGACCATTGGGAGGAAGTACACCTCTAGCCAGAATGATGACCCCCAATCTGCAAATTAGAAAACAACAAACACACAAGATCCCAAATATTGAGTATTGGACCTTGAGGCCAGATGTCCCAGCACCGTACCCAGGACCACCTGGTTCGGTGGGGTATGATTTACATTGTTTAGAGGACTTTTGGTTGGACAGGAAAGAAGTAAGAAAAATTTCCACTGGGATATGCATAAGAATCCCTAAAAATCACTTTGGACAGATTTTACCCAAATCAGGATTAGCAGCTCAAGGAATACATGTATTGGCTGGAGTAATAGATTCTAATTATCAAGGAGAAATTGTTGTAACATTCCAGAATTTAGGTGAAGGGCCCATACAGATTCACAAGAATGATAGGATAGTTCAAGTGATTATCGTTCCTTGTAAAACAATGCCACTTGTAAAAACTGACCCTCCTTCCAAAATAACTGTCACAGGAACTGAAGGATTTGGTTCTACTGATAGAATAAAATCAGGAGCTAAAGTATGGGTAAAACGGAAGCCAGATGATCTTCCAAAGGCTGCAGAGATTATAGCATATGGGAAGGATAACACTGTAACTATTGTTTATTCTGGAGAAGATGATTACAAAATTGTACCCTTAACTCATTTATTCTACCGTGAGTGAGGCTACAATAGTCTGGTTATTGTTCTTGATTTTTTGTTTGTTCACCTTGTTTGTTAGATTTGTTTCCACAGGTTTGGTACCCTCCATCTGTAGATGCCTGATAGCTTAAGCTGGATGTCACCCCCTGTCTGCAACTGTGATGTGTCACCCTTGGACCTGGCATCAAGCATATTAAGAACTGACCTCTCAAATGGGACCCCTAAGGACAGGGACAGCTCTACATCCGATTTCAGCAGCAAGTAGCCATAGAAGAAGAGATCTTCACCCCTTACCACAAGATTTGGGGGCCCCATTTGTTTGGGGTGGGGGGAATGATGGGGAGCTTGTGCTCGAGCCCCACCCTAAAATATGGTTTTTTTGTGTTTATTGTGTGCTATTCTTGTTATATTGTTGTGAAATTTTGTTGACACCAGTTATTCCTACTGTATTTTTGCCAAATAAGGGACATGAAAGATCTTGGGGCCGAATGTAAGGGTTATGGGATTTAAAGATCTCCCATGCCCCATGGACGTGCTGACATAGCAGAGCAAGAGAAAGTGAAAAGCCGAGCTAACGGTCCTGCGGTTGGCAGTTGGTGGCGGTTGCCTTTTTTTTTTTTTTTTTGAGTTAGGACTCCTGCTGAGGACTGCCAGGGGCCGGAGCTGCTGGGAGCGTGCTTCCAGGACGCTGGGTGGTTGCTGTGAGTGGGGAGAGGAGGACCTTTGTCTGAGGTAGCCTGTTCTGTTTTAAAGGCTTGAAAATGTGGGTGCTTTCTACTTTATCTACCTGTGCCAATATCATAACTACTCTGATGGCTTTCACTTTCTGGTTTTGGGACTCAGTCTTTTGGTATCTTAATAAATTTTCTAGTTTATTTCCCCAAATGGCAAACCTGATGTATTTTGTGATGGATAATTATATCAGCATATTTGTAATCTCTATAGGCATTGTGAATATGGCATTGCTGATACACAAGGGTCTCTGCAGCTCAATGTGGTGAATCAATCAGTGTGGAGCCCTGGAGTCTAGCTCTGGCTTTACTGATCACTCACACTGGGACCCCTGGTGAGCTTCTTCCCCTCATTGGGGATCAGGTTTTTCCCCTGCACAGTTCGAGGAAGAGGCAAAAGCAGGAGAGAGCTGGACAAAATCCAAGCGCCAGGCTGTCGTGGCCCCTGGGTTTGGGGGGAGGGGGTGGCGCTCACAGAAGTCTAGGGAGGGCACTTTTTTTTTTTTCCATGCTCAAGAGCTGAGGCCTTTCACCATGAGTTGAAGAGGAAGGAGCCAACAGATCCAAGAGTAGCTGATGGTCCTGAGCACAACAGTGCAGAGGGCTGGCCTCTCTACCCTGGGGTGTAACAATAGATAAAAGCCCTGGCCCAGAGTCAAGAAAATCTGAGTTTAAATCTGACCCCAAAGACTAGCTGTGTGATCCTGGGCAAGCCACAAACTCCCCGAGCCTTGGTTTCCTGCAAAATGTGTGTAAAGACAGCACCAAGCTTCCAGGGTTGTGGTGAAGATCAAAACCTTAAAGCGATACGTAAATGAGAGCTGTTATTATTATAATTCCTCCTAATAACCCTGTGGAATTGGGTCTCATCAGCATTGCTACATGACACCCTCTCACCCCATTCACCAGCAGGAGAAGGGGCAGAGGAGGCACCAAGTAAGGGCTGAGCATTAGGGCAAGAGTTTCAGTTGAGACCAGTTCAGAGTTGACCTGGTTAACCCTAGGGTTAAGACTGGAAGAAAGGAAAATTAAGCCAGAGCAGAGATGATGGCCTGGAAGTGATGGCTGAGGAATGGAGGGACTGGAATGGTTTAGCAGGAATGAGGCTCGGAGCGGTGGAATGTTGAGAGGTTAGAGCCTTCTAGAGGAAATCATGCAAGTTGGACACTCATGATTGAGGGTGAGGGGTACGGCATGGTCAGGACACTTTAGAAAAGTTATCTTGGCAGCTGAGTGAAGGATGGTTTGGAGCGGGGAGGGACTTGAGCCGTGAAAACAATTAGAAGGCTATTGGAATGGTCCAGGTATGGGGTAATGAGGACCCAAATGAGGGTGGCAGATGTGTGAAGGCTGAGGAGATGACATATTTACAGGAGATATGAAAGCAGAAGCAGAAGGATTTGGCACTAGATTGGCTTTGGACGTTGAAAGTGAGGAGGAAGGTGATATCCAGGTTTCAAGCCTGGGTAACTGGGAGGGTAGTGATGCCCCCGACAGAAATGAGAGCTGGAATGAGGGGAGGGTTTTGGGGAAAAGATAATGAGCTTGAAATGCTTATGGGCCATGCAGTCTGAGACATCCCAAAAGCAGTTAATAATGTAGTTCTGTCGCTCGGGAGAGAGTTTAGGGCTGGATTTACTGATCTGAGAATCACGGGCATAACTATGACAATTCAATGCTTGGGACCTAATGAGGTCACCAAGTGAGAGAGAAGAGGGTCTGAGAGCCTTGCAGGACGTCCAAAGTTAGCAGGCAAGACATAGATAAAGAAACAGCTAAGGAGACCAAGCTGTTGGTTGGGTCTGACCAGGAGGCAGCAGGCTCATAAAAGCCAGAATGAAGAGTTTCCTGGAGAGGAAGGTGATAAACAGTGTCCATGGATGCACAGAGGTCTGGAAGGATGAGAATTAAGAAAAGGGAGACTTGGCAATTCCGAGATTCCTACATTTGGAATTTGTATTCAGTTTCAGGGGAATGACTGAGTAGGAAGCTGGACTGCAGTAGGTTTAGAAGTGAATGAGAAGAGAGGAAGTGGGGGCTTCCACTGCTGATTGCTTTCTCAAGGAGTTTAGTTAGGAAGAGAAGAGATTGGTCAAGTGAAGTTTCTTTAAGGATGGAGGAGATATGGGCATATTGTAAGCAGCAGGGAAGGAGCCAATAGGTAGAGACTGCAGAGAGAGGAGGAGGGGGGGGGCAGGGTGAGAGGAGAGTGGAGGGAAGCTGCTGGACAAGTTGGAGGGGGGTGAGATTGTGGGGGCATGCTTTAGCAAGGAGAAGGGCCATGTCTTAATCATAGATGAGAGTGAAGGAAGAAATGATGGGGGAAGATGACTGAGTGATGCAAGATAAGGAGAGGAAGGGAGGAGGGTTGGGTGAGGGATGAAAAGGTTTTGCAGAGCTGCTGTGGCAAGCAGGATTGATAGGGGTGGAGTAAAAGACCCAAATGAGATGATCTTTTAGTGGACCCATCAATTAGAATAGCTTTGTGCTTCCCCCCCCCCCCCCCCCGCCCAGCTTTATTCATTTAGCAATCAAAAGCATTAGATCTAAGAATAATTCAACAACAGGGTTGGGCAGGGATTGATGGCCTATGGGACTGGGGGGAAAGTAGAAGATAGTGTAGAGCTGTTGGTCAAGATGGGGAAGGGAGGAAAGTGTAGCCAGTTCAGGGAAGATGGCCTAGGAAAAACTGAGGGGTGGAGGAATTGGAGGCCACTGCAGTGCACAGACCACTGGGCCTGGAGTCTGACCTGAGTCCAAATCCAGCCTCAACCACTTATTGGCTGTGTGACCCTGGGCAGGTCACTTAACCCTGTTTGCCTCAGTTTCCTCATCTGTAAAATGAGCTGGAAAAGGAAATGGCAAGCCACTCCAGTGTCTCTGCCAAGAAAACCCCAAGTGGAGTTACAAAGAGTTGGATACAACTGAAAAAAAAATGACTGGAAGAATTAGAAGTCATGGTGAGGATGAAGAATGAGGTTAGGAGTTGTAAGTCACAGGGAATTGGTTGGAATAAACCTTGAAGAAAGGGAGGTTGCTAAGTGCTGATGATAGAGGGAGAGTCAAGCCCTCTTGGTCTGGGTCTGACAAGGGTTGCTGAGTCTTTCGGGGCATGGGGGTGGAAGAGAAGCCAGGACTCTGACTGACAGGAGGTAGGAGCGTGAGGGAAAAAGGTCTGTGATGAACAGTGTTAACTGGAACTGCCCTGGGGCCTTCCCACCCTGGGACATCCCTCTGCCATGCCAGTCCCGTTCTTCCATTGGTGAGAGAAAGACCCCAGTCAGCCATCCTTCATGTCTCTCCTGGCTTTGCTTCTGCCTCTCCAGACCTGGTCACTGTGCCTCTGCTGCCTTCTCACTCCAGGACATTCCTCTACTCCTGAGCCCCCTCCTTCCCACTGACAAGTTCCTCCCTGGGGTCTCCATTATGGGGAAGGGCCCTGGCTGGCCCTGGGGAATACAGAATACACTATTCCCCCACCTGGCTCAGTTTCTGATTCTCTGGCCTTTACTGCATCCTCAGTGAGAACCTTCCTCCACTCCCAACTTTTCAGCTTCTTTTTGTGTGTCTCCCCCCATTAGAATATGAGGTCCCCAAGGTCAGGGACAGTCTTCTTCAGCACTGCCAGTGCCTGGCCCAGAGTAAGTGTTTAATAAAGTGCTTGTAACTTTGCCTTAATGAGATTCACGAGACAAGATGGAATCCACTTCCAATTACGGTGCTGGAAGAACGTGGCAGATCTGTAGTGGACCCAGGCAGCTTGGCCATGTGACAACACTCTCTAGCACCAAGAGCTCCAAAGTCAATTTGCTGAGCCCTGATCTATGTTTTCTAGCTGACATTCTATTTTCTGTTCTAAGGCCCCTCCCAGCTCTTACATTTCCTGTTTTCTGGTCCTGTGTTCTAAAGTTCCCCCCCCCCCATCCAACCTTGACATCCCATGTCCTAAGGTCCCTTATAGTTTTAACATTCTGTGTTTTAAGGCCTCTCCCAGCTTTGACCTTCTCTATCCTAAGAAGCCCTGTTCTACAGTCCCTCCCAGCTCTGACATCCCGTTCTAAGCTCCCTCTCAGCTATGACATCCCGTTCTAAGTTCCCTCCTAGCTCTGACATTCTGTTCTAAGCTTCCTCCCGGCTCTGCACCCCCTGTTCTAAGCTCCCTCCCAGCTGACATTCTCTAAGGCCCCTCCCAAAGTTCTGATGTTTTCTGTTCTAAAGTCTCATGTCCTAAGATCGCTCTCAGCTTTGACATTCCCTATTCTAAGCCCCCTTCCCAGCTCTAACAGCTCTTTGCCTTGTGATGCCCCTTCCAATACTTGAACCAATCTATGCAAGCAGAACTGAACATGAGATTCTTATCTCTTAATCCCTCTTGGTAGGAGGCCAAGGCCCTGGCAGAATTTCAAGGGTCAGAGAACACTGTGTTTTGTCTACAAACTTCCATTTGTATCTGGAAATTCTAGTTTTGGTGCATGCTGAGGAGCCCAGGGAGTCCAGGAGCCAGTAAAACTTATTCCGGTACTGCTACATACCTTCCCTGATTTGAATTCAAGCCTCACTCGCTGTTTTTCTTTTTTTAAATTTTTTAAAGCAATCGGGGTTAAGTAACTTGCTCAAGGTTACATGGCCAGTTATTTCTGGGTGTGGTTCTGGGAGTGCCTGAGCCCAGATTCGATCCCCAGGTCATCCCAACACTGGAGCCGGTGTTCTTACTCGCTGTGCTACCTGGCCACCCCTCTCGCTGTTTTTCTAAAGCTTGGGTCTGACCACGTCACTTGCCCCCACTCCTCACCCTACACTCAGTAAACCCCAGTGGGTCCTTATCATCTCCAGGATCAAACCTAAAGCCATTGAAAACCATTCCTAACCTGGTTCCTTCCCTCTCTCCATCTTTCTCACGTCTTCCTGGCTTCCCTACACCCGCCAATCCAGCAAAGCTGGCTGACGGGGAATTCCTGAGGCAGGGCGGTCCAGGTCCATCTCCACGTCCATCTCTGGGCCCTCTGCATCAGCTCTTAGCTTGCTTTCTCCCCTTCAGCAGGAGGTCTTCCCCTTCCATTCTCCCTGTGGGCGCCTTGTTGCATATTGTCTCTAGCTAGACTGGACACCACATTCCAGGAATGATCTGCTCAGAGCAGAGAATAATACGACCAGCTGCCTCCTCAAGTCCTCGATTCTACATCTCCCAAGAGGGCACTGAGGTGTGTTTGGGGTTTTCTGCCACAACCCCCTAATACTTCATACTGAGCTTGGTCTCTTTCAAGTGGACCATTTAGCCATGTGCCCATCTTACATCTGTGAAGTGACTTGCTAGAATCTAGCCTGCCTTGGCATCCATTCCTGTTAAATTCCAGCTCATTGGATTTGGCCCCAGCCCTGACCTCTCCTCTGACCTCGTCTTGCTGTACAATTGCCTCTTGGATGTCTCTAACTGGGACATCTCACGACAGACATCTTAGACTCAACAAATCCCACACTGAACACATCATCTTTCCTCCTGGCTTCCCCAAAGTCCCAGCTACAATCCCACAGGAAGCCTTGCCTAATCCCCTTAATTCTGCTAACAGCTGATTATTCCCGACTCGTCCTGTATCCATCTTGTTTGTCCTTTGTTGTCTCTCCCATTAGACGGCGAATTCCTTGAGAGCAGAGACAGTCTTCATCTTTCTTTGCATTCTCAGACCTTAGCACGGTGCCTGGCATCTAATAAGTGCTTAATAAATGTTTATTGACTGAAAATGTGTCAGAGGCACAGAGAAGAGACAGTGTCACTGAGGACTTGAACCACATACAGCACAGCTTCATGCAAAGATGCCTGGTCCAACGTCCTCAGCACTGCACTGCTTCCCTTCCTACAGCACTGATGCAGACAGAGAACCTGCCCCAAGTCTCCAGACTCAGTCCATTCCACCAACCTGAAGCAAGAGCGGGTGGGGACGGAGGACAGACGATGCGCTTCATTATATATTTAAAGTTTATTTCCTCATAATTACAAGCTATAGTTTAGGAGTTTGGAGACAAAGGAGCCTCAGCCCACCTGAAACACCACCACCCTGGCTCTCATCGGGGGTTGATCTTGCCTTCAAGTACAGTGGGCACCGGAACAAGAGTCAAGATCCTGCAACTGACCGCCAGGAGACTCCCAGGCTTTAATACCAGATGTGAGAGCAGGAACACACACACGCACACACGTGCACACACATATAGAATATATACACTTTAATAGCATATTGGTCCACTGAGTGTACATTTTAAAACAAAAGCTCAGAGTCGATGTAGTCCAGTTAAACATGTCAGGTTAGTGTACACACAAGACATCAAAGTTGGTATAGACACTAGAGGGAGTGAATACTTGCCAACGGTTCCTATTGGTCGAGCAGCTGTAATGCTGCTCATTTTCCCAGTGCAAAAGAAGGTTGTTCAAGTCAACTTACCTGTTTTCCTGAAATAACGAAGGGGGAGGGGGGAGCGCTAACCACCAATCTAAAGGCTGCCCTCCTTAAAAACCTTTGGGGCAGCTTCTGTCTCGAGCTGCCTCCGTGGGGAGCTCTGAGCCTTAGGGTTTGCGGGTCGCGCGCAACAATTCTCTTTTCATTTGTAGGATCTGACCTGGAAACAATTCTATTTACAGAGCAGGTATGGCCTCACCGGGGTCCAACTGTGTTGGGGCTGGGGGAACCACCAGGGAGCAGGGTAGCTCCAAAATTAAGCTAAAGCAGGTCTTTTAACAAGTGGATGGAGTGCACAGGGACGCGATGGGTCACTTTCATGAACACATGCCAACGTGACCTCGACCTGGGAACTTAACATGGGTCTGAGGTGTCATTTTTGTATCTTGGCCTTTGATACGTGACAAGAATAGTTAATAAGTTGTTAAAGAAAAAAAGCCAGAAGTTATTCCACTTTTCTGTTGGAGTCTATAGAGAGCTGCTCTCAGCTGGGACGGGCCTGGGGCCCTGGGGCTTTCCATCAGGAAGGGCCCCTGCTGGGCTCAGGGAAATCATTAGAGGAGAGAAGAGCTAACCAAGCTCCCTCCAAGCCTCACCAAGGTTTTAATGGGAGAGATTGCCTTTGCCCACTTGTAACTCCATGGCAAGTCAAGTGGAGCTTTCATGAAAGAAAACATTTATACACAGATAATAAAGAATCTTAATAGCCCTGGCTTGCTCCAGCTCCTTCTGGCCAAAGGCACAGGTGATGAAGCAGAGCCGACGATGTGTGTGTGTCCTGGGAAGGGGAGAATCATCACCATGTTAAATAAGGTTTCCCTTCAGAACTGATGGACGGGCTAACCTCTGGAAACAATGGTCTTTCTCCACTGTTTGTGGTTTGTTGCTACAAACATGAAGAAGGAGGTCTCTGCTGATCTGAAGCAGGGCTTTGGACCTATTTCCCACATAAGCATTTTGGAAGAGAGCCAATCTGAAGTCATGCCCCCTGGCTACCAGCCACTCCTTGGCCAGGGTATGAGTCTAGCTAAGCAAGGCTCTCCCCTGACCCAAAAGAAAACCAAAGCTGGCCATTACTTTTATAAGGAGGAAGTGGAAACATGCAAGTTCACCTTCCATATCACTATGTGCAGTGGCATTGCCCAGCCTGCCTCCTTCAGACCATGGCGGCCTGAGGAGCCCCTTGCTTTGCTGAGGACAAAGGCCAGAAGTGGCTATAGGGCAGCTCATCTCTGGGTTATGGGAAAGGGCACATTCTGGGGTTCTGGTCTGACGCTTCCAAAGCAGCCCAGGCCAATGCCACCAGAATTCGGTTACAGCATAAAATGATAAAGTCTGACGCGTGACAAGACCCAGCCCCGCCTCCAGGACGTGAAGCCCTTTGCTGGTCAGTCTCATGCTCAGCTGCTGGCAGCGCCTTCCTTGCCTTTCATGCTTCCGAGATCTCTGATTTACTCAGGGCGATGGCCAGCTCCAGATCTTCCTGTTCCTGCTGGTTTAGCCTGGCAAGTCTCTCCTTCTCCTCCCTCTCACTTTCCCTCTTCGCCCATTCAATCATATCTTCTTCAGTTGGATACTACCGGCAGAAAGACAGAAAGACAAAGCACAAGTCAGGCTGTGTGTGTCTGTGCAGAGCTCCCTGCCCTGAGGCTCAGGCCTGGCAAGGACCACCTGTGGCTGGCGCTCCACGATGACTCCCGAGTTCAAGGCATCTTCACCAGGAATCATGTGGGAAACCCCTGGCTACAAAAGTCACCCTAAGAAACCCAAGTCTGAATTCTGTTTTCATTAGGACTAAAGGATGGTGGCCTAAAGATGTGTCAAAGGAGCAGCGAGAAAGAGGGGAGGCATGCAGAGGAGAGCCAGCACGATTCAGGAGAAGCCCTGGTTATCCAACTTCACGGGGGAAGCCAGGCCTTATCATTTCCCTTGGCAATGTCTCATCCCATTTGAAGACATTAAACACAACAGTGACTAAAGATGAGAGTCTAGAGAGAGGAGGCTCTGCTGGGGACACCCATCACCCCAACACCAACCCAGGAGATCAATGCTGTAGAGCTCAGAGGCTCTGGAAGTGACCCTGACCAAAGCTCCCCATTTCATAGAAAAGACAACTGAGACCCAGGAAGGGGATGGGCCCTGTCTCAAGGTTACCCAGGCAGAAAGCATCAGACTTGGAGTCCAGTGCCCCACACTGTCAAGACAAGACACTTAGTTCTGGTGACTACAAGAGCAGAGAAGTCGCTTTCCCAAGAACGCATGGAAGCCCCCTGGGCCTAAAGAACTATGAGCATGCCCCGTGAAGGAAGGCAACATCAAAGGGAGGCAAGACAGCCAAAGTTCTTAGACACACCAAGAACCACAGCTCAGCCAGTCCTGAACTACCAAAGAACCGCCCCCCAATCCTCCAGGGAGGAACACTTAAGAATGCCCTTTAGCCAGAGGCTCAGCAACCAGTCGATGAACCAGCATTGATTAAGCTCCAGGAACACCAGGCAGTTCTCTGTGCACACTACACGCTACCAGGCCATGGTGGGGCGGAGGGGGGGGGCACTTTACACTGAAGCCCCTTCTCATGGCCAGCACAGTAAAGTGTCTTGGCTCCTGCCTGTTTGGACTGCGTAGGTGTTGGAGGGGAAGGTAGCTCTTGCTCTAGCATTTCTTCACTTCCAGGAGGGGAGAGCAAGCCCGGCAGGGGTGGGGGCCCTGGAATAGCAGCAAGAGCTGGGGAACAGAGGGCCAGCTCCTATGGGGGTGATGGGGAGCAGCTAGTTCAGCCCCCCTCCCATCTTTCCCCCCAAACTGGGACCTTGACTTTGGAGCTAGGCTAGTGCCAAGCCCAGGGCTCTGCACACAGGTGGTGCTTTACTAAAAGCCAAGCGAGCCAAGGGAACAGAAGTCTAGAGGCTTTCTGTGGCCATCCCACTAACCAAGGCCCTGGACAGCAAGCACAGAAAAGGCCCCTCTGATGGGATGATCTGTGGTCACTGCTGTTGCTACTTACTTTTTCTCCAGTAGAATTTATGCCCAAGCATTACATGGGGAGGGGGCGGGGGAGACGACGACTATTATATTTAAATGATGGAAGAAAAACAGCCTGGAGAGCTCCTCCTCTCTTAATAACCCAGGACCCCTCCCCCCAGTTACGTACAATGTTCAAGGCCTCTTACTTATAATCACGGTTGTTACATCAATGCTCCTATTAAGAAGGGCATTTCCAGAAAAATGCAACCTCCCCATATTATACTCTGGGCACATTCTGACACATTTCCACCCCCCACATGCTACAGCTATGTACATGCATGCACACATGCACATGCATACATACATACATGCATGCTTGTGCGCACATACACAGAGCCCGACAAAGCAATGTGCCTTCCCTGGGGTGGGCAGGCAGCCATGGGCCAACACGTCAACAGCTCACACTCTGCTGAGAAGAGCGTGAGTGAGTACTCAGTCAACGCTATCCCCAAGCACCTGCCATCCCATCTCCCCAGAGCCCGGCCTCTGAGGACACAGCTCCTGGGATCCCGGGTGACTCCAGAAGCCTACTCTGGACAGTGAGCACAGGGCCTCTTGGTGGATAAGAGGGGGATAAAGGCGTGGGGTTGAGCTACATTTAGCTGATCTGCCGGAGATGCGGCTGTTCATCAGAGACATTTCACAACAGAAGATGTCCAGCTCCTTCCCCAGTACTTACAGCGCTGACGTTAGCACCGCAGCTTGGGGCAGCCTCGTTATGGGCGGCAGTGGCGGAAGCAGTGGTGTGTGGGCCGTGGTACAGATCGAGAGCTTTCTCTGTGGGGCTCCCATTGCCTGCGACAGGCTGAAATGGGTCACTCAGTTTTAAGGAATCGGAAGAGTCCAACTGGCTGAGAGATCTTTTCCCTGGATCAAAATCATTAAAGTTAACTCAACTAGCAGAAAATAACAACAAACACAAGCATGTGCCAACACTGTGGGCCTGGAGCAGCGTCTCTCCCTCCTGCCCCAGCCCGCTGACAAGGTGCTGCCTCCAACGTGCCTTTAAGCCTAGGGAGCCTGGCTGCCCCGAAGCCCTCGACGGGCTTTTCTCTCAAGAAGCACGGGGCGAGGAAGGAGATGAGAAAGCGAGGGCCCTGATTCCTAGCGCTTCCTACAGGCTGTCTGCCTCCTCGCCATCCCTGTCCCTCCGGGCCGGCCCACAGGAGGGGCTCAGCAATGAGACGCAGGATGAATCACGGGCACGGCCCGATTTCTCCTGGCTTTCTGATTTCTCTCATCAAATGCACTGCACATCTTTCTGCATGTTTGCATGATAACTATCAAAACGCCCCCCATCCCAACCATCTCTAATTTCTCTTCCTCAAGTGAGGAAATGTCTCCAAGGCCAGTGCTGAGCCTTCCCAGGGGCCAATGCTTCCCCCCCCCCACCCCAGCTTACTCAGTTCACCTTAAAATAACATCAATTAGTTTTTAAACTTTTGGGGGGACAAGGGTAGAGGAGGGGAGGGGGAAGTCATGGAAAGAGATGGCCAAGGCATCCTTGATGCTGGCTGTTCCGATGGCTCACTGGTAACATAGCTGTGCCAAGACAGCTTCAAACTGGGTATAAACCCTGGTAATGATCTAATGCATTCCCCCTTTTTATAGCCCGAAGAACCTATTTTGTAAGGTCACTTTGCCCCTGGGTAGGGTATCACTGAGCAATGGCATTGAGCCCATCACCCCACAGTATGATCGACGGAGGGGCAGGACTAACGCATGCCTGCAGAAAATCTCTTGGGACTGACTGCTTCCCTCGATTGCTACTGGCCTTCCCACAGAAAGAAGTCTCTTCACCCCCAGGGCACTTCTGCAGCTTCCTGAAGGCTCTGCCAGGAGGAGTCGCCTGGTCTGACTAGAGAGGTTCCCCCCCGCCATGGGAAACTCAGAAAACTTGGCAACTAAGGGGCTGGATGTCATCATGGATAAGACAAAGGCAAAAGTACCAGAAAAGTCTGGTAATCTTGAAACAGTCAGACAAAAACGATCTGTCCAAATGCTACTAGAGAGAGACTGCTGTAAAGAAAGCAGGAAGAAGAGCCCTGGAAATTGGCCACTAACATTTCAAACTGTACGTAATTCAAAAAAGCCAGAATGGCAGCTGTGCCTTCCTGCTGCCTTGATGGCCACGGCAAGAGCAAAGGTGCCCAGCTGCTCTGCAGATGGGCCAGTGTGGCCCAGCCAGTGGATGACACACAGCCCGCTCATGCTGCACACTTGCACACTCGCTGCTAAAGGCAGTCACTGAGAATAAAAGGGTGAAAACCCAAGGAGATCCTTACAAGAGCAGCAGCAGCAACTAGGCCTCCGTACTCACACCTCTCGGGCAACTTCAGAAATCAGACTATATTTCATGGAAGTCAAAGGAGTCTTTGGAGCTTTCCATCTTGCTTTAAAAAAAAAAAAAGCAGGGGCAGCTGGGTGGCACAGTGAATAGAGCACTGGCCTTGGAGTCAGGAGGACCTGAGTTCAAACTGACATTCGACACTTACTAGCTGTGTGACCTTGGGCAAGTCATTTAACACTGGTTGCCTTGCATCTCCCCCCCGCCAAAAAAAAGTAATATTTTAAGGCTCACACATAATTATAAAAGTTATTTTGTCATAAACTTTAATCGCCAACAAGGCTGGTGGCTCTCCTTCAGGAAGAATTCACAAGGCAGGGTTTTCTTGGGGCCTATCCTTTCATAACCATCTTTGAAGATGACAAGTTAATGACAAATGTGTTCTCTTCCTCAAATGAACAAATCTCTCCAAACAAGAAGGTTCTATACAGTTCTCCTTGTTTAAGTACTTATTGACCCTCGCCCTCAAATCTGTACAATAGCAGCTCGAGGGTGGACTGTGGCCATCCTAAGGCAGCCTGGTCCCCCAGGACAGTGCCTTCTGCCCTGTGGAAGTCCCAGGCTCTGGCTACATCTTTCCCCACCCATTTACTTGGGGCCTTCCTGTCCCAGGAGCCCTTGGGAAGGAGGACATGCCAGTGTAAAATTGTTCCTACCAGGTGGGGGAGGGCAGGGCCGTGTCGGCGTCCCGGTTTTGGGGGGCAGAGCAGGGGGCACATCTTCATCTCTGACTGGAGGGGACTCCTCAAACCCACTCGGAGTCGTAGCCACATTGTCACCAGAGCTGGATGTGGCTGGGACGAATGGGTCCTCACTGCTGTCCTTCATAGAAAAAAAGAAGTTTGCAGAGATGACTTACATCACACTTCGACAAGGTAAATTATTAAGTGTTTCTAGCTCGTCTCTGATAACCCCCTTGGCTCCCAACAATCCTGGGTGGTTGGCATTGCAAATCCTACTACTCCCATTACAGAGAGGAACGGTCAGGCCTCACACTCCCAGCCAGGCCCCACCCGTCTGGTGATACCCCCAGTACTGGGCAGACATCCCAATGATTCTTATAAGACTTGAACCAGTGGTATATGAATGTAATGGAATACTGCTGTGCTATAAGAAATGATGAACAGGGGGACTTCAGAGAAACCTGGAAAGGCTTATATGAACTGATGCTGAGTGAAGTGAGCAGAACCAGGAGAACATTGTACACGAGAACAGTCATACTGTGAGATGACTGACTTTGACAGACTTGTCTCTTTTCAGCAATAGAAGGATCTAAGACAGCTCCTAAAGACTCATGATGGAAAATGTCATCCACATCCAGAGAAAGAGCTGTGAAGTCTGAATGCAGAGCAAAGCAGACTATTTGTTCTCTCTCTTTTTTTGTTTTGTTTTGTTTCTTCTTTCTTGTGGTTCATTCCATTGGTTTTAATTCTTCTTTACAATATGACTAATGTGAAAATATGTTTAAGGACAGCTAGGTGGTGCAGCGAATAGAGCACCAGCCCTGGAGTCAGGAGGACCAGAGTTCAAATCCAGCCTCAGATGCTAACACTTACTAGCCATGTGACCTTGGGCAAAGTCACTTAACCCCAATTGCCCTGCCTTCCCCCTCCAAAAAGAAAAAAATATATATATATATGTTTAATATGAATGCATATGTAGGGCCTATATTAAATTGCATGCCATCTTGAGAAGGAAGGAGGAGAAGGAGGGGGACAAAATTTAAAACTCAAAAGCTTGTGGAACTGAATATTGTAAACTAAAAATAAATAAATACATTTTTAAAAAAGACTTGAAACAGGCACTTTCCTATAGATCAACGTCTGGTCAATTGGAAATGAATCACTGGAGTGAAAATGGGCCAGGAAGACTGTGGCCATACAATGTCATCGACAGGCAGGTAACTTGGTGATGCCACAGGGTAAGAAATGACAAGAGGAAAAGCCCTACAAGTAAAGGGAGTCTTGACCTGGCTTACCGATTTAAAACAAATGACCCTGTCTCCAGAAAACCCCAGGATCCAGGGCTGGAGGGGACCTCTGAGGCCCTAAAATTCAATACTCCATTTCCAATCCAATTCCCAGAAGAGCAAGGGAATGGCCTGCAAGGCAGCGGGGAGTGGATGCCTGCGGCTCCTGTCCCTCCATGGCACTCCTTCACTGGTGGCCCTCCTTAGTTCCCCTGGATTAATGACTATCTCTATGATGAGGATTCTCCAACTGACCTTTCCCTGACCTCCCGGCGGACTTCCTATCTGAACACTATAGCTGCCTTTCAGACACCTCCAATGCGATGTCCAGTAGACACCTGAAACTCCACTTAAGCATCCAGAACAGAATTCCTCCTCTTCCTCCCTAACGCCTCCCCCGCCACCCTTCCAGTGCCCCAACCCAGACACCATCCTTCCTTCTGGACTAAGATCAGGCTCATGGCCAGGGGGACCACAGCAGAGTTCTGGGGAGAGGTCAACAAAGGTTTTCTAGAACTCAAAGAGAAGTGAATGTCCTTTCACTACAAGCTCCTGGCAATGGCAGGTGCCTCCCACTCACCCCTGGAGATTACCTGGGCCAGGGCGCTGAAGTCAGCAAATCCAACTTCACAGGAGTCACTTCCAAACACGGACGTGAAAGGGTCCACAGCTAAAGAGGGCAAACAGACAGAGCACATTAGCCTTCGGTGTATGAGCTCCCACCACATCTGGAAGAAGGCTGCTTCCTGAAACGCAGGGCCACCATTGCCCCAAGGTAGGCATGAACAAGCCCTAAAAGCATGGAGAATTAACAGGCCTTCTGACACTCCAGGAAAGCCTTCCAGAGGAGATGTGGAAAGCCCTTGCAGGACATCCTGTGGGTGGGATTTCCTTTATGTGGTGGTCACAGATCACAGAATCACAGCCCCAGGGCAGGAAGGGACCTTGGGTCACCTAGCTCTACCCCCTCTCTTTAGAGAGGGGGAAACAGAGGCCCAAGGAAGGTAGGTAATGCCCCATGACACGGGCAGTCAAGTCTTACAGGTGGGTCAGGAACCTTAAGCCCCGACTCTAGATCCAGGGCTTTATTTTTAGGCCCATTTTGCAGAGAGGGAAACTGAGGTATAGCAAGGCTAAATACTAAGGTTGTCTAAGGTTGTAAATGTAGTTGTAGAATTGAGCTTTGAATTCAGGCCTTCTGATGCAGAGTCTGGCAGCTCTCATACACACAGGACTTCTGTACAGGTACATACACACACAGACACACACAGCTCTCTGCAGATGTACAGATGCAGGAGAGACAACAGCTCACTTTGTAAATGAAAACCAAACTCTATGACAGTTATTCACCAAGCATTTAAGCGCCGACCACATGTAATGCACTGTGCTAATGCTTTGATGGGCTGTCATTCTGTCATTTCAGTAGTGATTCTTTGTGACTCCACTTGGAGTTTTCTTGGCAGAGAGACAGGAGTGGTTTGCCATTTCCTTCTCCAGCTCATTTTACAGATGAGGAAACTGAGGCAAACAGAGGTTAAGTGAGCTGTCTAGGGTCACACAGCTAGGAAGTATCTGAGGCTGGATTTGAACTTGGGCTTTCCTGACCCCAGGCCCAGAGCTCTATGCACTACACCACCAGGCTACCTCATAAAAACTCACCTGATGAGGCAGGTGACCCTCTGGGTCCCCAAGTAAGCAGAGAACCATAGAAGGATATTCCCCAATAGGTGAGAGAAATAAGAATTGTGAGAGTAGAATTTATGGCTTCCATAGTTGAGATAATGAGCAGGATGGAAAACCTTGAACCCCCAGGAGCAAGTTTTGCCAAAGAAATGAAAGAGAAAACAGCCGCCTGGGGCTGCAAGGAGAGGAATCCCACTGGGAGTGAGAGGGACACTCCCTCCTGCAGGCAGGCCTCCTCAAAGGCTGGGGCCTTCCCAGCCACACCACGAGCTCTTAGCCTCACTTGGCCAGGACCTGAGCTCAATGTTAAGCCTCCCTCCAGGACACCCCCACCCAAGGAATCTCTTCTTGTTATGTGCTCACCCCACATAAGTCCAGTTTTCATACATTTTGACCATCTTTCTTTGTGCTTACAAAAGTTTGATTCTCTCTGCAGTTATACTTAAATAACTCACAGTACTTTCGTCTCAGAAATAAGGCATACTCAGTCTTCATTCATGACACATAGATTCCTACTGGACTGAAGTTTCTGTGCCAGTCAGAAGGACCTGGGTTCAAATCCCACCTTAGACACTTACTAACTGTGCAAATCCCTTATCCTGTCTGTGACTTAGTTTCCACACCTGTGAAATAGGGGTAGGATAGAAGGGAGACTCATTGGACTCTATGGTCTTTTCCAGTTCTTGATCTAGGATCCTATGAACACAGACTTATCAGAGCTTTGAGGGACTGACTGGGAAGAGTCACTGTGTCCACCCCTCCCCATCCTTAAGTTTCTTTTTCACTTATATTCACAAACAAGGAATCCCGCCCAAGGTCACTCCAGGTCCTTTCTCTTCCATACTGCCTGGTTTAATAACTGTGTCCACTCACCTAGCAACCTTGCTAAAACCCAATTTAAATAGAACCAAATAAAATCATCCAAATTCAGTATTCAATTTAATAACATCAAACATAAATCATTGCCTAATCTCTCCAACAAATGCTTTCTCCATTCTTCCCCCCTCTTCTTCCCCTCACAAATGCCACTGGCAAGTTATAGAACCTCTCTGATCAAGTTTTCTCATTGATCAGAAGGAAATCATGGCGTATGCTATGGTTTAAAAAAAACCCACCTGGGGTGGCCAGGTAGCACAGTGAGTAAGAGCACTGGCTCCAGTGTCGGGATGACCTGGGGATCAAATCCGAGCTCAGACACTTATTACCCACCCAGAAATAACTGGCCGTGTAACCTTGAGCAAGTTACTTAACCCTGATTGCTTTAAAAAAAAAAAACAACCTACCTAACAATATAACTATCTAGTCTGCTTCACAAGGGTGTTGTGAGAAAATTCCTTTGTAAACCTTAAAATGCTACATAAATGTGAGTCATGAGAACTGCCCTCCAACAGGTGGTGGCTCACCCAGGCAGGCAAGGACAGGGCCTCACCCACCCTTTCTATCTCCCTCAGCCCCCAGCCCAGGGTGCCACACTTGCAGGCCCCTGAATCACACATTATAAAAAAGGCAGCTGCTGGCTCTTTTCTCCTTGGAGTTAGGCACTGCACACATACACTGTGGCTTGAACGATACATTCAAGTGATTTCAGGGGGGACCCCAAAACACCAAACCTCCTGAAGTTGTCAGTAAACATTAGAATCTGTGCTCATTAGGGAAAAAAAAAACCTGAAAGGCTGATGTGTTTGGTTTTTTTTATTTTTTTGTTTGTTTTTTGCTTTTTTGGAGGGGGAAGGCAGGGCAATTGGGGTTATGTAACTTGCCCAAGGTCACACAGCTAGTTTTTGTGTTAAGTGTCTGAGGTCACATTTGAACTCAGGTCTTCCTGACTCCAGGGCCTCTATTCTAGCTGCCCCCTGATGTGTTTTTAAGATCAGCATAAGTTCAGGAGATAAAAAAAAATCAGAAGCTTTTCTTGTTTGTTCTTTACCTGGATCACTTGCTGCAGCAACAACGGTTCCACCAGGGGCAAAAGGGTCATTGTCCTTCAGAGTCTCCACCTGATAAAGTGACAGAAAACTTGGATTGCGGGAAAGGACTTCTCCCAGATGCAGCCTGGCCTGTGTCAGCGTCCTCTGACCTCTGACTACTGGGGTTCACCCTCCCCTAGCACAGACTCAGCTGAGAGAAGAGGCAGCTACTTTGGGCTCCGAGATTCTGGAGAGGGACAGGGCAGATCTCAAGACCTAAGAGCCCACTACATGAGGGGCTCATTAGGCCAACATGGGAGAACACATCTAGTCAACCAAGAACTTAAGAGTCTCCAGAGATAAACTGATTTGAGACCTTGCCAGGCTCTCCCTCCTGAGACTAGAGAGCAGTGACTCAGGATAATCACCAACGTAGCAATGCTTCCTCAAAAGCTTGGGCCGGAGGTAGGGGGCAATGGGGAGGGACATTAGTTGGCCAGTCAGTGAGTCAACACACACTAAGTGCCTGAGGCAGGTGGCAGTGACCGGCAATGGGCGCTATTTTCCTGACTGCCACGGTTTTCTGACTGCTGTCACAACCCTATTTGAGCTGAACAAACATTTCAGACACACTCTGTCAAGAGAAGCAGAGTCCTCAGTCACAGCCCTGCCTCTATTGCCCTCCAGAACTGGGTGTTGTAGTCGCATAAAACTCTTCACTAACAGCTGAAAATGCCCAATTTCAGGACATGAGATAGCAAGAGTCCCCTGGCCACTCACGAGAATGCCATTTCCTGGAAGTTCTTTTCTCAGAATGCTGCAGAGATTTTTACAGGCCATGCCCTACTCTGGACGTTTCTATCTACCAGGCCTGTTTTCAGACCGGCAGATGCACCCTTGCCACCTGCCACAGGGAGTCCAAGATTAAATGGCTCTTCGGCATGTGGCCCCAAGCAGATAGGAAGGACTGAGGCTCCACTGAATGGGTATCTCCTGCAGGGCCCTGCCAGATCTCTTCCCTTCTAGGCTGTAGCACCTCCAGAAGGCCCCCACTACTGAGCAGGCCCACGATGAGGCTGCCTCTCTCTCAGGCAGCCATGCCCACCAGCCCCCAGGGCTTGGTGTACTCAGAAAGGGAACATCAGCCTAAACTGGTCATTCTGGTAGAAAATACCAGACACTGTGTCACAGGGTGGGAGCCAGCGTGAGTGACAGGAGATGTTTAATCCAGAGAGGAGCAGACGTGGTTGGAGACACTGCCTTCACATACCCCAGGGGCTATCTGGTGGAAAAGGAAACAGTTCTGTTCCCCTGGCCCCAGAGGACAGAAGGGGGATCACTGAGTAAATCTGGTCCAATTAGATCAGAACTGACTACAGGGAGGGAGAACTTGTGCTCCATATGTAGACTTCCCCATGACCCAAAGGGCATGGCAGGCGTGTACATGCTGCCTTGTACTGCATGAGCTGGGGGCTAACAGCTATCGCATCAGGCACACAGAGGAGGGGCTGGAGGATGGGTGAGCAGAGGGATGGTCAGAGGACACAAGATCTTGGGGGCCCTGGATGGACAAGAAATCCCTAGAAGATGATGAAGAGATTACAGCTCCCTCGGGGGACTTAGCACCTCCTGGTGATCGGAATGGCTGCGCCAAGGCAGGGGCTGCTTGAGCAGAGAGGTCCAGAACACTGCTTTTTATGGGACTCCTGGAAGGGGCGGAGCTAGTGCCCAATCCTATTTCCTCGTTACAGGGGAATTCCAAGAAGGAGGCTTTGGATGAAGGCTGGGAAGAAAGCTCCCTTCCTGTTACAAGATTCAATTAAGTGTTTTCCAAGGGTAAAAAGTGGCCTGTGAGATTTTGGGAAAGCACTCCGCATCCACCTCTCTCCATTAAAATACAGCCCTGGAATGACAGCCTGGCCTTCTCTCAGGGCTCTGCACACCAAAGGGTCATAATGTCTGTTCAGCTGAATTGGATGCAGCCTCTGCTTAAACATCTCCCATTCAGTGAAGGACAAGGCTTATGGTTAGGAAATTTTCCATGTGAAATGAGCCAAGCTCTGCTTGCCTGTAACTTCCAGCCAGCAGAGAAGGCCCTCTTTTACTAGATGGCCCTTCAAACCCCAGTCCTGCCAAGTCTTTCTCACTCCCAGCCCCCTTCCTCTGAATGGGATCGAGCTTGTCAACGCCTCACTGAAAACATGGTGGCCAGAACCGCACACGATGAAACAAGAGTCACTCATACCACAGGTGAAGCCTTTCATTGTCTTGCCAAGGATGGCAGACCTGAACAACATCCCAGATGCCACCCCGAGCTACAGGGCAACACGGAAGAAGTAATTCTATCAGTTTGACTTTTAAAAACGACTTTTGGGGAAGACAACTGAATGAAAACATCCAACCAGCCCAAACAATTCTCTCTTCCTTTGTCCCCACCAAGCTGACCAAACTCAAGGAACACCTGGCTTTAAGTACAGCTCAAATGTCAACTCTCTGAGGAGAAAGAGCTTGGTGGGTAGTCACTGGGATGGCCTGTAGGATGGGTGCCTCTTGTGGTAAGCAGGGGGCACCAATGCTACTCCAGCTGGGATTAGAAGGGCACTGCCTTTCCTCTGCAGTGCTGGGTTTTCCTCCACTACCACAGGTGGTAGTTTCTTCCCCATTCAGTGAGATACAGTGGCTGGGAAGGCCTTCATTCTACAGCCATGCTCTGGGGGGGAGGGGTCTCCCCAGAACTAACCAACAATGTCGTGGAAGCTGCTCTTGAACGGGAGGCCATGCTCAAGAGACGGGCCAGCAGAGAAACCAAGTCGAGGAGAAGTGTCCCATCCTAATAATGATCGCCCCTTTCGAAGTGGCTTTCAGGGAGCTGGGGCACTCACTCTTATCAGTGCTGCCCTGGTGCCAAATGTTTGAAAAGCCCCCATCTGGGAACTTCCTTTAGCACCTGGAGCATGCTATCAGCACCTCCTCTATGGAGCATTAGATTTTGGGAAAACTGCCCAAATTCAGCCAAAGCCACAGGAATCGGGCTGAGAACATGGCCCAAATTCAAGGCCTGACTATAAAGCTGCTTTTTTTGGTCTGTTCCAGACTTGGGCTCTGAAGGCCATCCCCAATGAGAAGCTCCAGGCCTAACTGGAGGGATATAGTGGGTATTTACTACTCTTACAGTTTGGGGGAGTCCATGTCCAATGGAACAGGCTCTCACTCCATCCCTCGCCTCCCATTTACCGAGGGGTCACTGCCGCTGCTGGCTGCAGAGAAGGGGTCAAGATCCGAGGAAGCAAAAAGATCAGTCACAGACGGCTTGAAGAAACAGTCGGCAGCAAATGGGTCTGACCCTTTGAAGGGGTCACCTCCAAACGGATCTAAGTAAAATCAAGCCGAAGGACACATGTCAGCAGGGTTGCTATGCAATGAAATTTCCTCCCAGTTGATTTCAGGGAGCCCACCTAAAACAGGATAATCTGAGTGAAGGACTGCATCTCCCACCCGACCACCTGGCAAACTCTGGGGGAGTGGCAGTAGGAGTTCGACTCCAAAGAGGCGGCCTCTGCCCCTGATGGCAATGGTCTGTGTCGGACACCTCAACTGCCCATCAGTCACTGCTAACAATGGCAATCCCAAGAGTGGCACAAGGCAGGCTAAAGAAGGGCAGCGGAAGCTTTCAGGGCTTAGGCCTGAACCTCAGGAGATCATGTCAGCTGGGGCTGAGATCTTTCCCAGAAGACATGGACTCTTTTCCAGAGCTGAGTGATTTTAAGGCTTGTGAAGTCAATGAGAGCTTTTAAAGTGATGCCCCCTCAACTCTCACACTTGTTATGCCAAGATTCTAATACAAAATGTTTGGTTAAGCTCAGACAAATAATACTGAGACTTTTTTGCAGTGGCATCACCAATGTTTCCTTGCCCTCCCCTCTCATTCTTCCCTTCTTACTTCGCACATCTGTCTTTCCTAATCACTGCTTGGGCCTCCTCACCTTTGCTTCCCCTCCATGCGATTAAGGCACAGGGAGGGGGGGACTTCTGAAAGTCTCTCAGCTTAACCTCCATATGAAGCTGCCATGCTAGCCATGACACTAGCTAATGAACATTATCTTCAAGAAAAGGCTAACTGTTCAATCAGAAAACTGGCTGGAACCCACCAATCTGCCTAAAGGGAAGGGCAACAGCAGCAGCTCTGAGACAGTTTTAAAACCAGGAGGAAGAAGAGCACCTCTCCCCTCCCCCCAGAGCACATGTGTGTGTACACACACACATGCACATGCACACACATGCACGCAAAACCTCACCCCCCCCCCAATCCAGGTTAAACTGTAGACTGACATAAGGCAGAATTTCAGACACCATTGGGGTTAACATGTACTGACCTATTTTCCCAAAAGGATCATCCTTGAAAGGGTCCCCTAGAAGCAAAAATAAAGGCAGTCATCAAAATACTGCCCTCCTGGTCATTCTGGAAGCCCCCCAGGGGCTGATCACTGCAGAAAGGAGCAGGGAGGGCTTCAGGGGGATAAGGGGGAACAAGCCAGAGGGCACCCCAGCTGAGCGCTGCCCATGGCTGAGCCAAACCTAACCAACTGCAGCCTCTGCAGGCAGACCTCCAGGGATGGAGAGAACTTGGCCCAGGGCAGCCAGCACCACCCCAGGAACTCAGATGTCTCCTGAGCCCAGGGGCTCTTTCTGTACCTTGGTACCCCCAGCACCCACAACACAGTGCTTTGCACCCAAGAGAAACCACATTTCCACGACTACACCAAGGGGATACAGCACAGCTATCCCACAACCATCCCAGCCATCCAGTTAAGTGACAAACTTTTGCCTGGGGCCTCGGCCCCCACAAAAAGAAGCTACTTACGACCAATGAAAGGGTCTGACTGGAAGAAATCCAGATTTGGTTCCACAGCTGTATCAGACAGGGAGCTCGAGTCTAAATTAAAGAAATCTTCCTAGAAAATATTCAAAAGTATTTGAAAGGAAAGCAAACATGTTCTGATTGGCATGAAGGTAATTAAAATCGCAAGCATATTATGATATGTCTGTTGTTTAGAAAAACAAAAGGGCTCTGATTTCTTCACCTGCTGAGAACCGTGGGGGTCTAAAGGAAAGTAAAAGATCTTGCCTGTGAATGCAGCCTATGGCACCAGGCCTTTAGGCCACTGCTCTGTGGGAGGCAAAGGGGCCTTCAGCCAGCTGGGGACTGTGTGACCGCTGTACTAGGAACCATACTGGGCAGTCACTGGGGCACCTGGGAAGCCGAGTGAGGAGCCAAGACCCCATTCAGAAGCTCACTTTCCCCGATGCAATGGGGGACCCATACTCACTTTGTCAGCTACTGCGGGAGTCTCCCCCTCCTTGTCATCAGCTACCTCGGAGGAAGGAACTTCAGGACTGCTTCTGACCTAAACAAGATTCGAAAACAAAGGGATTAAGTTTGAAAAAGGAGTCTGATGCCCTCATCAGACAGTAGCAGGAGCCTGGGTCCTTGCTTTCCTTGACCTGGTGGGCCTAACTGTAGCCACATCATTCCCGTCCACGCGCCAGATGCAGGGCTGTGTCAAACAGAGAAAACGTCCTGGGCAAGCTTGGAGTCATGTGGCCTACAGCCACAGCTGTGCTGGGCAGCTCTGGCCAAGGGCACGAGTCACTCTGGGCCTGTCAGAAAGGCAAAATGAATGGCATCTCCCTAAGGCCCTCCACAGCTCACACTGACAGAAACATCAACAAGCTTCTCTTCCTGTGCCCCTAGAGGGAGTAGGGCTTGACAGACTCTGTGACCTCTCCTGGAGCCATCAGGCACAGCAGACCATCCTGCCATTTTTTCTCCCTCTGCTCAGGCTAACCTGTGCTGAGGGTTTCTGCCAGCTCTTGGGGGCTCCCCCACAGCCTCCACCATGCGGGGGGGGGGGCTGCCATCTCCTCTGCAGGCCATTTTGTGGCATCATAGTGCCCAGAGAATTAAATGGCCCCAACGGGTGATACAAGAGGGGAGGCCACAGGGAGTGAGTGACATGCTCTGAGCAGGCAAGGTTGTGGACCTGTTTCTCCTCTGCACGATGGTGCCCATCTGCCAGTCTTGTCTCCTTCCCAGGTGGCCAAGACCAAACAGGAGACAGAAGAGTGAGTGATGAAGGAGGGTGATGGTGAGAGGCAGTTGTGCCCCCGTCCTACCCCCGTTCACCTCAGTGAGCCTAAGGACCCAGGGGGCAGCTTTGCTGGCCCTAGCAGGATCTCTTCCCTCCACCGAGCTTGCCTCAGCACTGTGTGCACAAGGGGCTCTGGGAAACGCTTGCTAGGCCAGACATGACGGCTGAGGCACAAGCAGGGCGGCGCTCTCTCACCGGAGACTCCTGGACCACTGGCTCAGTCTCCAGGGTGTTGGGTGTGTCCAGGTGCTCATGGAGGTTGGCGGTCTCACTACTGCTGTTGCTGAGGCTACAGTAGTCGGCAGCACCGTTGACCAGGCTGCCGTGGGAGCTCCTGACCCAACTCTCCTGACTGCTGGGGCTGGCCAGCTCCTTCATCTCGGTCAGTCTGACCTGCATCTGGATCCCAGGAAGAAGAAAGGCACAAGGGCCGGATGAGTGAGGGATGGAAAAGCGAAACAAACAAGCCACCCCCCTCGGCCAGGAACGGCCTGAAGATTCCCGTATTCTTCTTCACCTCAACGTGCCAAACATGGCAGTGAAGGGGCAAGAAAGCTCCCTGAGAACGTCTCTCATCAGCTCCTGACAACAGGAAAACCTCCCAATGGCCGACTTCTCTCTAACCAGAGCTGCTCCCTCCCTGCCTGGCTGAAACACGTCCAGCCCTGGGGCTGGGGTGGGGGCTGTGAGGGCCCGGCTTTCAGAAGTCTCTCCTCTGAGCCCTACCCCCATTTGCCATCGGAACCAGGCCTGTGCACCTCCTCCAGCCTGGCACTGCCACTCCATCCTCCAGCCACTCAACCTGGATTCAAGTCTCTCTGATACTTGATAGTTATGTGCCCTTGGACACGACTTCCCCTTCCTGGGCCTTGGTCCCACTGACCACAAACTGAAGTGGTCAGTGGTGGGGCTCAGAGTCTCATGGGCTTAACCCTTTGCCTAACGGATGGAGCTTCGCTCACTGAGGCAGCCCCAAGCCTTCCTTGTTCACCAGGGACACTGGCCCACAACCCTGGGGGTGGCCTTTCAGACCCCTCTTTTCCTCCCTGAGTCTCAGGCTCCTCATGGGTGCAGTGAGATAAATATCCTTCACAAGCCCTGCCTCCCAGAGCCGTCGGGCCCAAGAAGCCACAGAAATGCTGGCTCTCACCGGTCTCCTTGGAGCTTTATTTCTGAGACGATGATACGGCCAGGGAGCTTCCCCATCACAGTCACAGGTGGAAAAAAGTGAGTAACACCCATGCCCCCACCCCTGTTTTCGAGCCTCCCTCACAGCCATTGTGAGCATCAGGCAGGGCCTGGGAGGAGCATAGACACGCAGCCTGAGACCTGGGTCAGGATGTGGGAGCCCCTCACCCTGGAGGGCAGGGCCCTGAGTCAGGACCTCTGCAGAATCAACCATCTTAGGCTCACAGCTAGCAGAACACCACTCCATCAGCTGTTCCTGTACTCACTTTACAGTGAGGAAGCAGAGGTTTGGAGAGGGGAGGAGCCACATGCTCAGCCCCAGTTCTAAACAAAGATTGAGACTGGGGGCAGGACATGAGCCAGAGCAGCCTGCCTCTCCCACCTCTGCACCCTTGCCCAGGCTGTGCCGCCTGCCTGAAACACCTTCCATATTACTCAGTCCTGCCTCAGAGAAGCCCAAGTTGCCTTCCAAGTCCAACTCCGAGGCCAGCTCCTCCCTAAGGCCTTCAAAGGAAGCTTCCCTTCCCCTTCAAGTGACTCTATTGCCCAGGCCTTACCGAGGTGACTTCCTGCTGCGACTCCTGCAGATGCTGCTGCAGGGGGCCCAGCTGGGCCCTGCCTGCCTCCACGCTCTCCTCCAGCTCAGCTGTCTCACGCTGCAGGCGGCTCAGCTCCTCTCGGGCCTTGGTCAGCTCCTCTTCGTAAGTAGAGATCTGAGATTCCTGGCTTGTTAATTCAGCTTTCAGAGAGGAAATCTGGAAGTTGGGATAAGGGAGGAAGGGAGGGAGGGAAGGAGAAAAGGAGGGAAGGAGGGAAGAAAGGAAGGAAAGAGGGAAAAAAAGAGCTATTTATTTACTGTGCTAATCATTTTACAAACATCATCTCACCTGATCCTCACAACAGTCCTAGGAGGTAGGTGCTGTTACAGGGAAGGAGGGACAGAGCTGATGTGACCTGCCCAGGGCCACACAGCCTGGAAGGGCCTGAGGCTGGATCTGAACTCGGGTCTTCCCGGTGCAGTCTAATGGTACCACCAGCTGCCCCTGGGGCAGAAGCTGAGTCCTGAATGAGGGTGGGGACAGGGAGCAGAGGCAGGCCCTTGGGGCTCCCAGCCCCCCTTACCAGGTGGGCCTCCCGGGCACACTGCTGCCTGACGTGGTTCAGCTGCTCCTCCAGCGTGGCCTTCTGTTCATCGAGCCCACTCAGGACCTCCTGCACCTCCTGCTTCTGGGCCTGCAGCTTCTGCAGGTTGGAGCTCTCCCTCTTGACTTCATCTTGAAGGTCCTAAAGCAAAACAAAACGCAGGATGCTGTCCTCCTCTGGCAGGAAGAACACCTGACAAGAAGGCTGCTGCTCTGCTAAACGATGCTGCAGGTGATGAGGACCGTGGCGCCAAACTGGCTCTGTCCCCTGAGCTGGGTCATTCCTCCCCACTCCACGCAGATGTCTCCTGGGAACAGAGCCTGACTCGGGGTTAGGTGGGGTGCAGACACCTATCTGAAAAGCTCAGGAGGCTGAGGAGTGGGACAGCAAACACACTTAATGCCGCAAGCAGTGAGCTGCTGGGCGTCCTCCCTGCACCTGTGGGATCCCCATCCTCTGCGCCCTAGTCAATGCGCTTTAGCTGTGAAATCGCTCCCCATCGCCTCTCCTTGGTGTGACAGACCTCTTCAAAATGGCACTCGAGGCTTCACAGCCCGTCTGAACTGGCCAGAACCCCTCGACACCTCCATGACACCGAAGGACAAGGGAGAAAGGCTTGAGGGGGCCCCAAAGAAAAGACAAAACAGACGTGACAATTCTAACCCCAGTGTCTTTGAGGCGTCTTCCAAATGTCATCTCCTCTACATGGGCTCTCTCCCCACTGGCCTAAACCACAACACGTTTAAAAAGCAAAGAAAAATGTTTCTCATCTCAATTTAAATAATCCAGAACTGATGGTTTCATGTAATAAGCACTGTAGAACACAGGCTCAGAACCAGCAATCTGTGAACACTTAGGAAAACATCTGGATAACAATGTCACTGAAAATGGTTTTCTTTGTAATCCTACATACTTTATGTATTAATGAAGATGATTCTGAGGCAGGGACCCTACACTTCCCCAGACTGGCTCCCGAAGGGGCCCAGGACACAGATGGACACAGACACAGACAGACAGACAGACACACACACACACACACACACACACACACACACACACACCCCTAATCTAGAAAATGGTTTCACCCACTCTGATACTTTAACTTTGCCCACTGCTGATACATTCAACATCTATAAAATGATAGAAACTAAAAGGTACCACTAACAGTCACCCAAAGACTCTAAAACGAGGTTATAGATAACCACTTGGCTTTTGGGTGATTGAGGCTTCTTCCTGGAGTGAAAAAGTCAGGCTGGTCTACATAACCTGGAAGTCTTTTCCAATTTCAATGTCTTCATTGTAATATTGTAATGCCAAGCAAAGGCAACTTCACAAGGTTCAAAATACCAGCATAGCTGCTCTCTAATTCAGTGACAAGGAACAGAGAAAATCGAAATATAGCATAATTCAAAATACAGCATTCACCAAGTGTAATTCAATCAAGTACTACTCCACCCCTGGACATTACATTCATTTAGTCCATCACAAAGCCCCTCTTCTCAAATGGAGATTAGTTTCCAATCATAAGTAAAGTACATTCATTTGTTCAATCACAGAGCACAAAAAAGTCAAAAGTTGCCCACCCTCGGATCACAACTGAATCTACCCCAGAGTTATAACAAGCTTAAGAACAGCATTTAATACCCAAAGAGAGGTCTTTTCTTCATCTTTACCCAAGGCAAGTTCTCAGCAATCTTTGTTGCTGGGGAGACTAAGCTTAGCAAGGTCCCAAGATACACTGCCAGTGTCTTCATTAATTCTTTCTCTGTCTGCTATGTATCCACTTTGTTTTCCCTGTGTCTATTACCAACCACAAGGCAAGTGAATAAAGAAGACATTTGTTTGACACGTGGCTAGCTGGGCAGCCCCATCGAAGAGGCCCTCCGGACAGTCAATTACGCAGACCCAGAGCTGATAAGAGAAGAGCAGATTAGACTCTACTGGGAAAATCAGCTGGCACCTTCAGTGACCACCCCCCCCCCCAAACTCCTCCCTGACTTACAGCTGGACATCATAGCACATGACAATCTCAGGAGAATCAGAATCACCGGTGACACAACAGACAATGGCAGGTGACCAACAATGTGAGAACTGGAACCAGGGAGAGGTATGGCAGAGTTGGTCACAGTTGAGGAATAACTTGGGTCTTCCTGACTCCAGGCCTGGTGCTGTACCCTCTGCACCATCTAGCTACATATCACCAAGGGGCTGGCCATCTGGTGATGAATTCTTTGGCCACGATAAGGGAAGGCAGGGGAAAGGGCACTGAGGCTAGAGTCAGTAGACTTGAGTGTAAACCCCGCCTCTGATACACCAATACACCACCTGTCTGACTCAGCCAAATCACATCATCCCTGGGCCTCATCTTCCCCATCTGCAGAAGGGTGGGTTATACCTGATGGCCCTTAAGGTTTCTAGAGCAGAGGTCAGCAAAGTACCCCCATGAGCCAAATCTGGCCCTCCAACTGCTTTTGAAAAGCCCTCAAGCTAAAAATAGTCCTTAGATTTTAAAATAAAGTGTTATGATGTTAAGAAATGTAAAAACTATTCTTAACTCACTGCCTCACAAAAACAGGCAGAAAGGCCAGAAATGGCCCCCACCTTTAGCTCTGGAGCGCTGATCCCATGGACCTATGACACACACAAAAAATTGGAAAACAGCTTCATAAAAATGTTAAGCAGAGTAACATCTGCTTTTCCAAAATAAAGCAGTGAGCTAAATGACAACTGCTGCTGATGTTCAGCTGCTTCAGTCGTGTCCGGCTCTCCGTGACCCCGTTTGGGGCTTTCTTGGCCAGGACACTGGAGTGGTTTGCCATTTCATTCTCCAGCTCATTTTACAGGTGAGGAAACTGAGGCAAATAGGGTTCAGTGACTTGTCCAGGTCTGTCCCTGCATAACACCTGGGGAATGGCTAAACAAAGTGCAGCATGGGAGTATAATGACCTGTTACTGCACTGTAACAAACAATAGACATCGTGAGCACTGAAAAGCAGGGGAAGACTTTTATAAACTGATGCAAAACGAAGTGAGCAAAACCAGGGAAAAAGCATATGCTGTGACGATGGCAACATAAAGAGAAAGGCCAACACCAATAAATCAAAGCTGAATGCTCCTAAACGACAATGCCTGAGCCTGGCCTTGGTCTTCCTCCCTTCCAACATTCCTCCTGCAGAAGGCCTTTCCTGGTCCTTCCACCTGCTAGAGCTTCTACTGTGGGGACCCTCTGCTGACTCAACAGTTCCCTTATGTGTACTGACTGATGCAGGAGTGCCCCTCCTGAGGCTGTGAGCTTCTGGAAGGCAGGCCCTGGCGTTGCCTTTCTTTGTGTCCCCAGGTACTCGGCTCCTCCCACACGGATCTTTTCTTTCATTGTACTTGTACCCTCAGCAGGAGCACACTGCCTGAACCATAGAAAGTGTGTAAGCAATACTTGCTGGCTGACCGATTGATGAGAAGGTGCTTCCCTCCTTCTTTACAGAAGTGAAGGACTCGGGATAAGAGACACTCTGCAGAAGTCAAACTTATTCATTGTGCTGTGATACAGTGATACAGTGAACTGTTTTTCCCTTCCTTTTTTTCCTCTCTGTTAAAAGAGATGAAAAGAAAAAGGACTTACTTATACAATAATATTTATAGCAGCTCTTTTTGTGATGTCAAAGAATTGGAAATCGAGGGGATGCTCGTTTTGGGGAATGGCTGAACAAGTTGTGGTGTATGAATGTAATGGAAGAGTATTGTTTTATAAAAAATGATGAGCAGGATGATTTCAGAAAAACCTGGAAAGACTTACATGAACTGATACAAAGTGAAGTGAACAGAACCAGGAGAACATTGTACACAATAACAGCAACATTGTACAACAAAGAACTGTGAACGGCTTAGCTTTTCTCAGCAACACAATTATCCAAGACAATCTCAAAGGGCTCATGATGAAAAATCTGCCCTGAGAGAAAGAACTGATGTTGCCTGAATACAGACTAAAAGATACTATTTTTCGCTTTCTTTTTTTTTTTCAAGTCGTCTTGCACAAAACGACAATCATGGAAATGCTTTACATGATTGCACATATATAACATATCAGATGGCTTGCCATCTCAGGGAGTGGGATAGGGAAGGAGGAAGGGATAAAATTTGGAACTCAAAACTTTGTTTAAAAACATCAAAAATTTTTTTTATGTGTAATTGAGGGAAATTATTTTTTTTAAAATAAAAGAGGGAGCAGCTCCCGCTCCCACCTCCTCCAATTCATGTAAAAGGTGACTCTGAACAAACTTTGGAGCTACAGAATCCACAAAATGACAGAGAAGCTAACCTCCTGCTGAGGACAGCCCAACAGGCCGGCAAGATGTGGCAAGTGCAGCACTCTGGGAGCTGAGCCCAGCCCTGCGCAAGCCCGAAGTTTTAACCTCAGGATGGCCACAACCAGCTGCTGGCTGGAGGGACTTCAGATCACCAGCAGCTGTGGCAGTTTCCAAAATTATCATCCCATAAATGCTAAGGACAAAGTGAGAGGTCAGTGCAGTGTGGACTTTGGGAACCGTGATTCCAGGAGTGTGGTCAGGCCTTTACTCCCTGGACGGAGAAGCAGCTGAGGCACTGCGGCCATGCTGTGCAGCCACTGCCACGTGGCTGCTTAAGAGCTCCTGGTCTGTAGATTGTAGGGAGATCAAGAGACCAGTCTGAAGGATAATCGCTCTTGCTTTAACCTGCTTGGATGTGGATTGAGGTCTAGGATGGAGGTCCTGGGGTGTGTGACCAGTTTGCCAGAGCATGTGGAGGCTTCAGAGAGGGCACCCAACTAATAGCTCTGGCAGCTGAGAAAACCCCAGCAATTGGGACAAAGCTCTTCCTTCCCTCTGGTAGCAGAGTTCTACTGTGGCAAAAAGCTTAAAAGTCAAGTAATTGAGTGGCAACATGAGCAAACAAAGGAAACAAAGCAAATACAGCAGTCTGACTCTGGATTCCTTTCTTGGGGACAAAAAGGATCAGGGCATGGAACAGGAGGAAGACAGTGAAGTTAGAACTCCCGCACCAGAAGCTTCCAAGAAAAAAATAAGTTGCTTACATGCCATAGAGGAGCTTAAGAAGGATTCTGAAAACCAAATAAGAAAAGTGGAGGAAAAATTGGAAAGAGAAATAAGATCAATGCAAGAAAATTACGAAATGAGAGTCAACAACCTGACTGAAGAAAATAGCACCTTAAACAATAGACTAACTCAAATGGCAAAAGAGGCTCAAAAAGGCAATGAGGAGAAGAATGCCTTAAAAAGCTGAATTTGCCAGATGGAAAAAGAATCTCAAAAGCTCACTGAAGAGAATCATTCCTTCAGAATTAGACTGGAGCAAATGGAAGGTAGTGACTTTATGAGAAACCAAGATACTATTAAACAGATCCAAACAAAGGAAAAAATAGAAGGCAATGTGAAATATCTCATTGGAAAAACCACTGACTTGGAAAATAGATCCAGGAGAGATAATTTAAAAATTATTGGACTACCTGAAACCATGATCAAAAAAAGAACCTAGAAATCATCCTTCAAGAAATTCTCAAGGAAAATTGCCCTGATGTTTTAGAACCAGAGGGCAAAAGAGAGCTTGAAAGAATCCACCAATCACCTCTTGAAAAAGATCCCCAAAAGAAAACTCCTAGGAATATTATAGCCAGGTTCTGGAATTCCCAGATCAAGGAGAAAATATTACAAGCAGCCAGGAAGAAACAATTTGAATATTGTGGAAACACAATCAGGATAACACAGGATCTGGCAGCTTCTACACTGAGGGATCGAAGGGCTTGGAATATGATATTCCGGAGGTCAAAGGAGCTGGGACTAAAACCAAGAATCACCTACCCAGCAAAACTGAGTATCATGTTTCAGAGGAAAATATGGTTATTCAATGGAATAGAAGACTTTCAAGCATTCTTGCTGAAAAAACCAAAGTTGAATAGAAAATGTGACATTCAGATACAAGAAGCAAGAGAAGCATGAGAAGGTAAACAGGGAAAAGAAATCATAAGGAACTTATCAAAGTTGAACTACTTACATTCATACATGGAAAAACGATATATAACTTATGAAACTTTTCTCAGTATGAGAATAGTTGAAGGGAACAGAAATGTATATATATATATATATGTATACATACATATATATGTCTGTATAGGAGGGTATATGGGTGTATGAATACATATGTGAGTGTGTGTATATATGTGTACAGGTATACATAGACAGAGGCCACAGGATCAGTTGAAGATGAAGGGATGATACTTAAAAGGTGAAATTAAGAGGTGAGAGGAATATAATGAGAGGAGATGGGGAGAGACAGAATGGGGTAAACTATCTCATATAGAAGAGGCAAGGGACAACTGTTACAATGGAGGAAGGCAAAAGGGAATGAGTCAACCTTATTATCAATTAATTTGGCTTAGGGAGAGAATGAATACATATCAAATAGAGTATCTCACTCTACAGGAGAGTAGGGGAGATGATGGAAGGAGGGCAGGCTTGGGGTGGGGGAAGTTGGAAGCACCCACTTTTGAAAAGGGCCAGGATCAAAGTAGAGAATAGAACAAGTAGGGGGTGGGATGGGATGGAGGAAAATATAGTCAGTCTTTCACAATATATCCACTATGGAAATGTTTTGCATAGCTACACATATACAACCTATATTAAATTGCTTATCTTCCCAGTAAGGGTGGGTGACGAGGGAGGTAGGGAAAGAATCTGGAAGTCAAAGGCTTAAAATCAAATGTTTAAAATATATATAATTATTATTATTATTTTACATGTAACTGGAAAATAAGATATATAGGCACTGGGGCATAGAGATCCATCCTGCCCTACTGGAAAGTCGGAGGGAGGATGGGGGAGGATATAGGAGAGAGAAGATTGGGGAAGGGGATATTCAGTGGGTTTGCTGTTTTGGGGTGGTTGGTAGGGAAAAATGGGGAGAAAACTTGTAACTCAAAATCTTGTGGAAATGAATGATGTAAACTAAAAAATAAAAAAATAAATTACAAAAAAAAAAAGAGAAGGCTCTCTGGGAAGAAGAATATACTGAGAAATATTAGAGAAGTAATAACAAAAGATATCCAAATCTATATGCATGTGCATGTATGTTAACATGTATACAGATATAGATATATACACTGACACAAATATACATACAAAAATACACACACACACGTTTTTCAAATGTCAGATGTGACTGTTCTGCCTTCATACAGATAAAAGAAAAGTTCCAATATGGTCAGCACTTCAAAGTAGAAGAATAATCAACAAAAACCTGGAAAAATCATCTAACCTTTTTATGAAATAAACAGGTGCGTGTGTTTTTCCACCCAAACTGAGAGGGCGCTTTTGTGTGGGTAGAAGGTAACTGGCTGAGCCCACACACTGGCCTGTGTTGATGGCAGCCTTCCCTCCCACACCCTTTGTCCATGGACTAAGTCCACAAGCCCAGATGGGCCCAGGACCAAAGAGGACATTTCTCCATAGACCCCTCCCCCTCTCACGATTGACCTCAGCCCACTCAGATGTGTCCCTCCTTGATCTAGCAGCTGCATCTGCAGTGAGAAGCATCTCAGTGACACACTGTCACAGGACTTCACGGGAACAAGTGGAAGGGAGGAAAAAAAACCTAGTTATCTAAGAAAGCTGAAAGTGAGTCTGATGACTAACCAGGGGTCACATGAAAGCTTAGGACAATTAGCACATCTTCTGTCCCTCTTCCTGAAAGTGGAAGAATCTTTTCCACCCCCCATCAAATATTAATTAACATGAATCCAAGTCCAGGGGATTTTCACCTACTGAACACAAGACCCGAAACTGGGAAGCCACAGAAAATCAAAATCTGTTGAGAAAAGTCAGTGTGCTAACATGTGCTAACAGGAAAGATTCAACTTTGTTCCAAAATGATTCAGGAGCCCAACACATGGCAAGGAAACTTCCAAACCAGTATCTACATCATGATATCCTCTAACTATTTTTAATCCTCCTTATTTTGGGACAGATTCTCTGATCCTGACGTGAAGCAAAGAGAGCAGATGCATGCATTTCATTCCCCAGATCTGTCTGTGTGTAGCAAGTTATCTTAGCAACCAGCCGCATGGACCATGGGTGGTAGCAGGCTCTTCCTGTAAAAGTAATGTGACCTCTTGGGAAACTGCTCCCCTGAGTCTGTTTCTAACCCTCAGGGCTGACAAATGTACCCCCCTCCCCCCAGAGGCTCAGAGGAGAGGGTCCAGGTAGGTCTCCGGCCTGTTCTGCTCCAATTCTTCCAGCTCAATCCCCTGCTTGGTCACCTGTGACATCAACCACAAAAGAATGAGAATGACTAGGATGAAAATAGCCAAGCTGCAGATTCTGCAGTGCCAAGATGCAAAAGGAGTCCGTAAAAATAGCCCCGTGAACCTGCTGGAGGGAGGGCAGAGTTCTTTCTGGTACTGGCAATCTTTAAAGGAAAATGCTGTTTGAGGGAAATCAGCCTCACATCCAGAAAAGGTAACAAAAAGATCACCACCTAATGCAGTCAATCGGGGGGCCACTGAGAATTCAGCAAATTTTGGAAAGTCATTCTGTGGGCCATTCCCAAAAGGAAGTTAGGCTACTGTTCTTAAGGTTCAACATGCATCCTTAACTGGAACAGCATGTACTAGTTTGAAAGGGATCACAAGAAGGGCCTGTCGGGGGTGTGGCTGGTGCATGAAAGCCTTGGGGCCCAAACTGGCTTCCTTTCACAAAGTCACAGCATGGCCCAAGCAGGGAGAAGGAGAAGCAAACCAACCCTCTCCTTTAGTCAGAAGACGGCATGGCCAGCAGAGCAGAGGAAGTGACCTGGTCTCCGGAGTGTCCCCCGGGCGCCCCTATTCATCACTCTTACCCCAAATAGATCACACAGCTGCTGGGGTCTCTGCCTTCCTGACACAACCCCACCCCTCTTCTCTGCTCCCACAGCTGCTGCCCTCGTTCAGGCCCTCATCACTCTGCATCTGGACTCTCCTGCCTCAGTGGTCTCCCTGCCAAAGTCTGTGCCCCTCAGGTCACCCTCCACTCAGCTTCCAAACTGATCTTCCCAAAGCACAGCTCTGACCTCGCCATCTGCCTACTTAGTAAAGGCCTCCAGGACCTACTCTGGACAGCTACCTGGCATTTACATGTGCCCTTCCCGTCCTGGCCCCCACCTCCCCACTTTGCAGTCTTTTTGGCCTCACTATGTAATACAGCTGACCTTCGATCCATCCCCCCATGCCTTTGCACTGGCTTACCTTCATGCCTGGAATGCTCTCTGTTCTCACCTCTGCCTTCTGGTTTCAGGGTTTCCTTCAGGACAACTCAAAGGCCTCCTCCTGCCAGGCCCTTGGAGGGCTAGTGCCCATCTTCCAGACACTGAGCATCATTTTTATATGCCCATAGCTACTTGTACACTGTCTCTTCCACTGAGGCCCAGAACCAAGTTTATGCCTTTTCTGTTGTTGTTATTCTCAACATATAGCACGAGCCTGGCACATATTAAGCATTAATTAGATGCCTGCTGACTCACTGACTTACCCACAGCTGCACAGCTGGATAAGGGAAGGAGTCAGGACTCAACCCAGAGTCTATTGAATCTCTTGACTCCATACCCACCATTCATTCTTTCCCTTCAACTAAACCAGTCTGTATAAAAGTGCCAGCGCACACACACCAGCACCCCTGAGCGCTCTCACCTCCCAAAAGAAGGCAGTGAGCACGGGGCCTTGCTTCAGCCAGGCACATGAACAGGGAGGCTCTACCTTGTGATGGCCGATTTAAGCCAATTTCCATTCTTCCTCTAGGAGAAAGCTGACTGATTTATATGTTTCAGTTTTTAAAACACTGCACAGAAATGCTTCCTGGCCTCTGCCCCCGAGGTGCGGCTGCTTGGATGTCCTAAGGGCACACCTGAATTCTGAGCACATGGGTGGAGGGCCCTGGCCTTTCAGGAGGGTGAAGCCTGTGGCCTCCTTGACTCAGAATCATGGTTTTTAAATGTAACATAACAGGATCACAAAGGAAGCCAATTATGCTAAAACACCATTATCAAACTATTGAACAAGTTCCCAGACCTCAGGAGTCCATGACTGGGCTAAGTGAGTGTGAGAAGAGGAGAACATGAGCCGGAGAGATGAAGGGCCTTGACCAGCGGCCTCTTTCAGGTCTCACAATAACCTGCCCACGGTGCCCTGGCCGTCCTGCTCTGCTGTCACTAACCCGAGCTTGCCTGGTGCTCCAAGTCCATGCACAGAAATACCACGGACACCAGCCCCCAGGCTTCCTCGCCTCTCTCAACAAGAACCCAGCCACTGCTCACGGGCTGCTTGCTCACTCGTCCACACGAGACAATGAGAGCTACACAAAGACAGTGTACTACACATGACTGCCACAAGACGAGTGTGGCCGGGGCAAGCACATAACACAACAGGTGGCAAGGGCTGGGAAAGCAGGCACAGCAGCCCAGAGAACTCAGAGTAGTGAGGCTTGGCGCCCAGCAGCCTTCTTAAGTGAAAGTCGCCCTAGAACAGGCAAGGCCGTCTCTCTGGAAGGACCCCTTGCCCAGGGGGCCGTGGCAGGACCAGCCTGCACGGCTCTCTCCAGCTGGATCATAAATGACAACGGCGACCCGTCAACCCACGGCTGCTATTCTGATGGAGCCCGCGTAGGCCGCCGGGGCGGGGGGGGTCAGATGGCACAGGGCTGGCCATGGTGGGAGATCCACCACAAGAAAGGGCTGGCCTCAGGATGTGGCTCATGAGCACTTCACACCCAGTCCCAAGCTGGGATCTCACCCAGGCCTTTCCAGCTTCTTGTTAGAGTTCTGGCAAAGCAAGGAATGCTGGGAGGGAGGACGACAAGTTTTAGGGAAGTGGGATGTGGGGGCGCAGTGAAGACAGAAGAGTGATCCAGCTGCTCAGGCAGCTGAAATCCAAGCCTCGGCAGGCTTCTGAGATACAGAGAGCCTCAAGAAACATCAGAGCCAGGGATCCACGAGCTCCTCTCACCTTCCTCCCATGGGCGTTGGCTTCTTCATTCCTTAGCAAGCTAAGCTGCACTCTGACTCTGCATTTCCGTCTCCTCCACCCCTGCACAGGGTCCCTTCAGCCCTATCCCCTGGTTTCCAAATCCCTCATTAGAATGTAGGCTCCTCAAGGGCAAGAAGAGTGTTTCTTTTTGCTTGTATTTGTATTTGCAGCACTTGACATAGAGCCTTGGTACACAGTAAATGCCTAATAATTGCTTGTTGACTTGATTTGTTAAGTGACTTGTATAAGGTCACACATAAAAGTCTACAATAGTTCTGGGGCCAATTCCCTTCTTAATCCAATGTCTATTGGTCCCACAATGAAGTCATGAGAAAGGATGATATCTCTAATGGGATAATAAAGAGAAAGAAGAAAACAGAGCTCAGGGGAGAACCCTGGGGAATGTCTACGAGAGGAACTACCAAAGACAAGGTCCAAAGGGAGAAGAAAAATCAGGGTAGAGTCAGAGAGGCCGAGGGAGGGGGTAGCATCAAGGCAGAGAGGGCAGAGCCGAGGACCATTTGCAGGACTTGGTCATTAGGTGGCACTACAGTGGGTAGAGTGCCAGGCTTGGAGTCAGAAGACCTGAGTTCAAGTCCGGCTTCACACTCTTACTAGTTGTGTGACCCTGGGCAAGTCACTTCATCTCCCTTTGCTTTAGTTTCCTCAGTTGTAAAATGGGGATAATCACAGCACTTACCTCCCAGGGTTGTTGTGGGGATCACTTGTCTGGTACACAACATGTGGGCTCTTATTATTATTAAAACGGTGATGACCTGGGCAGGGGGGGAGGCAGGACACAAAGGCCCAAGGAGAGCAAAGACCAGGGTGGGGGTGCATGTTCAGGATGTCTGGAGGGGGCTGCTGGGGGTCGGCAGGGTCTGTCTCCAACCCCCCTAAGGATCTTTTCAGACAGAGGCTCCCCTGGCATCCTCCTCCTCACTCTCAGCCCACTTTTTCCTATGCCCTCCTCCATTCTGTTCTGTAACAGCTGTTTGTTTCACATCAACCAGCCAGCCTTTTATCTTGGTCTGTGGGTCAGTTCCCTCCTGCCCTCACACACCCTGCTACGTGCCCTGGGCACACTGCCCTGGGCAGAGCAGGTCCTTCAGACATGCTTGTTCAATGGATGCTTCTCAGGCAAATGCAGAGAGATGGCCAGAAGCTGAGGAGTCATGGGTGTCTGTGGAAGGAGGCAGCCTGGAGTCAGGAAGGAAGGGAGGATAGGGAGGAAAGGAGGGGAAGAGGGGAGGAAGGGAAGCTGGGGAGGAGGGGAAGAGGGGAGAGGAGGAGAGGCTGGGGAGGAGGGAAAGAGGGGAGGAAGGGAAGCTGGGGAAGAGGGGAGGAGGGGAAGAAGGGAGGCTGGGGAGGAGGGGAAGACAGGAGGAAGGGAAGCTGGGGAAGAGGGAAGGAGGGGAAGAAGAGAGGCTGGGGAGGAGGGGAAGATGGGAGGAAGGGAAGCTGGGAAGGAGAGGAAGAGGGGAAGAAGAGAGGAAGGGAAGCTGGGGAGTAGGGGAAGAAGGGGGAGGAGGTGAGTAAGGCTCAAAAATGACCTGATGATGCACTGACTGATTCCTGAGACAGAAGGGAAGCAAGAGGCCTTCCCTAAAGGAAAAGGACCACCCATGCCCCTGCACTTCCTGAACCACATCACCTCCAGCTCTCTCTTCTCTGCCCCCGTCCCCCTCCATCTTATTCACATCACTGATGTTTAGTTTTTAAAATCAGAATTGACACAGGAGAGGCCCTTTGCCTGGCCCCACAGACAAAGGAAAGGAGGCAGATCATAAGGAGACTGAAGGGAAGCCCTTTTTCCCTCCATGCTACAGACATGTGACCCCAGTTGCATGAGCTCCAAGAATCTTAACTGAGGCCCTGCATTTCCCTCCCAGTGCAGTGTGTTCAAATTAATGTACACTGGGAGGAAGAGGTGGCTCCTGTCTCCTGGTGGGCACCTTCAGAGGGCACCCAGCACAGCAGGGAAGTCAGTGCACCCCAGGCCTCAGGAAGCTGGGGGCCAGCAAAGCATCCCCCGGGCCTCAGGAAGCTGGGGAGCCAGCTTGTCCAGCTCTGCGGCCACCACCCTCAAGGGAGCAGAGGGGGGGCTGCCTCCAGAGCCAGGAGTTGGAGCTTCTGTCCCGTTCAGAGCAAGGCGGCATGCAGGTGACGTGTGGCAGCCACTCCTCCATCCTCCCAAAGAGGACTGCCCGGACCCGTGTCAGTGTTGTGCTCTGTGTAATGAAAGGCCCTAAGCCAGGCCTCGGTTCGGCTCTTCTGATGGTGACTCCCTTCTTCTCCACTGTTACTGAGGAGCCAGGTACAAACTACTTCACGTAGCTCCCAATTTGGAATCTCAACTTCCTCAGTCAATCACATGGGAATAAGAAAGCTGAAGACCCACATACACAGAGGTGCTGGCCAAGCAGGTAAAAATGGAGCACTGTCTAGTTAAGGTTTAAAAATAAACACCTGCCACCTTTATGATGACAAGAAAACGAGCTCCCTGTCCCCACCCTCCGGCTTCTTTATGCCACCCTAGCAGGATCCTGGAGGACCTTATCTTTACTAAACAGTCACATCCCAAGCCACACGGAGAGGGGAAGAACAGGCTGGAAGGCTCGAACCACCTTTGGATGGGTTTTGTTGCAGTGTTTGTCTCAGTTTAGAAATGGACAGTACTGAGATCAGCAATTCCTCCCGTTTCAGAAAAGGGTTTCCTTGAGCTCCTTCCCTTCCTAAGGTCTTTTCTGCATGTTAGAAAATGACTTCACCCTCACATATGTCGGGGACTTTTCTCTATCTCTTCCCACAAAACACATCAGGGGTTTCTCCAAGCAGACAAAGATGCTGATGGGAACCTTCATTTCTAAATCATCTTTAGGTGCCAGTCAAAGCCGTCAATGACCTCTCCAGACAAACAGATGCCCCCTCCCCATAAGCCCATATCAACACACTCTGGCCACAGTCTCTGGGGGATGTCCTACATAAACACCCACACAGTGACTTGAAACAGTAAGAGCTCTCACTCATCCAAACTGTGAATCCCCTGGGGGAGCCAAGCTACAGAAAGGGCCAAAATGTATAGCATCTGAAAGGAAAGCAGAGTGTGAAGGGACAAACCACCAGAGATTGTTGCTGCCCATGCACTCTCAGCATGAGCCCATCCATCATCCCCTTTTGTAAGGAGGAACCCCAAGTAAGATGGGTGCCTATAACCCAACCAAATGGCACTATCCGATCTCCCCACAGTCCTGTCCAGAAGGAACAAATGTGGGTGCGCAAACACACACACACACACACACACATGTCTGTATAAGACGGAACTCCTCACATGCTACATGAGTGAAAAACCTCCCCTTTCTCAGGCATAAGAGAGATCTTCGTTGCAGGCATCCTGGCTGACTCAGCTGATTTTAAAAGGTTCCATGTAATTATTCTAGAGGGTCCTTTCCTCACATGATGGAGGCAGTTTGAAAAGCAGCATCCTTTGAAAATACTGCCTTGGGGGCAGGGCAGGGAAGGACAAGATGTCACTCCCATCAATTTCTCTTTGAAAAGAAGGAAGATGACTGCTCTGAGCCTCCTTCGATCTGTTAAATTGTATGCATGTGGCAACATTTGCACCACACACAGCCAAAAGCTCCCTGGAACGACCTACCTGCTGTCTCTGTATACACGACTATGGGGGCTAGACGGGGGGGCAGAAGGAGCAAAGCCTGACACACACTGGCCAACAGGAACACCACCTTTCAGACCAGAACACAGAGCCGTCTAGCCGCAGAGAAGCTGCTACGTTGTGTTGTGTTTTGCCAAGCCCTCCGCGGGCTCCCCGCACTCACCCGGACCTCACTGCTCCTCTGTCTGATGTGTTCTTCCTTCTCCTTGAGATCTTGCTCCGCGCTGTTCTTTTCCCTAGAAGACCAGCAGACAATGCAAGAGAATCTGAGAACATCAGCTACAGCCGGGATGGTCATCCACCCTCCGAATCCAGAATCGCCTTTCAAATACATGGTTGGTGACACATTAAATTTCAAGAGAAAGGGCAGATTTTTCTACCCTCCTCTATTAATGAAGTGGAAATCTACATAAACCAGGTTTTATAAAGTAGTGGGCTCTCTAAAATGTGGTTAAATGGAAAGAGAAGAGATTAAAAAAAGGGAAGGAGAAAAAAGATAATCAATGAAATACTCAGGCTTGGGTGATCTCACTGTTGCTATGGAACTCTTGTCTAATGAGAAATGCTGAGGAAGAAGAGGGCGGGGCTGCACCAGCTCAGGCACTTAACCCTGAGAATCCCAAGGAAGGAGGCTGATGCCCAGCAGCTGGGGAAGAGCACTGGCTCGTGTTCCTGCTCCTTTAAAAGAGGCTTGTTTGCATCTGCTAATTTTAGACCCAGATTCCAAGAGCTGTCTGATCATTCTATCAGGAATGATTGCACTAAGCTGTTATCAAGAGGAAAAGGGAACTGAAGAATATGGGTTTTCATTGATGAAAAAAAAAACCCACAGCAAACTATTAGTTGGCATCAAACCGAAAAAATCATCATCTCGCCTGCAGCAGACTTGTACCTCTTGGTACCTCTGCTCCCTTTTGGATGCACAGGCCACCCACTGATTCGGAAAGCCCTGCTCACTAACCCATCCCCAGTGCAGAGACAGGTTTTAAATGAACCCCCTCAAACACAATGCCAGATTCAGTAACGCAAAGTCAGCCCCAGCCAGTTTAAAGGCTTAGCTTCTGTCCTTCCATCCTGAGGAAAATGACCAGATCCCGCCTTTCCAGACAACCAACTTCGGATGGCTTTCACACCACCTCCAGACTGCCCAACCAAAAGAAGTGAAAACCCCCGGAGCTAAGGGTACAGTGACTAGCAGGCACTTGGTATCGCTCTGGGTCAGGACAGACTTTAAACAATGCTGGTGATGAGGGCTGTAGGTTTCCCCTCAAATTGACTAACAGCTCCATTTAATAACTGTCTGTCCCCTGTTAACTCTTCTTGTGTTACTGAACACATTATGGACTCAAATCTGAAAACAGACCCAATCATACTACCCCAAACTGCAGTGATTCAAAGCAATGAAAGTGTTAAGAGACCATTACATGGCTAACCCATTTCCATTATTTTCTGCCCTTGAATTTTACTCTGAAATAAGAAGTAACCCACGATTCTGAGCATCTACAGCCAATGTACACAAGACCACTAAAGCCCAGCCTCTGAACAAAGCTTTCTGCCTAGCATTCTCTGCTCAGAGATGGCCGAGGTTCCCCGCTAACCGCTTCATCAGCAGGAGGATGATGCCATGGTGATTTTAAACATCCCTGGCTATTTGTTTCACTCCTGCGGCAGCTTCGCCCTTCTCTCAATCTATTTATTGTGCACAAACCACCCAGGGGCTTTCTCCCACCCCCACCAACACTGCACTAAGAAGATAGGAAAATCTCTAAATAGGTAAATTCCCACAAATTCTAGGGGTCACTCTAGGAAATCACCTCATTCCTGGTTTGAAAAGATGAGCATTTTCAGTCCTGCTGCAGCACATCCAGAACAGTCACATAGAAACCCTTCCCTCCCCCACCAAAACCCTAAGAGGCATCCCCCCCATGATTCCTGCTGGCAGGTGAGGATGAAGGAGGGAAACATGGCAAGGCAGGCATCACAGATCACTGTCACATCGTTCCTGAAGGGGAGGTGAAGAGCCAAGAGACAAGCCCCCGCGGAGAGGTGCACCCCCAAGACCCCGTTGCAAGACTGGCTGTGAAGAGCTGAGGCTGCCGGTCTGGTCTGCCCAGAACAAAGACCAGGCCAAGGGAAATCAGGGAGGTCACAGGAAGGAGATTCAATCAAAGGATGTGTTTACACATAGGGGGAGGGCAGTGGACTCCACCCAGAGGTACAAGGTGACCTAATTTAAAGGCATCCAACTGGTCCTTTTTTGAAGGCTTTATTATGAACCAAAGGCCACTGAGACCCTCAGTGCTTTCCCCCTCCCCCACCTCCCTGCACTCAAGGTACCTTTTCCCAATAAGCCCAGGAGAATGGAAGCTCCTTGAGGAGAGGAACCCCTTCGTTCTTTCAGTCTGTCTCTCCAACAGCCCAGCACCACATGCCCGGCACACAGGCAGTGATTAATACATGATTACTGAACTGAATGAATGCTTAATTCTTATACCCAAGAACTAAACAAAATGTTTATGACACAAAATCACCAAGTGAACTCTAAGCATCTCTTTATGTTTGATGACAGAATGTCGGTGCTCAAGGGCCCTCAGGACCACACACATGGTGTGAGACAGAAGAGGTCCTAGACCATTGAGTGATAGGAAAACTAAGGCCCTGAGATAACTGTATTCAATGAGATTTTGTACGTGGGGAGGCTGGCAAACCTCTGGGGCCTCTTGGGTCCCGGGCTCATTTACTTTTCCACTCTGCTGCTCTTTGTCTCCAAGCAGATGAGGAAACTGAGGTCTAGACAAGGTCAGCACGCTTGCTCACGTCCAGTCAGGTCACCAGAAATGGTTTCCTACCGTGCACAGATCTAGTCTACACCATGACAGAGAAGACATTTGAGGGTTAAGCAAAGGACCGGTCCAATCCCAGCAGCCCCCAGCTTTTAGCTCCCCCCTATGTTTCCAGGCTCAAATTCTACAAAGGCCATCACTCACCAACCAACCTGCTACATTCTCTATGTCTCCCACTTCCCCACCTCGGTGCCTTAGTGTACACCATTCCATCTGCCTGGAAGACCAGCCACCTCCGCTGCCTGAGGCCCCTTCCTCCTCCTCTCCTGGGCCATCCTGCCCAACTCTGCATGTTGTTTCTGCTTGTGCCTTCCAGGCATTATTCTGTATTCTAGGCATGTGGGTATCTGTGTCACATACTTCTACCAGACCAAATTCTACGGGGGCAAGGACATGTCTCCACTCTGTGTCTCCTCCAGAGCCTGACGTGGTGTTCTAGACACTGGAACGGCTTAATGAATGCTTCCTGGCTGGGTGATATGAATTTCTCTTACAAGTTATGGCAATACTGTAAGATATCTGAACTTAAGGAGTCATTATTAAAAATAACATTTCAGCACATCCTACCATTGAGGTCCTTCTCAATTTATGCACGAGATAAGATTCCTACAAACCTTACCCTAGAAATCAAGTTCTAAGATGAAAACATTTTCCCACTGACTTCCTCTCTAATTTCTGATTGTTCTGCAAATAGCAATGACCCTCTAGGTGCCCAGCAGATTCTCCCCTGGAGCTTCCCTCCTCTCTGCCCCCTTCCCAGAGTTAATGGTACACAAAAAGTCCAATTTACAGGTACAAATGATGCTCACCATCGCAAGGGAGGCTGAATAGGCTAAAAAAGCAGATAATCCCTTTGTCATTTACAGTAAAGTCAGTCATCCTCTTTGTAAACAGTTACCTGCTTTGTAAGTCAGTCTTTTATCTATCAACTCTTCTGAAAGGCAGAGCTGGAACAAAACCAGGATATGGCATCAATTCATTTGGGGCCAAGAAGGAAGAAGTCTCCTATGGTGAAACTTATCTTCTACATAATATGAAATTGCCCCAAACAGGATTTTCTGAATCATGATTTTAAAAAGGATTCTTTTTGTAAGACACTGGTGCCACTGCCACGGCCTCCAGGCCATATCATCAGAGATCCCCAATTCTAATTCACCTTGACCATCCTGGGAGCTTTCAGTCTAGCAATGAGACCCTAGAGAAGTCATCATCCAGTGTGGAGAATTATATCTCCAAGGCAGGAGGGAAAGCCCAGTATGGTGAAAAGAACACTAGGTTGCAGCAATGTGAGTAGATCTACTGTGTGCCAAGGCCCTGTGCATCAAAGATACACACCCCAAATCAGCCCTGCCACCAGGGAACTTACATGGCAGGGGGAGGAGGGAGGGGTACAATCGATACTCTGATTAATAAAAGGGAGGCAAACTAATGAGCCAACTACTGTGACAGTCCAGGTAGGGGGAGATGAATTCAAGGAAAAGCATTTGCTAAGGACTAAGGTCAGGGGCGGGGTTAAGAGCTGGGGGAGTCAGCCTCTGCTCTCAAGGAGCTCACACTCCTTCAGCTGGCAAGGCCCAGGGTCCTTAGGGTGCACCAGCAGGGAAGAAGACAGTGTCCAGAGGTCTGGGGGGCAAGGCCTGAAAGTCTTCCATCACACCAAAAGGCTTGTAGTAGACAGATAGACAGACAGCATGTGCATTTATTAAGGGCTTACTATGTGCCAGGTACCACACTAAGCCTAACTCAACACTTATTTCTGCAAATAAAAGCATGCTGGTTCCTGCCCTCAAAGAACTTACATTCTAGTGGGGGAAGACAATAGTCACCAAAAAAATTAGGGTAAGGGCTGACCATACTCACCAGGGAAGTCTGCTGGTAAGGAGGTAGAGAGGAAGTCCAGTAGGGTTAAGAGAGCTGGCGATTTCCCAACACAACCAAGTGGCATGAAGGGAACCAGGAGAGATGAAGGAAAGGGAAAGGATATGGACTCCTGAGCTGGTCATTCTTCTTGAGAGAGAAGTCAAGGCAGAGCAGAGGAGGAAGGTGGGATCTTCACTACCTCCAGCTGCCAATCCCATGGGAGTTTGGGCGGCCAAGCTGAGAGTCGTCTTCGAGAGAGGTGCAAAGTAGAGTAATAAGAGTGTGAACTAGAGAAGAGACCACAGAGGGGTTAGAAAGTGACTGACGTGAAGTGAAAACAGAATAAGCAAGACTTGGGATTATTTGGTTTAGGGTTGAAGAAAAGGGAAGAGTGAATTCAAGATTATAAAACTGGATGAAGAGAAGGATTTAAGAAAAGGTATTTGGGAAAAGGGTAGGCTTATGGGGGAGATGATGAGTTCTGCTTTGGAAATGATGAATATGGGACACTGAAAAGGGAAGTCTAGCCAGAGAGTGATGCAAGACAATTTGAGGAGACATTAAAGCTACATATAGACATTTGGGAGTCATCTACATGGAGATCATCGAACCCCTGGGAACAAAGAGTATGACAGAGAAGTGTAAAGAAAGAACTGTGAGGGACACCCACACTTAGGGACGGAAAATGGGTAACCTGGCAAAAAAGTGTGAAAAGACCTAGTCGGGTAGAAAGAGACACAGAAGACAGTCCTGTTGTGGAAAGTAAGGGAAGAGAAAATTGCAGAGGAGGAGGGATGGCCAACAGTGCCCAGTGAGGTACAGAGGTCAGAGAGGATGAACACAAAGGAGAGGTCATTAGACCCAGCAACAAAGATTACTGATAATCATGGGGAGCAGTTTCACTCGAGCAATAAAATCAGAACCCCAAATTCTGAAGTCAGAAAGGGCGTGGGGGAAGTTTGTTGTTGTTTTAGCTAATAATGTCATCTCCCCACGACTTGCCAAAATACTAAACACAAAAAGAAAGCAGAGAGGCACATGACACATGTTCTCTGGTTCCTTTTACATGTTAGTGTAAAAGTGTACATTTCCCTCTGGTTATGTACATGAAATCTCCAAGAAGAGTGATATTGGGGGCATCAAGGGTTCAGCCAAGAACACCCTATAAATATGAGCATGGCAAGATGGGATAGGTTTCTAATGTTATCCAACATGCCATAGGCAAACAGGTTAAAGGCAAGATTCTAGCCAGGAGAATTAAAGTGCATACTGAGCATACTAAACACTCAACGAGCAGAGATACCATCTATATCTAGGTTAGGTTCAAGTGGAAGGTTAGCCTGCACTGCCCAGGTAAAGCACACTCTGAGGACCCTGTGTGGCGGCAATCACTCTGGCATCCCCAGGATGGCTGCTAGCACAGGCTCTTAGATCTGCTTTACTAATAAAGATTTTCAAGATGTCAACAATCCTTTTTAATTACATTCACTAGTTCAGGGGAAAAGTCAGCACCCTGAACATCAGAGAAAATCCAAATAAGGAAAATAGAGAAAAATACAAGCAGAGAAATAAAGACCTAGACAGGGCTTCTGTGAGAAATTAGCACAGACCAACAGATAGATCCAACTGTCTAACCAAGGCAAGTGGGAAAGCCTTCCTCCAAGAAAATTTCCCCTAAGCAAGCTTCCCTTAATGGGCTCCACAAGAGGCCTATTAATGGGCAGGGGAGATCTCCTATCTCATTAACATTACAATCAATGGCAAGGAGCCTGAGCTTGGGGGTCAACATCCTATGAATGCAAGACATAAATGTACCGTAAAAATCAAGAATGAAGATTTTTGGATGGGGGGGAGGGAAGTGTGAGAGGATGGAGACTGGGAGTAGGACGAAAAGGAGGGGAGCTCTAGAACCATCATGTCAGGAGACAGCTGAGTCAATGAAACCTGGAACAGCCAAATGAGAAGGCAGGGCTTGTCGTCAGAAAGACACAAGTCTAAATACGCCGCCTCTGATACTTAACAGGGGATGCCCAATGAGCTAGCCACTCCAAGACTCAGTTTCTTCATCTGCACAACGAGGATTACAAAAGCCTTTAGTAACAATGCCTTGTGAGGCCCAGGCCCATGAGAACAGGGCTTGGCAAAACTTAAAAGCATCAGGGTAAACATCAGCTACTTCTATCTTTCTCACCTTTTTCCACCAGTGTCTGAGAAAAATGGTCCTGTAACAAGCTGCCACTTTATTATTCTTATACATTAAACGCTCTAAACATGTAACAACTCTTTCCTACAGTTGAATCTGTGTTAGGATGGCAGCTAGGTGGTGCCATGCATCAACCACGCACTTAAGAGTCAGGAAGACTGCTCTTCATGAGTTCAAATCCAGCCTCAGACACTTACAAGCTGGTTGACCCTGGGTATGTCACTTTACCCTGTTTGCTTCAGTTTCCTCATCTGTCAAATAAGTTGGAGAGGAAAGTGCAAACCACTTCACTATCTTTGCCAAGAAGACCCCAACTGGGGTCAAGAAGAATCAGATACAACTGAAACAACTCAACAACACCCATTAGGATGGCAGCTCATCCTCTGTAGTCTCACAGTGTGAGCCTAGCAGCAGACAAGACTGGGGGGGAGAAGAGGACACGTATTTTATCCAGCTGCCACAGCATTTTGATCTCTCATGCACGGACTCCATTCTGGTCACTTGTTCTGTGTTGTCTGGTATTATAAATATTGAGACAGCATCTTTGAAAAACTTCCTCTTAAGTTTTCATGGATCAACATTATATCTAGGAAGCTGAGGACAACTGGAGGTATGAATGGTCCGGTTCCACAACAGTGTATTCAGTTCCTACCATTTCCTTTCATCATCTACACTGATCACTAAATCCAGAGTCCTTAGGGATAATCCTCTTGTGATTTCTGGCAACAATGACCATGTTCTGAATTGCCACCCTACTCCCACCTACAAATGTACAGGGCCCATCCATTTGTCCAATGCTTCTTTTTAGCTGCGTTCATGCAGACGTCACTCACAAAGGGTTTTTTGATTCCATTCTTGAACTCCGGGCATTTCATTGGCTCCATCCAGAGGTAATTCCATCATAGCTGACAGATTTAGTGCTGAGCACAGTACCCAGCACATAGTAGGTATCTGATCAAAAAATGCCTGATCAATTGATCTAAAGGTGTGTACCTGTTATCAGTCTTTACTCTTCCTTAGTAAATATGTCATCTGCTTACTCCAAAGGTGTTTCTGCAGGTTTTTGATGTGCTCATCACGTGCCCTAAACTAAAGGACATCTGTGAATCGTCTTCCTTCTATTCGGCGAGGAAGTGTTGATTTTTGTATAGCTGCCTTGGGGTAACTGAAGCTGGGTTTTTCTGTTACAATCTATTTTAGAGTTTCCAAAAGTAGACCATAACAGAAAAATTCATACAATATTAATGAAGGGTATTACACATGTGACTTGCTTTAAACCTATTCTTCCCATTCAGCTTTGATTATAAGGTTCCAATAAGTCTTTCAACATATTCGGCTACAGCTTTATAACAATTAATAATGATTATGATTATTGTTGTTGCTGGAGGATGTACAGATCTTGCTATGTCTGTAGGCAGCAGACGAGGGAAAAGGAACAAATAAGGTAAGTAGAGTCAGAAGAGAACTGGACTCTGGAGTCAGAGAACCGGGTTCAAATACCACGTTTTGTGGTTTGGCCCTTTCTGGCTCCAGCTCCATGACCCTCTAATCCCACAATAAAGAAAGTAAAAGGAGGGAATGGGATCAAGGTCCCAAGCAGAGAGGGTCAATCTGGACAAGAAAAGTCAATTCTTCTGTGAGGGAGGGAGAAGTGGTAAGCCTCGATCTTCTTAGTAAAGTAGGAGGTGAGCTCAGTCTGAGGGACAGGGGGACTGAAGCTCTCCTGTAAACTAAAGCTATGTATATGGCTGAGAACCTGAGAGCATCTGAGCTGAAAGGGTCCTTCAAATCAGAACAGCTGGTCTGATCCCCTCCTACTGCAGAGGAGACAGAGAAGTTCTCCCCACGCCCACTCCTCTCTGCCTCCTGGCTTCCCACTAGCCTCAGCGAGGTCTCTGCTGTCCTCCTTAACCTTAGTGATGATTTCCAATTATCCTGTCAATATCGAACTTAGACCTGCCAGTTTGCATGTGAGCTCCTGGAGCGCAGGGCTCGTGTTTGGCCTTTGTGTCCCCAGCACTTAGCAGAGGGTCTGGCATAGAGCAGGTGCTTAATAAATGTTTGCTGATTTGACTTGCAGAAGCCCACACAGTAAGTCAGTGACAGAAACTGGTCTCAGAACCCCAGTGTTCTGACCCTCAATTCAGGGCCCTTTTCCCCAATACACTCATCCTCTTGCTCAGAGAAATTCCAGGGAACTTGTTTGTCACCAAAGCAGTAGCAGAGTGACTGTTAGAATCATGGTTATGAAACATGCTGGCTTCTTCTCAGAAGGCCCACGTGTCCAGAGCCTGGGAACTGTGCACATTGGCGGGGTTTAAATGTCTTTCTTTGCTACACGGAAGGCTTCAATTGTGAGTGGGAGGATTCGGGAGAAATGACAGTGGGGGAAAGGCAGCAAGAGAATTACTGCTAGTCTCAAACCAAATGTAATTTTTTGGTTTCCTTGTCTTTTTTTTCTCCCAAGAAACTCAAGATATTTATAAATGCTTCATTTGTCAAGTTCTTAGAGGCTACTGTCTTCCCACAGGCAATGAATAAATTTTGATAACTTGACAATCTAAAGAATCAACCAGTTGGGCTCCTCCAAACTTAATGACTATAGCAAAACTGAGACCCATCTGAGATGCCAAAGGGCTCAGTCTATGAAGAGATGCCAGTAAGGAAAAGAAACTGCAACGGGATTCACCTCCCAACCAGCCTCAGATGTTAACTCCTACCTTCAGACACTGTGCCGAGAATGGCTGAGCAACAGTCCACTTAAGGCTAAGGTTTTGTTTCTGAACAGATTACTTTGGGTTCCTCTAGGGGAGGCATTGACCTGCACTGGTAGGGGAAGTTTCTTCCTGAGAGCTCCCTATACAAATGAAGTCACAAGAACAAGTTGTTTGGTTTTTAAATTCCTACTGTGTTTTTGTAACTATGAAGTACCAATGATCTCCTCCTGGTACTGGAACCCCTGTTATTCCCAATGACCCAGTGAATTTAACCCACAGCCCAGGAACTCCCCATCCTTGGATTCAAGTCAAATGTTCATCCAATGAAGCTGAGAAAACCACAGCCTGTTCTTTATCCTACTGTCTTTACCACCACCTTTAACCCTCTCTTTTCATAAGAAAAAAAGGGTAACTTGCCCAGAATTCCAGAGCTGGCTCTGGCCCCCTTCTGCTGTGGAGGAGTACAATGGTGTGGCATGACCTCTCAGGACTCTGTTGGGGCCCGACCTCTAACAAGATCTGCCTTGGAAAATCCTTAGGCACCAACCAGCCCCATGAGAGACAATTTGCTCCCTGAGGACCAGTCTGTCTCTGGCCCTGGCTACCAGCCAACTCTGAGTCATGGAAGGAAATGGTATATGTCAGGATCCACCCTGATAGAGGCAGAGACCCCTGAAATGTTCATATTGGTAAAGAAACTACTCTCATTGACCACCCCTTAAGTCCTTTGGACTAACATAAGCTACCTGACTAATGCAAAAGGATCATTAAGGGACAATTCCCCACCACACCCCCCAGCCCCCATTATGTCCATACAAAAATAAACCCTTCCAATTGAGTTTAAAGTTCATCAGAGGTCACCAGGTGCTGGGGGCAGATGGCTCCATGAGCTTGGGGACTTCAGAGCCTGCTGATGAGGGCACTAGGGGGTCCTGGATGGTCCAGTTTCCTATGCCACATGATGAAGGTCACTGAATGCGCATGCCACATTCATTTAAAATGACCAAACTGATTAACAAAGTATTATTTTAAACACATCAACCAAGGAGACAAGGGACTAAGGTGCCAAACACCAAGCACTGAGGATGACGTGGCAATAAGCAGTGCAGAGTCAACCTGGTGCCTTAGCAGAATGCACATGACCACCACAGAGGAGGGGGTTTCATCCTTCATGTTCTTAAGGACGAACGGAGAGAGGAAGAAGCAATGAGCCACCCTCTGGGACTCTTCCTTCATCTCAGTCATCACACACAAATGGACACACGGACACACAGAGACACCATCTGAGAGATCCCAGCACCAGGGACAGAGACAGTACTTAATACTGAGTGGACTGGACCGAATTTCTGATCTCAAAGGCATCCTCTTCTTATACTATCTGCTCCTTCCCTGGACTTCTCTGGCTATCAAAGGACCAAGACCTTCCCAGCTACGTACGTAGACTCAAAACCTCAGTCATGGCTGCAGGCCTAGAGTTCAGGACCTGGGTCTGGGAGACCTGGTAGAACTCATACCCTTCCTTGAATGCTTGTTACTATGGAATCATAGGTAGCTCATTTGATCTTGGTAAGTCTCCATTTCCTTCATGAAATTAATCCATAAGCACTGTGCTAAGAACTGGGGAAACAAAGGCAAAAAGAAACCATGCCTGCCCTCAAGGGGTTTCCCATCTATGAGAGAAGCCTTCAAAATCAACATGAGGCAGGCCAGGGAGGGATGGGGTATGGGTACTAGCAGGGGGTGGGAACAGGAGAGAAAACAAGGAGAATGCCCATAGGCCTGACCTCCCATAGTTGTATGAGGCTCAAATAAGATTCCACAAAGGAGCATTCAAGGGCTGGGCAGGGCCACAGTGCACAGAGACCTGATTCCAAATGCAGCTTCGGCTACTTACTGGCTAGGTGACCCTGGGCAAATCATTTACCTCTGCCTGCCTGTTTCCTCGACAATAAAATGGGGATCGTAACAGCAGCAGTTTCCAAGGGTTCTTGGGAGAATGAAATGAGAGGACATCTGCACAGAACTTTGCAAACCTCAGAGTGTTGTATAAAACTATTACATGTCAATTATAAGAATAATTATTCTTAAATTTCTTCATTGACAAAATGGAGTCTACTTCTTCAAACCCCAGTGATGATTAACTCTAAAGTTTTATAATTCTTTTTTTTCGAGGGGAGGGGGGGAACCACATACAGAAAAGAGAGATCTTTCTTACAGTACCCTATTTCTATCAAAAATGTGAAAGATTCATAGAATTTTAGAGCTGGAAGGACCTCAGGAGCCACAGACCAATCCATTCCCAAAAAGGGATTCCCACTACAACATCTAGGTCAAGTGGTTGTTAAGCAGCCCTGCCTAAAGGACTCCATGGAAGAATGGGAGGATTAGAGCTTAGGGCAGAAGGGATGGGAGAGAGGAGGACACAGGTGCAGAAGCATAAAGGGGTTTACCCAAGCTGACACAGACACCAACAGAGCTAGTGACCCAAGAAATAAAAGAAATTGACTCAAATCGTAGGACGGAGAGTCATTCCCTAACAGACAAATGTTGCTGAAGTATATAAACAGGTAGTCACTAAGCTATCCACAACCATCTGAAGGGAAAAAACCCCCAAACCAAATCATTGATAAATAAAGACATGCACATTAGAGCAGCTTGGAGGTTCCACCTCAGTAAAGATGACTGAAGAGGAGAATGACAAATGCTGGAGGGGCTGTGGGATGACAGGCACGCTGAAACACTGCTGGTCCACCACTCTGGGAGTAATCTGGAATGGTACCTAACAAGTTCCCAAACTGGGTGTCCCCTCTGACACCTGTGACACTAGGCCTGTCCCCCAGAGAGATCCAAGAAAGAAGGCAAAGATCCACCGTGCCCAAAGGTTTACAGCAGGTCTTCTGCAGTAGTGAAACTGCAAGACTGAAAGCCCAAGGGGGCATCCACCTGAGGGAGAGGAGCTAAACAAACTGCTGGACAAAGGAACTGAATGGCAAATGTTCCAGGGGAAACCAGGAAGACCTATGTAAATGGAGGCAAAGTGAGCAGAACCACGGATATAATGACATTAGATAGGGAAGCCACTCTGAAAGACCTGAGAACTTTGATCAGAGCGATGATAAAGCACTTGGCCAGAGGCCTGAGGATGAAACGTGACACACTCTTGCAGAGATGAAGGATTTAAAATGCAGAACGAGACAGACATCCATTTTCAAGAATGGCCAACATGGGAATTGGTTTTGTTGGACAATGCACATCTGTTACAAAGGTTCTGGTCTTTTAAAAAAAGTGCTCAATTGGGGAGACAGTGGAAAGCAGAGATAACTGCTTGTAGATAATTAATTAGTTAATTTTTCTGGGGAAAAAAAAGAACAGGAAAGCACCCATTAGTTCAGCCTCAACCTGAAGCATGAACTTCCTTCTCCAGCCCTTCCCACAGGCCATCCCATAACCTCTGCCTGAAGAAATCCAGCAACAGAGAACTCCCCTCCTCCCCACACAGAGGACCTCGCCTTCCTCACAGTGACATGACACTCTGTCTCTCTGCATCTTGCCCCTAAGAATGCTGAGTCTGCCCCATCTTGGCCTTGGTGTGGGATGTCCTAAGTTTCAGTCCCAGCTCTGACATTTAGTAGCTGGGGGTCATGTTCCTTCTGGGAATTTCATTTTCGTCATCTGTAAAATGGAAATAACCTGTGGCCTCTCCACTTCACTGGGCAGTTGTGAGGAAACTGTCCTTTAAAGCCCAAAGCTTCCTACTGGTAAGACTGCTGCCCTTTGGGCCCAAGCAGAGGTGAGTCTGGTCCTTCCCCTGGGAAGCAAACAAAACAAATGCATTTAGCAGCTATTAAACACTGACAGCTAGAGTGGGGAGGATGCTTGGTTTATAAAAGTAAAGGTCTTAGAATCTGCAGTCCTGTCATGGGGATCAGAGTGTACACATGCAGCTAAAAATATACCCCAGTAAATGAGACAAGAACAGGAGGCTTGTGCAGAAGGCCAGAGGGTGGGGGAGATGAGGAGGGGGCTACAGACCAGTGGAGCCCTGGGGAAGCTGCCTCCTGGAGAAGGGCCCATGGGCTATGATTCTAAGGACAGGAAGGAGGACTGCAGTTTAAATTCGATGGAAGTACCTGATCTGACTGACACACTAGGCTGTGAGCACAGCACAGGCAAACTTTTGCCAGACTTCAAATGAATGACTACCCCAGTCCCCAACTACTAAAAATCAGCTTCCTTGGTATCAAGACAGCTCTCTTATCAATAACCCGAGGAAGAGGGGGAAGGAAGGAAGGAGGGAGAGGAGAGTAGGAAGGAGGGAGATAAGGAGAGGATGCAGAGGAAGGAGGGAGGGAGAAGGGAACAAAGGAGGGAGGGAAGGAAGAACAGAGGGAGGGAGAAAAGGAGGATGTAGGAAAGGAAGAGAGGAAGGATGGAGGGATAGAGGGAAGACAGAAAGAAAAAGGCTGAGTCACTGAGCACAGCTTCTGAGCAGGGAGAACCATCATTCACTGGAATGAAAACCAGTCTGCACCAAACCCATTAGACTGAAGGCCCCAACACAGCCACTCTTAACAGTGATTTGAGTTGAATAAGCCTGACTTAGTAGGGGAAGAGAAGCCTGTTGATGACATTAATGAAGGTGACAGGTGATGGGAATGAGAATAAATGAGAATGATCAGAAACACAAAAGCTCAGTGAAAATATTTCCCTTCATGTCAAGTCATGGAATCAAAGCCTCCAAATGCTCAAAGGGGATTTTCCAGAAAATGACGTTCACTCAAGAGCGAGTCACACACATCAATCATCTGCCCACACCCCGTCCTCTGCCAGCCCCCCGCCGCCCCAGCATTGGGAGTTTTGCTGCAGGTGGTCACTAGGGCTGTGGCACGGGGGCATGGGAGGGTGGGGTGCTGGCGAGAGGATTTGAGGGGGATCGTGGACTGGACATTAACTGTCTCCCAAACAGGACAAGTCATTTTACTGCTCCTTAAGAGATTTCAACTTCGAAAAATTGGTATAATGATTCCTGCCACACGGATCTCCTCACCAGGGCCACTGAGGAAAGCACTAGAGAAATGTGACCTTCTCAATAGGGCAAACCATCTGTGGTTTCACAAAGGAGAAAGCTGGGGGCAGCCAGGAACCTAGAAGCCTATTGTGCTGTGAGGAGAGTCTACATTTCTTTTTCTTTTTTTTTGCCTTTTGGAAGGCAACTGGGATTAAGTAACTTGCCCAAGGTTATACGGATAGTTTTTTTGCGTGGGTGTTAAGTGTCTGAGGCTGGAACCAAACTCGGGTCCGCCTGACTCCGGGGCCGGTGCTTTACTCACTGCATCACCTAGCCGCCTGGGTCTACATTTCTTGAAGCTATCATTGGGTCACAACAGGAGGGGCCCTACAAGATCTCATTTTTATTTTTTTAAAAGCAATCAGGGTTAAGTAACTTGCTCAAAGTTACACGGCCAGTTATTTCTGGGTGGGTGCTAAGTGTCTGAGCCCGGATTCGATCCCCAGGTCATCCCCACACTGGAGCCGGTGCTCTTACTCGCTGTGCTACCTGGCCACCCCAATAGATCTCATTTTACATATGAGGAAACCAAGTCCTCATATGTAACATAAACAAGGTCACATCCATGTTAATGCTAGAACTGGAAGCAAGTCCTGCCAACTCCAAACCCCTTGTCCTTTCCACTCTGCCATGATGAGTGACAACAGTGTATTGTTATATGTTTGTGTAAGATGTAGAACAATGATTAAAATATTACTAATGACCTGTTTTCTTTGGGTACTACAATCACCATTTAAACTGCCACTGAGAAATCATTCATCAGTAAAGGCAGTGAAGTAGCTTGCAATGGGATTGGTCAATGCCCAGAGGAGACAGTGTGTGAGGCAGGGAAGGCGACCCCTTGCCACCTCGGCCCACTAGAGGTTCTTGCTGTACTGAGTGGGTGATGGCAATGAAGAGGCATGGATGGGTGCATAACAGGACAAAGGGCTCGTCACTGGAAAGACCCCAGCAGCATCCCAGACATCTTGGCTTGAGGACCCTGGCTCAAAGGGCAGCACGGGGCCTGAGCAGGGAGCATTCTTTACCTAGAGCTGTCTCTCTACATCAAGCCCAATTCTCCTCCAGTTAGGCCACTTAGCCTGCAGATCTCTCCCACCCTCAGTCACATGAGGACCGGTCAAGAGGCCTAGACTGATCAACAATGAACTTTTCCAAAGGAGCTAATTCTAGGTTGCCCCATAGAAGACTGGGACAGGACCCTAAGGCAGGTTAGCCCAGTGACTGCTGACCTCAGCAGAAGCATCCTAGGGGAGGCGGAGCTGTAGCTGAACACAAGGCCTGGTGCACAGTAGGTGCTTAAAAAAAGACTGACTGAGGGGCGGCCAGGTGGTGCAGTGAGTAAGAACACCAGCCCCAGAGTCGGGATGACCTGGGATCGAATCCAGGCTCTGATACTTAGCACCACACCTAGAAATAACTGGCCGTGTAACCTTGAGCAAGTTACTTAACCCCAATTGCTTAAAAAAAAAACAAACAAAAGAATGCTTGAAAGTCCTCTATTCCACTGAATGACCATATTCAGGGCGGCCAGGTGGCTCAGCGAGTAAGAGCACTGGCTCCAGTGTCGGGATGACCTGGGGATCGAATCCAGGCTCAGATACTTAGCGCCACAGCCAGAAATAACTGGCCGTGTAACCTTGAGCAAGTTACTTAACCCCAATTGCTTAAAAAAAAATAAAAAAGACTGACTGACTGACTGTGTGACAACAGTAATGCAGTGTGAGCCCAAGTACACCGGGCCCTTCCCTTCAACACCACTTCTTCACAAGAAGGGAAGCTAATACCACTTTTTCTCCCTTGTACTGGGGGGAAGAGGGAGGTATTACATTCTAGTGCTTGGTCTTAAAAAAAACAGCCCTGTCTATTTGAATCTATATTCTTGAAACAGTGTCCTGCTAAGCCAAGAAAAATCAAGTTCAAAAAGAAATACAAGGCTCGGAAACCGAGAGCCCACCAGCTACACTCAGTCTCCTTCTCCTCGAGGCAGGGATGATGCTGAGGGCCTGGTTCCCCTGCAGGGTGGTGAGGAATGGTCCCTGAGGGCCTGGGCCCTCCCAGACCTTTAGCTGGCATCAGAAGAGGAAGAAAGAAGAAAGAAGCTTGCTGCTATCTTGTTTCACGTACCTCTGCAGATCCATTATTTCATTGTTCAGGGAATCGAGTTCCTTAATAGCAGAAAAATCGGCCACTGGACTCGAGCCTACAAAGCTCTAAAAACAGAACACACACACACGTATTATTAATTGTCAGATTAAACAATATCTATACAAATAACATCACAGGCACAAGACAAACACAAGGTGGTGTTATTAGGAGGAGGAGTAAACTCATTACCAACAAATCAAAGACAACCTTAAATCTCTAAGAAAACAACACGCCCACATCTACCCTGATTCTCCAGGCCATGGGTTCCCAATGTTTTTGTGTCACCAAGCCCTTAGGCAGTTAGTAAGTCAGGTACCCCTTCTCGGAATCATGTTTTTAAATGCATCAAACAAAATCTGTAGGATTCCATACAAGGGTAACCAATTCTTTGGAGCTACAGTTCTCAAAATGTCAAAGGAGGCCAGAGAACAGGTGAAGAAGCCTTGTCCTAGGGAAAGCAGGTTGACTTTTGCTCTGTGGTGGCCTCCTTATATTAAAAAATACTTATTTTATGAAACAGAGGCTCTCCCCACCTGCCAGCAGACCCCAGCTCACTTCCTTCAGTAAGTGGTAGGCATGTGACAAACCGCTGCCACCCTCCTAACCCTCAACTGTGACCCCTTTGCTCTCAAATTCTTTCAGAGCAATTGGTCATTAACAGGCGCGGGGCCTGCCCTTCACAGCTTTCCCTGGGGTTGCCCCAGATCTGGATACTACCCCAGGCTCAGCCCACTTTGTGACTAGAAGGCTATGTCTTAAAGGGTTGGCTGAGGTCATGTGAGATGGTCTTGGAGGGCACAAGTCCTTGAGAGTTCTGGATCTGATTGACAACAGTCTGTTGTGGCTACTTGGGGAAGCTGTGATGGCTGAATATGTGAGTAAATTTAGCTTTTATTAAGTCCCTATCATGTACAAGGCATGAGAACCAAGGAAGTCCCGGGGTTCAGCAAGCTGGCCTGACTCTGCCACACTTCAGTCCTGATAATGGCCATTGCCATCACTCAAGCCTGGAAATAGTAGAAAAGGTGCTGAGCAGCATGACTGAAGGAAGTTTCCTCACCCAGGAGGGCCCTAAGCCAATGAAATCTCGATCTTTAAGGCCTAAAGATAAATAAAGCTTTTTTTTTTTTGGTCCAGAAGTTTTTAAAATTTGACTCCAAGAATGTGACTCCAAGAGAAGCCCTGCTGCCTATATTTCAAGCATTTCCATGTACGCCAGCATGTCACATGATGCCTCTGCTCAGAATCCATTAGTGGCTATGGAATTGTGCCCAACTGTGTTCAACCTTAGTCCTGAGGCATCTGGTGCTGCCCAGCCTTCCTAGCTTTATCTATACCTAGAGTCCCCGTGATCCCCAAACATGTCCTGAGATTTCCCACCTCCATGCCTTTGCTCACACTCTTCTGTATGCCTAGACTGGTATCACTTCCCCCCTTTGCTGGTTCAATTATTATTCACCCTAAAAGTCCAACTCAACAGCTGCCTCCTTCATGAAGTCTTTCTGATCCCACCCCGGGAAGCTTCCCCCAGGCCAGTGTAATGGAAATGCAAATTTAAAGATCTTCCCTGCCCCTAGGCTAAAGTGCACCTGGAGACTGGGGTGGGAGGCTTGTTTTTCAGTTGATACTTTTTGATTGGCCAGTGGGTCCAAAAGGTTGTTACATTCTCTGAGCCAGGAGAAGGCTATATAAGCCCAGATGTGTAGCTTTGTTTTGGGACTCACTTTGAGAAGTGTTCTGTGATTTGATCTGAATTCTGGGAAGCCGTTGTTGAGAGTCCCCCAGCTTTGAAAAATCCAGATTTGGAAACCCAGATGTTGACTGGGTATGGATGTAATGGTTGGACAGTTTGGAAATCTGTCTACTTGATCTGTTTCTGTCTTGATAATTCTGCCTGTATGCTTTGAAGTTTGGGGTGCTGACCTTTTTCCCCTGAACAAGGTAAACAATATATGTCTGACTGATTAAAGTAAGCTTGTTAACCCATTTTGAGTTGCTTTCCTTTAACAAAGCAGATCCAAGAACCTGTATGGGCAGCAAACCCTGAAGAGGCCAGGGTGCTTGCTGCTACAGCCTGACATATCATTTTGTTCAGCCCTCACTACTGAATGCCTGATGTGACGTGGTGCCTTCCATCCCTGCTAGACTCTGTGCTCTGGGAGGGGTGAGGCCACGTCTTCTCTAAACTCCCCATCTCCCCCAGAGCCAGCAGCTCTGTCTACTACTGGCTCATAGTCTGAACACATGTGAGGCACACCAGTGCTTCTGGCTGGCCCTCTATTTCCTCCATGAGCTCCAGGTCACACAGCCTTAAGATGAGGCCAGTTCCCTCCACCTTGTGACTTGAGCCTCACCAGCTCCCCGGCCAAGCCAAAGTCCCGGGCTGGGAAGGTAGGACTTGGACCCCCACTAATTGTCAATGTACCAAGAATCATTTCTGCCAAAGCCTCCGGGGCCTGGAACAAGGGACCCGTCACCCACGGCTTCAGTCTGTGTGCCCTCCTTGCTAGCAGCTGGAGTGGAACCAAGGGCAGATGTGGCTTCACACTCTAACGTCCCTGAGAGCCCTGTGGGTGGGAAATGCTCAGAAGCCGTGCTTTAGAATGAAATGCAGGAGACTCCTCGGAGCTTTCCCCACCAAATCTCAGAATTTTTGATTGTGAAAGTTGGATCATGTAAGCTGAGCCCACTGAGCATTGTCTCTACAGCAACCCTGACAGGGACTCAAGTACTTTCACTACCTCCCAAGGTGCCCCAATGCCACTGGGCCATTTCCTTGAGTAATAGCAAGTTAAATCCTTCTCCCCATAATTTGCAGTTCTTGTTCCTGGTTATAACTTCTGAAGCCACAGCAGGGAAATAAATGGACACACCTCCTGAGAGAGGTAGCCCGGACATGATAGGAGATCTATGAATGTAGCTGGATGTTCAGGTGAATGTGAGCCAGCTGATATCTTGGCATTCAGAAGGAGAAAGGAGAAGGAGCGACTCAATGTTTTCTCTTTCAAATGATTTTTCCCCATGCAGACCCACTTTAGTGTCTCCTAGCAGGTTCTTGGGGGAAGCCAAGCCAGGCAAAGAGGGCACGCTGGCCAGGCCAGTGAGGGACATGCCATGCAGGAGAGCCTCAGTGGGGCCTGGCTGGGGGCACTCTGGGAGGAACCTCAGACTTCAGAACAGAACCCCATAAACCAAAACAACAGTAAGTTGTCGAAAAGGCATAAGGTAAAACTAACCTTGAGAGAGAGAGGAGAGTTAAGAAACTGAGAGTACAAGAAAGGTGCAAAGCAGAGGGCAGCAGAAGGGAGAAAAGGGTCCAGACTAGAAAAAACACAAAAAGGAAAGCAAACATCACAAAGAGGTTAGGCAATGCTGGAAAAAAGGGAGCATTTTTTAAAAATCAGAATACACAGAGAAAATAGATATTCTCAAAAGACCTCAAATGAATGTACAAATTTGCACAGATATTTTTAGGTTAGGAAATATAGTGACTAAGTAAGCTAAAACAGGTAAAATTCCATTTTAACGTTGGCCAGCAGTTATTGAGTATCCTGGTCAATGAAATGTGTAATTACACTGTGATGATCAATCCAGTAAGCAAGTGCCCAAGGGCAGCGTCAGACTGGAGGATACCACAGAGACCACCCCGTACAAAACCCTCATTTTACCCAGGAGGAAACCATGGCCTCTACCGGCTGTGACTTGGCCAAGGTAACCCAGGTACTAAGCTGCACACTCAAATGTGCATCACTGAAGGTGGCTCCTCCCACTGACAGGGCCCTGGTCCAAGCAATGGAAAGCCCTTCTTAGCTGTGACCATCTCTGGGTCCCAGCTTCCTTGTCTGTAAAGTGAGGGCAATGGATTTAAGCACAGAATCTCTTCTGTGGAAAGCTGGACGGGAGCTCAGTGGCCGCCTGGTGCACGGCCGGCATGAAGGGAATCACCACAACAACCCAGCTGACCAGTAGGTGTGCTGGCCTGTGTGGGAAGACCCCCCGCCCTGCAAAGGGGAGTCTGGCAACTCCTCAGTGAGGGCCCCCTGCCTTGGGGAAGCTGAAACAGACCCCATTATTCCTTGCTCCACCCTCTGGAGAGAAGCCAGTCTGCTCTCTCCTAGTCTGTGATGGCCCTTCAGACACGATCATGTTGTCCCTGAGGCTTCTCTTCCTCTAAGCTAAGCATGGCCAGTGCCTCCAGCCTATGCTCACCCGTCATGGGCCCCAGGCCCTGCTCCAGATGCTCTCCACCTTACTGACATCCTTAAACCTTGGTGCCTGGAGCTAAGCATAATGGTTCATGGGATGTGAGCAGGGCAGGGCTCAGGACAGCACCATGTCCTTATTCCCCGAAGCTTGGTCCCTTTGCATGCAGCCCAAGTTGCCACATGCCCCTTCTGATTCCTACTGAGCTTGGGGGCCACAACAAATCTCAGATGTCTCCCAAAAAAATAGGTGCCCAAATGCAGGTCTTCTACATCGAATCCTAGGAAATTTCATTTTGTGAGACTCAGTCCCACGCTCCAGTGTGACGCTCACTGGCACCCTGTGTGCTGGCCATGCCCACCCTGCACCCCAAACTGCCCCTCTGCCAACTTGATGTGTTCTGTCAGTCCCAGGAGCACACAATCTGTGCCTCTCCAGGCCACTGACCACCGTGGAGTCAGGCCACTCGGCCACTTCTGAATCCATTTTATTGTACTGTCCTCTGCTTGGCTCCCTCCAGCATTTCCATAAGGGAATGTGATACTCTATCAAGAACTCTGCCACAAAAGGGAAGCACCCCTTTTGGCTAGGTCAGTCAACAAGTGCCAAAAGGAATCCAGGAGTCTGGAGCGCCCCGCCAGGCTGAAGCTGGGCAGGATGGTCTTTGCAGTCACGGCTCCTGCCCCGTCTTGTCAGTGACCTGCTCTAGCGCTGTCCCAGAGCAAGCTCCCTGGCCTACAGCTAGCAGACTCCTTTGCAGGGCCGTACTGGCCCTTCTCCAGCCCTGGGGCACTTCCTCTCCCAATCTCTGTGACCATTCAGCCAGCCCCAGCTACGGTTATGCTGTCATACCTGCTGTTTCTTCCAAGCCCTGAGGAGAGAAGTTGCTTATGAGATGATCTCCAAGGCCCCCTCCAGTACTAAAGCTGTGATTCCATACACCATGAGGTCTCCAATGGAGTGAATGGAAATTGTTTGGTTTCATAGTTTGCTTTCTACTGTAACTATATTTATGAGACAGGACTGGGAGTGGGTGGAGGGAGAGTGTGACAGAAAGGCAGTCCATGATGGCTGCTGCTGGTGCTAAGGTCCTGGACAGACCACTCTAGGAAAGGCATTAATGTGGATAAAGCAGCAGCATGGACCGTGCTCACAGCCCAGGAACCCAAATCAACCCCACCCTTGGCCCCCAAACCCAGGAACATCCCTAGATTCTGTAAATAAACACTCTGTTCAGAGGCTTGCTCTGCCTGTAAATGAAGCCCCTCAACATGCTGTTCTAGGGAATTTCCATTTAAAATGGATTTGGAAAAGAGGCAATTTGGAGGTTCCACCAAGTTTGTTAAAATAGAATTTTTGCCTGTTTTGCTAAATTAGTGCGAAACAGCAGTAATTAGCACTTAAAAGACAGTCCTTACAATTCACTGGACACCTTATACAGTAATCTAACAGCACCTGTTCCACTAGAGATCTATGAGGAGGAGAATCGAGACAAACAGGGAGGCTTATAAGGCTCAGGGATGGTGAGTGGCTGGACCTCAGAAGGAAAACAAATGCAGGAAGAAGACTAACTTGTCTAAATCCTTTTAGGATGCTATCAGAAGCCAAGGGCTGGCCCACATTATGCTCAGAAGGGTTTCCAGACTGCCTGAAAGAGGGCACAGCACCAAGTGGCATGAGGGGGAGAGGCCAATGGAAATCCAGGAACTCATGTGACACACAAATGTCTGAGCCTGGACTTTCCATTCTCACCTGAAATGCATGGATGGCCTTGGGGGAACCAGCAATCTGAGGAACATGGAAGGCTGGCTGAATGAATGAGGAAGCAGGCTTGCAACACACAGAGCAGTAGCGTGTGGCCGCTGGACATGTCCAGAGGCATTACTTAGAACCTAAGTTTGGAGAGTGGGTCAGAGATAGGCTTGCTGTCTCCAGTGTCCAGCCCAATCAGCCTTCATCTACACTTAAGGGCCATGTTCAGCTAACTTGTGTGAATTTCCTACAATAGTGACTGGATCTGTGCCCGGAACCTAGGAGGGGCCTATGGAAGTGAATTCTTACCTTTTGCAAACTGGCCCTGTCTGATGGTGGGATCATCTCAGCAGAAAGAATCTGAGGAGGATCGATGCCCTTGATTAACTTCTGATTGATGAAGTGAAAAGCTAGGGCAAACTGTTCCTTGGAAAGCTTCCCACAGTCCTTTGTGTCACACAGTGCCCTGTTCAAATCAAGAGAGGGAAAACAGCATGAGCTTCCCCAGATGAGGATGCTGACAACTCAAGCAAAAAGCTCCTGTCCGTCTCCCCCTTCCATGTCCTGCTTCCCAGTACCTGTGGCCTGGGGAGTTTGAAGGCAATTCCCAGGCTCCCTCCTCACCTTGGCCCTTCTCTTCATCTGGAGGGAACGCAGCTCCAGGCCCACCTAACACTCAAGACCAGCTCTCCCACACTGCATGGGGCTCTGCTCTGTCTCTGCCTCCCTCCCCAGGACCATGATATGCCCCTCCTCCCTCACCCCCAGGGAGATGGATGCCAAGATCCTCCAGGACCAGGGTCACATGGCCCTCACTTCCCAGCCTGATGGAGCAGCACAACTTAATAAATATTTGCTGAATTTGTGTCCTTCATCTGGTCCATTACAATATCTTCCACTCAAATTACACAGAAAAAGGTCTTTTCACATAGTTCATGCCTATTACTTATTTAAAGGTAGCCTTATAAGCCTATGCCTTCCTTCATGGATTCTTGCAAGAAGCAAACAGGCTTCCAGTGTGAAAACCAAAAGCAATCAAATGTCAAAGCATCTAATCTCTCTGGGTGATGGCCCCAGGCACGTGCACATGATCAAGAGCTCTGAGCCTCAGGTTTGGGGGAAAGACTGGGTCCCAAGGATGTTCCTGCCGTCTGACAACAGACTCCTCAGCCCCTCCATGCATAAAGACAGGTTCTGCCTGCCCCCTAGGAATCCTTGACCATTCAAGCTCCAACCTTTCAGCTTCTCTCTGGTGTCAGAGACCTCCCCAGGCCTGCTCAGTTTGCCAACAGCCCATCAGCTAAAGGACTGCGAGAAAAGCCAAGCCAAAATGAAAAGAACAACTGGAGAGAAAGTCCGGGGACGTCCAAACAGTGGAACAGGGCAGCAACAGTGTGGATGGCATCTGAGAACACCACTGAAAACAAGCTCTACGCACCATGTTCTTTGGCACTGGCTATCTGCCACCTTGTTCTCTAAAGCTCCTCCATGTGCCTCCCGATTCACCATCAAGGAGAATGCTTTCAGGCCAGAGCTGTCTTCTCAGGTTCTTGCTCTGTCCTGTTTGCTCCCAAAGGCCCTCATCCCCCACAGACTCTGCCACGCTCCAGCTTCAGGGATGGTTGACCAAATGGTGTACAAAGCATCAATGATGGGGCAATATCACACTGGTCTCTAAAGGTGAGCCCAAGGGCTACGGCTGGGGTTTGCATGCCAGCAGGGTGTGCTAAAAAGCAAGCTAGATTTGGAGACCAAGGACCTAGGTTTGAATCCCAGTCTTTACATGTATCTTTGTTAAATACCATTTGCTAGCTTTAGGCCTACATTCTCTAGTTACCTAAGATATTTTCAGGCCTTGTTATCACCCAACATATTATCCATCCCTCCTTATTTTATGATATCTTCAGTCATAATCAAAGTGTTAAACCCAAGATCAAGCAAAGATCCCTGGTGTACCACGTTCACATCAATCTACCAACAACTTCACTTCAGATCAAATCAAGGTAATCAATTCTAAATCCCCATATCATCCAGCCCACATCTCTCCTTCTCATCCATAAAAGTAACATGAGTAACCCTATCAAGTATTTTGCTGAAGATACAGATAAACAATTCCTACATAAATATAAAAGCCCATAAGAGTGAGAAATCACGTTCTTCTGGCACAGCCTGTTCTTGAAACCATGCTGGCACTCTTGGCTGCCATTTCCTTTCAACATGTTTAATGACAATCCCCTTGATGATATATCCTAAAATTTTCCAGGTACTCTAAGTCAAGTTAACTGCCATGCTGTTTATATACCTCATTCTTTTCCCTTTTGCAAAAAAAGAAAAAAGGGTATGTGTTCAACCTCATGGCTCACGGAACATCCAAAGTTCACTGAGAGCACCTCCATGATCCCATTCACAAGGAAGAAAGTAGAATCCCCTGGGCCTGATCACCTAGACCCCAGGAGGCAGCCGCTTGCTAACCTCTTCTCTTCCCTACTCTCCTGGGCCCCAACTAGCCATTTTTGTCCTGTCCTTTACATTATCCTTAGTGTAAAAGACTTCTTTGATCTCCTTTTTTTAAAAAAACAAAAGAAAACAAAACTTCTAACTGCCTTTAGCTTTCCTCTCCAGTCTCAGTGCATACTGGGCTTTATTGCGATAGACATTACTACAGGACTATGTTGGGCTCTTTAAACATTCTCAATTATCCTCATTTTCATCCTCTGAACACCTGTTTTTAAAATCTAAGTTAGCTTAAAAAAAAAAACAAACCTTAGTTTGTCTGTTAAATGGGGAAAACAAAATCTCTACATCAAATATTTATGACAAAAACCTGCTAAGAACATTCCCCAAAGGGGGATCCCTTGACAGGGTGAAAGGACATGAACAATTCTGAAAAGGAATGCAGATTATCAATGACCACAAGAAAATGTGTCTAAGTCACTAAGATAAGGAAGGGGATAAGAACTTAGGGTTCATTTCACATTCATGCAACTGGCAAAGATTAAAAGAGAGAGAATGAACGACCAGTGCAGAGACTGTAGGAAAGCAGGCCCACCAGCACAGACTGCCTGTGGGCTGCAGCCAAATCGCTAAATTCCTAATCCCTAGACTGATTCCCCAGGAAGGAAGAGAAGGAAGCGGTTCCCCAGTCAGTCAGCATTTATGAAGTGCTTACTCTGTGCTAAATTCTGGGGATACAAAAAGAGGCAAAAAACAGTCCATTCCTTCAGGGAGCTTACAATCTAATGGGGAAACAACATGCAAACACAGAGATAAAAAGCTAGCTATATACAGGATAAATGGGAAATAATTCAGAGGGAAGGCACTAGAAATTAGAGGAACTGGGAAAGGCTTCTTGTAGAGGGCAGGTTTGAGCTGGGACTGGCCGTCTCCTGGCGCCCTCATCTACCAAAAGAGCAGCTGAGACACGACCCTGGAGCACATGGGCGCTCCTTCACCAGGGCATAGCTGAAAAAACTGCAGCATATGAATGAATGGAAACTACTGTGCTGTAAAAAATAATAACTTGGGGAGGGGGGGGAGTGGAGCCAAGATGGCAGAGTAGAAGCACAAACTTGGTGTGGGCTCCCCTCCAATCACTTCCAATACATGTAAAAATATGACTAAACAAATTTTAGAGCTACAGAACCTACAAAGAGACAAAGAGAAACAAAGCTCCCACTGAAAGAAGCCTGGTAGGCCAACAGAAAGGATCTATCAGACCAAGCTGGGAGCTGAGCCGTATGGTTCCTGGCCCCAGGGCAGCCCGACCAGCAGCTGGCCCAGAGCAGACTTCAGGAGACAGAATCACCAGCAGCTGTGGCGGTTTCCAGAATTATCAACCCATAAATGCCAAAAAGAAAGTAAAAGGTCAGTGTGGAACTTTGTGGGAACAGAGGGACTAAGAGCGCGGTCGGCGGCTGTATAGCCTCCATTGCTTGGCTGTCTCAGGAGCAGATGGCTTGTAGAGTGCAGGGGGACCAAGTGACCACTCAGAGGGTAATTGCTCTTGCTCTGATCTACTTGGATTTGGATCGCGGTCTTGGGTGGTGGTCCTGGCGTGTGTGACTAGTGAGCCAGAGTGTGTGGGGGCTGTAGAGAAGGCACCCAACTAATAGCTCCAGCAGCTGCAAAAACCCCAGGAATTTGGGACAAAGCTCTCCTCTCTGGAAGCAGAGTCCTACAATGGCGAAGAGCTCAAAAGTCAAGTAATTGACTGGTAAGATGAGCAAGCCCAGGAAACATAATCAAACCATAGATTCCTTTTTTGGGGGACAAAAAGGATCAAGGCATGGAGCAAGAGGAAGACAGCGAAGTCAGAAGTCCTGCATCAAAGGTTTCCAAGAAAAATATGAATTGGTTTCAGGCCATGGAGGAGCTCAGGAAGGATTTTGAAAATCAAATAAGAGGGGGCGGCCAGGTAGCAAAGCGAGTAAGATCACCAGCTCCATTGTCAGGATGACCTGGGGATCGAATCCGGGCTCAGACACTTAGCACCCACCCAGAAACACCTGGCTGTGCAACATTGAAAAAGTTACTTAACCCCCATTGCTTAAAAAAAAAAAAAAAGAAAGAAAAAGAAAATCAAGTAAGTGAAGTGGAAGAAAAATTGGGAAGAGAAATGAGAATGATACAAGAAAACTGTGAAAAGCAAGTCAACAGCCTGCTGAAGGAGACCCAAAAATACACCGAAGAAAATAAACTTAAAAAAATAAGACTAACACTAGGGGCAGCTAGGTGGTGCAGTGAATAGAGCACAGGTCCTGGGGTCAGGAGGACCTGAGTTCAAATCTGGCCTCAGACACCTAACACAAAAACTAGCTGGGTGACCCTGGACAAGTCACTTAACCCCAACTGCCCTCCAAATAGCAAAACACACACACACACACACACACACACTAGACTAACTCAAATGGCAAGAGAGGCTCAAAAAGCCAGTGAGAAGAAGAATGCCTTAAAAAGCCAAATTTGCCAGATGGAAAAAGAATCTCAAAAGCTCACTGAAGAGAATCATTCCTCCAGAATTAGACTGGAGCAAATGGGCTAATAATGACTTTATGAGAAATCAAGATACTATTAAACAGCTCCAAACAAATAAAAAAATAGAAGGCAATGTGAAATATCTCATGGGAAAAACCACTGACCTGGAAGATAGATCCAGGAGAGAGAATTTAAAAATGATTGAACTACCTTAAAGCCATGATCAAAAAAAGAACCTAGATATCATCCTTCAAGAAATTCTCAGGGTAAATTGCCCTGATGTTTTACAACCAGAGGGCAAAATAGAGGTTGAAAGAATCCACCGATCACCTCTTGAAAAAGATCCCAAAAAGAAAACTAGGAACATTATAGCAAGGTTCCTAAATTCCCAGATCAAAGAGAAAATATTACAAGCAGTCAAGAAGAAAGAATTTGAATTATGTGGAAACACAATCAGGATAACACAGGATCTGTCAGCTTCTACACTGAGGGATTGAAGAGCTTGGAATATGATATTCCAGGGGTCAAAGGAGCTGGGACTAAAACCAAGAATCACCTACCCGGCAAAACTGAGTATAATGCTACAGGGGAAAATATGGTCATTCAATGAAATAGAGGATTTTCAAGCATTCATGATGAAAAAACCAGAGCTGAACAGAAAATTTGACTTTCAAATACAAGAAGCAAGAGAAATATGAGAAGGTAAACAGGGAAAAGAAATCATAAGGAACTTATCAAAGTTGAATTATTTACATTCCTACATGGAAAAACAATAATTGTAACTCATAAGACTGTTCTCAGTATGAGGATAGTTGAAAGGAATATATATGTGTATGTGTGTGTTTGTGTGTGTGGGTGTGTGTGTGTGTGTGTGTGTGTGTGTGTGTATATATGTATGTATGTATAGGAGGTTGTATGTGTACATAAATATATATGTGAGTGTGGGCATATGTATGTTCATGTATACATAGACAGAAGCCACAGGATGAGTTGAATATAAAGGGATGATATCTAAAAAATAAAATTAAGAGGTGAGAGAGGAATTTATTGGGAGGAGAAAGGAGGAGATAGATAGGAGGTAAATTATCTCATATAAAAGAGGCAAGAGAAAACTGTTACAACGGAGGGGAAGAACAGGAAGGTAAAAAGGAATGAATAGAACATTGAATTTGGCTTAAGGAGGGAATAGCATACCCACTCAATTGGGTATCTCACCCTACAGGAAAATAAGGGGTTAGAGGATAGGAGCGGGGATGATAGAAGGGAGGGCAGATTGGGGGAGAGGGTAGTTAGAAGCAAACACTTTTGAAAAGAGATAGGGTCAAAGGAGAAAATGGAATAAGTCAGGAGCGGGATAGGATGGAGGGAAATATAGCTGGTTTTTCACAATATGACAACTATGGAAATGATTTTGGTAACTGCATATATACAACCTATACTGAATCGCTTGTCTTCCCAGTGGTGGTAGGTGAGGAGAGAGGAAGGGAAAAGAAATGGAACTCAAAGTTTTAAAAACAAATGTTTTTTAAAAAATGTGTTTTTTACATCCAACTGGGACATAAGATGTATGGGCATTGGGGTATAGAGGTCCGTGTTGCCCTGACAGAAAGTTAGGGGAGTGATGTGGGAGGATATAGGGGAGAATGGATTGAGGCAAGGGGTATTCAGTGGGCTTGCTATTTTGGGGTGGGGGTAGGGGAAAGATGGGGAGAAAAAATTGTAACTCAAAATCTTGTGGAAATGAATGTGGAGAACTAAAAATTAATTAATTAATTTAAAAAAAAAAAGAAATAACTCAGAAGAGGTATCCATGAAGACAGGGGAAAAACTACAGAAAATGATACAGAATCAAGTAGGTGGAGGAGAAATGAGAGCCAATGACTATGACGACAGAAAGCCCTCGATCCATTACGGCTCCAAATGGCCAGTGTGGGGTCCACTGCTCCTCTCGAGGGCTGGGCTCCTGCAAGGACCGGGCAGCTATGCTGAGCCTGAGTGGGGAAGGGACAGAGGGACAAGACACTGGGAGAAAAGGCAGTGATGAAACGCTCTTCTGAAGACCCAAGGAGCTCCATCAGTACCCTGTATGTCCACCTGGGTCTCCTGGGCTGCTGTCCCCTTCCCCACCACTATAACAAACCAACCAAGCTTCCAACCTCCTCTTGTCTTTAGGCTTTCCCTGTTGGGTTAGCTTCTTCACAGGGTGGCCAGCTCCTTGAGAGCAGAGACTGTGCTGTCCATCTCTGCTTTCATCTGTGGGTCCTCACTGCCTAATATGGTAACTTGTACATAACAGCATGTCAGCCAATCAACATTTATTAAGTTAAGCACCTACTACGTGCCAAGTGTTGTTTAGTCCTAACCCTTTTGGGGTTTTCTTCGCAAATATCATAGAGCAGTTTGCCTCTCCCTTCTCCAGTGGATTAAGGTAAACAGAAGTTAAGTGACTTGCCCAGAGTCACAAGACAGTGACTGCGTGAGGTTGGATCTGAACTCAGGTCTTCCTGACTCCAGGCCTCCCCTGTATCCATTGAACCACCTAGCTGCCTCATGTGCCAAGTGGAGACTTAAAAATTATCTGCTGAATCCTGAACTCTCAACCTCCTCCATTCTTGCATTAGCCTCTAGAGAATCAGCACACCATAGTCCTTTGGGCCAAGGGCATGCCACAGGGTGGAGGTTCCCAGGCTACCCCACCCCCAGTTCCACGCTCAAATACCATGGGCCCAGGGCATATATGTGGGAGAGGCAGCTCCCTCCCTCCACTGAGCTCAAGTCCCATTAAACATTGAACAAAACCACAGGAATGTGGCTTTTTCATTTTCAGATGACATTCTAATGATGCTGTGGCTTCTCTCAGCTGCTGGCCTTGGATACTCCTGGTCAATCCACAACCCACCACCCTGAGGCACTGCTCAGTTTTACAGTTTGAACATAAAATAATCCTGAAACAATAACTGTTTCTTTCCTAAGTGTTCCAACCATGATTCAAACATCAATCCAGGGCCAGTACAAAGCTGATCACGTGCTGAGCAACAATGACAGGAGTGTAAGACATAGGAGGGAGAGATAAGGTATAAATACCCTAGCAACAAAGTGCTGAGTGTCCAGGAGAAGCCCTTATTGGGGAGGGCAGGAGGGAGGGAGGAGGCCTTGAAAGAAGGATCTCAGCAGGCCCAGGGTGGCATGTGGGCATCCCAGGCCCAGACCTGCCAGCACAGATGCCTGGAGAAAGGGGAGGGCAGGATAAATAAAAGGAGGCTAACCCCTGCATGTAGGTGTGTGCCTTTAAACAAATGCTTACCAGATATGTGCTAGTAAGGCAGATGACAATCCCGTCTTGAGGAAAATCTCTCGAACCTCAAACCCAGACACAAAGCCGTCCATGTCCTTATCAGTCTTCAGGAATATCTCATCATATTTTGCCTTTTCTGCAGGTGATATGACCCACTGAAAAAAGCAAAGAACTACTCAGCAAAAGGGCCCCGAGCCTGGGTCATCGCCTCCTCCAGCACACCGGGCTGTCTGAGTTCTGAGCACTGTCTACTCAGTCCCTTCCCAGGGCTGCCCACATCAAAACAAGCACCTTTCAACAATAACAGAGCTAAAGAAAAATGTGCTGCAGGAATGGATTTCTGGCAATGCCACCCCTGCCCCCACCCCTTTAAAGAATAACTGCATCTAAGACCAGCTCCCTTTTTACTTCTGATTGCTCACGGCACTAGGAGAAGAGAAGATCCCAGGCTGCGAAAGGAGGGAGAGATAAAACTCTCAGAGGATCCCAAATTCTAACAGGCAGCTTCCATTGCCTCTTTATCAGATTTGAGCTGAATGATTCACTCATTCCAATTTCATTTCTTGACTTCTTCCATTCACCCAGGAAGACTGGATTTAATTAGATTGTAAGGAAGGGAAGGGGGATTTATCCCAGGCAGGCAAGAATCCAGAGCTTGAATCCCAGTTTCCATATTTACTAAGCTGCCAGACTGTGACAGAGTACCTTCCCTGAGCCCCAGTTGCTTCACCTGTCAACTGGGATGACAATATCTGGACTCCCTAACTCACAGGGCTGGTGTAAGGAAAGTACTTTGTAAACCTTAAAGCCTTGTACAAAACTGTCAATATTAGTCATATTAATAATACTAAATCTCCAGGGCAAACTCCAAAATCGGATCATTAGGCTACAAATAATCAAGAGTTGACTAGACAGAAACACAACTTCCCGCAGCATGAGCTAAGCAAGGGCAAGCATGCTGGGTTAGTGGGGAGGATGAGGTGTGAGACAGATGGTGCACATGGTCTTCTGCATATCCTGGGATGTGGTACTATAAGTGCCAGATCTGTGAACACTCACTCTAATTGGGCAAAATTCATCCTCAGTCAGTTGGATAAATGCCATGCAGTTAGTTAACAAGGACCTTGAGCATGGCTTCACAATTACCTGTGTCACTGGTCTGGCAGGTAAGACACCTACTGGAGGTGAGGCTCGGCGTGGATCCCTGGCAGGTGCTAGTGAAGGCATCGACCGCTTGGAGGCTGAGGTACTGACCATTTTTCTCTTTGAAGGTGGCACCAAGGCTGGAGGCAAGGACATTGGCACAGGTTCTTTCTCCAGGGCACAGTATACCAAAAACATGGCCTTCAAAAGAGATGAGTCAATGGAAGATATGTTACTATCATTAGGAATATAAATGGTCAAAGGATATGAACAGATTTCTTCAGAGGAAGAAATCAAAGTTATCAATAATCATATGAAAAATGCTATAAATCACTATTGATCAGAGACACACAAATTAAAACAATTCTGAGGCACCACCTCACACCTATCAGATTGGTTAATATGACAGAAAAGAAAAATGACAAACGTTGGACAGGGGATGTGGGAAAATTGGGACACTAATGTATTACTGGTGGAGTTGTAAATTAATCCAACCATTCTGAAGAACAATTTGGAACTATGCCCAAGGGATAATCAAAGTATGCACCTGTTCAACCCAGTAATACCACTGATAGGTCTGCGTCCCAAAGAGATCACAAAAAAAGGAAAAGGACCCACAAGTACAAAAATATTTTTAGCAGCTCTCTTTGTGGTGGCAAAGAATTAGAAACTTAGAGGATGCATAACAACTGGGAAATGGTGGAATGAGTTATGACATTCAAGTGTGATGGAACTGTGATGAGCAGGAAGGTTTCAGAAAAACCTAGAAGACTTGTATGACCTAATGCAAAGTGACGTGAACAGAATCAGAAGAACATCGTATACAGTAACAGCAATATTGGAACTATGGTCAACTGTGAAAAGACTTAGCTCTTCCAATCAAGACAATGATCCAAGAAAATTCCAAAGGACCCATGATGAAAAATGCTATCCATATTCAGAGAGAGAGAGAAATGGTGTACTCTGAGTGAAGACTGAATCATACTTATTTTTAACTTTATTTTTCTCATTCTTTTTTGTGTTTGCTTTCTTTTGCAACATGGCCAACATGGAAATATTTTGCTTGACTTCATATATGTAATCAATATCATACTGTTTGCCTTTTCAAGGGGTTGATGAGAAAAGAGGAGAATGTGGAACTCAAAATTTGAAAAAAATTAATATTAAAATTTTTTTTTTACCTACAACTGGAAAACATTTAGTGAAATAAATTTTAAAATACACCTTTTTTTGTTAAAAGAAAAGAAAAAGAAACAGAAAAATCTGAGGACTTACACAAATTGATGCAATGTAAAGTGAGCAGAACCAGGAGATCATGATACACAGTAACTGCAACATTTTAAGGATGATCAACTGTGAAAGACTTAGTTACAAGATGTAGCTATAACGCTAAGCACCTCCAGAGATAGAAATGATAGACTCTGAGTGCAAATTTTTTTTTGACAACATGGCTAATATATTTTGCATGACTTCACACATATAATCAATATATTGCTTGCCTTCTCAGTAGGTGGGAGAGGGGCTGGGAAGAAAATTAGGAACTTGAAAATTTTCTTAAATGAATGTTAAAATAAAGCATATTAAAATGCAAATAAATAAATGGATGGATGGATGAATAAATCAATTTTTTTTTTAAAGAGAGGACTAGTAAGCCAGTCATGGTGAGAGTTTTGAGGCTTCTTTGGGGGGATTCCCTGGGCCGCTGAAGACAAGTATTTCCCTATCACCAAAACATCTGCACCAAGGCAACTGGCCAATTAAAGTGTGCACCCAGCCTCATGCTTCACATGGCCCCAAGGGGGAAAGGAAGAGAATCTATACATCTCCCATCCCTGTCCCTAAAGACCTGGCCAAACCTGCGGTTGCAGCCCAGAACTTTCCAGGACTTTCCAGCCCCCTTTACCAAGGAGTTTTAAAAGCCAAAGACATAAAGGTTGCCAATCCAGCACCTGCAACTGTACTCCCCACCCCAGACTCTGGCAGGTACAGAGTCACAGTTCAATGGCTTGGGAAGCTGTTTGTGGTCCAGATCAGAGGTGTGGACATTCTGCTGTCCCTACTCGGATCTAAGGCGCCCAGTTGGCAGTTGACCATCTGAGACCAGCAGGACCCAGTCATATCCTTCATTCTAGCAAAATCACTCAGTCTGTGCTCCATTTACTAGTCTGGTAGTTTCTATATTTCATTTCTTTCACATAATGCAAAACTGTCCAGGTTAAATTTGTTTTTCCCCCCAAGCATACGTTTAGGCCTGATAGGAATTAGGGTCCCACGAACAGAAACACTTGACATTCGGAGATAAACACCATGGTTTCCACACCCAGAAAAGCTAGCTTTTAATCCTTTGGCCCAGACCAAAAACTCTCCCCTCCCTAGGAAGGCCTCAAGAATTAAACTTCTGTTTTCGAGTCACACTAAGAGGCCTGGCTCTGGCTCAGCCTCCACTGAGCCTGGGGTTACAGAAACAGATCAGACTCAAAAACTCATGACTCAAAGACCATTTAGAATTTATAGGGAAGTACAAGACTGGCTCTGAATGAGGGGAAATGATTAGCAAGGACCACAAAAGGTCAGCGTTCCTCTCAACAGATGGAAGCGATTTCCTGGAAAGGCGGGTACTGAAAACACAAAGTACAGTTGGCCATCTGCTGTCAACGGACAACAAAAATTTTTGGAAGCTAAAGAACATGTTTTTTAATTTCACATTGCCTGAATGTGTTGCTTTCCTTCACAAATGAATTCAAAATACATTTTAAAAACTTTCCACCAAAGTCGTGACCAACTTGAAATTGTGAATAACACTGAGGTTTATTTCATACTTCTACTCAAACCCTGTTCCTTCAAACAAGACAGGGTCAGAGATTGGTGGTGGGAGCCCCCACGAGGTAAGGGGCCTCAGGCAAGGGGAGGGAATGCCCCAGGTCAGCCCCAGGTCAGACCCCAGACGTCTTTGAGGCTTCCAGCTCTGATATTCTATGACTTGGAACTCTAGTCTAACCCAAGGACAAAGAAAGAGAAGGAGGCTCAGAGAATTTCTCCTCATATCTTTATGTTCCACCACAGCAAATGGAATCTACTTCAATATTAACCAGACCCCCTTATACATTTAACTAGCAAGAGCCCCAAAACCTTGTTTCTGACTATAAATGAAAAGCAAAGTCAACTCTTAACCGAGGCTTGGGAAAGGGAGCAACTATCTCGAAGGGCACTCCTACCTCTCCCTTCCCCCTCAGCACCCAGCACTTAATAAAGACTAACTTGGGCCTCAGCACAGTGTCTTCCTTGACTCATCTGTAAAACAGGAATGCTACCTATACAGTGAGAAAAGTCTGGCATAAAATGAGAGAAATGTGATCTCTTATTAACACACAAAAGACGCACTTCAGAAATGCTGACTGAACAGAGAGTGCTTAGTTCCCCTCTCTGAATCTCTGAGCTGGAAGCTTGTCCCTTGGGGGATTCAATCACTGATGCCAGCTAGCGTCCCTGAAAATAGCAGCAAGAATGAGCATCCTGAGGCCACTGAAGGAATATGAGCTCTTTCAGAACAAGCTCCCAAAGGGCCTAGCATCGAGCTCTGGAGTCCTCCAGAGGCTCAAGCAAAGCTAGGGATGAATAAACAACCAGACCAATTTAAGGCCTGGAATCCAAACCAACAACAGTAATTAACCAGACCTATTAAAATTCTAGACTGATGGAAAAGGGGCTTTTCTAGCTGGGGAGCTGACTGATGAAGGAAGTAAAGGGCAGTACAAAGAATGAAAATGGGAGGGGGGTGGAGTCTGGACAAACTGGGACACCCTCATTCCATTCCCAATTCTGTTACATGTCACTTCCTTCTCTGGGCCAGTTTTCACATCTGGAAACATGAATGGACTAGAATCAACACTGACCTCCAAGATCTATCACAGTCCTACAACACTATGGACATATGTAAAAACAGACAAATTCATCAATAACATAAACTGATTAGGAAGGGGAAGGGAAGAAGGTAAAGTGGAATGGAAACTTTGCTATGAAAAGTAGTAGTTTTATTTGTGGTGACAAAGAATTGAAAATTGAGAAGATGCTCATCAACTGGGAAACAAGTTGTGATATATGAATGTAATAGAATACTATTGTGCTGTAAGAAAGCGGCTAGGTGGCACAGTGAATAGAGCACCAGCACCGGCTCTGGAGTCAGGAGGACCCGAGTTCAAATCTGACCTCAGACACTTAACACTTACTAGCCGTGACCTTGGGCAAGTCACTTAACCCCAAATGCCCCTCAAAAAAAAAAAAGAAAAAGAAATGATGAGCAGGCAGACTTCAGAAAAACTTGGAAAGATTTATATGAACAGATGCTAAGTGAGGGGAGCAGAACCAGGAGAACACTGTACATAGTTACAGCCACAACGTGTGATGACTGACTGATAGAACTGGTTCTTCTCAGCAATGCAAAGTTCTAAGACAAGTCCAAAAGGCTCATTGATGGAAAATGCTATCCACATCCAGAGAAAGAATTACTGTGTCTGCAACGTATGTGTGACGACCAACTTTGAAAGACTGGACTCTTCTCAGCAATGCAGTGATATAAGTCAATCCCAAAAGACTCATGATGGAGAGAAAAGTCTATATCCAGAGAAAGAACTAGAAAGAACTGAGTTTGTATCCAGATTGAAGCAAACTACCTGATCTTTTTCCTTTTCTTGTTTGGTTTTATGTCCTCTTTCCCATTGTTCATTCCATCTGATACTATCCTTCTTTATAACCTGACTAACGTCTAATGTGCAAGTATTTACAGATCCTGTACTTGACTGTATGCCGCCATGGGGGGGAAGGGAGGGAGGGGGACAAAATATGAAACTCAAGGAATTGGGGAATTGAATCTTGTAAACTAAAAGTAAACAAATTAATAAAAATTATCTAAAGACAAAAAAAAGAAGACTTACTGTGTCTGAATGCAGACCAAAGCTGACTATTTGCTGCCTCATTTGTTTTGTTTCTTCTTTCTCATGGTTCATTCAATTGGTTCTAATTCTTCTTTATAACGTGAGTAATGGGAAATGTATAATATGAATGTATATGTAGAGCTCATATCAGAATGCGTGCCTTCTTGGGGAGGAGGGAGGAGAGGGAGGGGGATAAAATTTCAAACTCAAAAGCTTGTGGAATTGAATGTTGTAAACTAAAAATAAATTTTTTTTTGAAAAAGAAAAGTAGTAGTTTTAGAAAAGGATGGGGCAGACAGTGGGGGGGGGGGGGGGAGGAGACAAGGACCAAACTCATGGAATTTGACCAGAGACCTGGCAATAATTAATTAAAATGAGCTCAAGAAAACTGGAAATAAATAAATAAATTCACACATTCTATCTACAATGAGTAGTTTGAGTAAAGGCAGTTAGGGCTGTTTGGGAGTACCAATCAGCTGCACCTGGTCATCTCTCACACTTGGTTCCTATGACCACAACTACCCTCACAAACAGCAGCTCCTCACCAGCTGCCTCCCTCCCCCCACTTTGAACACCTGCTCTTCTGGCCTAGATGGTCATTTCCTGAGGGACCCCAGTCATGGCCAACACACTCTCAGGACTTCTCTGTGTCCTCGATGTCAGCCTTGACCCTTGCCCCGGGCAGGGCACCCTCCCCTCCCACCTTTTCCAGTTCCCTTAACGTGTTATCTTCCCTGATTAGAACATACACTCCCTGAGAGTGGAGAATGTCTTATTGGTTTATGGGTGTATCCCCCTCACACTTAGCAGAGTACTGGCACACAGTAGGTGCCTAATCAACAGTCATTCATTATGGAAAGAAAAGAACAGATGTGAGCCACATTGTGGAGATCTAGGTACAGGAGAAAGACCTCTGAATCTGAAGCCAAAGGGCTTGAATTTAAATTCTGCCTCTCACAATCATCACTTGTATGATTTGGGGCAAGGAGCCTCTCTGGGTCTCACTTTCCTCATCTGTAAAATGAGGGGACTGAGCCAGGTGACCCCTAAGGTATCTCCCAGCTCCAAACATATGATCTTTATGATACAGAAAAGATGTGGCCTGGCAATGAGTGGATTCTTTAAAAAAACAAATAACAGATTCTGGCTCTTTTAAAAATACTTTTTAAAATACATGAAAAGCAAAAATTGGAAAATGGGTCAAGAAAATAAGCAATTATCAAATTAAATATATAAATCCTGCATTGGAGGCTCTTGGGTCAAAGTTGGCTTAGTTCATCCAGTGAAACAAGGTAAGTGAGTCCCTCCAAAAAGCCACGCCCACCAGAAACCAAAGGCAGCTGGTCTGAAATGACATTCCCCCAAGAGAACTGGCAGGACAGAATGTGGTCGATCCGGTTCTACGCACTGGCCAGCTGTATGAGCGCCCAACACCAAGGCAGCAAAACAATGAGAAAAAAAAAGCTAGTCTCTCTTTTCTGTAATTCAGTAAATTAATCTCAAAGTTGACACAAAGTAACTGGTTCCAGACAAATCTCACACTAGAGAGGACTTCCCAAGCACTAACTTAGGCAAATACAACTCCTATCTCCAGCCCCCAGAGTCCTGAATGAGTGAGTGAGTGATGGCCAATCCCAGGGGCACAGGGCCCCTGTAAGGCATCCCCATCCCCCGTATCCTGGGCCAAACAAGGGCTGCTCAGGACTCCAACCTGACTTTGGTGGGGCGGAAGCTGGACTTCTCGGGCAATGTTTTAGAGGAAGCCACTCGAGTGTTCACCTCCAGTTCCAGAAAAGGGTAGGCTGTCCAAAGATCTGAGATTCCAATACAGCATGACCTTGGGCAAGTGGGTCTGTTCAGCTAAAACCTAAGGGTATTGCCCTAAACACCCATTCCCTGAACTCATCTCAATCTTATTTCTGAAAGTGCTATACCTGTGTCTTTGAGAAAGTTACAATGTTGAGATTAATAATCAACCTTCCCTTCAACTAGTTTCCCTAATGGAGAGAAAAAGTCCCCTTTTAACCACAACACAGAAGGGGGAGGTGGCTGGGGAAGGGCCTCGAATCGTGCCACAAACGTACTGGTCCAAGGCAATGGAACAAAAATAGTAGGGGAGAAGGTCATGCTGTATCTTTCTTCAAGTACTTGAAGGCCTGTCACGTGAAGGAGGAAACACATTCCTTCCTTCTCCTCAGCTCTAGAAAATACAAACAGTAGCAAGAGGAGAAGGGCAGATTTTTCTGTCTAGATCAGGGAAAACTTTCTGATAACTAGGTGGTATATCAGACAGTGAGGAAGGCCTGAATTCCAATCCTGCCTCAGACACTTCCTTAGCTTTGTCAGCTCCCCTCTGCTTGACTCAGTTTGTATCCGCAAAATCAGGGGCCTGGCCTTGAAGGCTGTCCCAAAGAAGAATGGTCTGTCTCCATAGGCTGGCAAGCACTGCCCTCCTTGGAGAGGTTCAGGGGAAGGCTAGATCACCATTTCTCTCGGAGGCACTTTCTAGCAGAGATCTGTGTTAATACAGGGAGCTCCATGTCGAGAGGACACGTTTCAGAGAGTGAGCCCCCTTGATCTAACAGAGCCGCCTGAACTGGGAGTCAGAAAATTCAAGTTTGAATCCCGGCTCTGCTCCTTACTGAGTCACGTTTAGCAAGTCACTTGCCCTTTCTGAACTTCAGCTTCCCCTTCTATAGAATGAGTGAATTGGACTAGATTAGGACATTTTCACCCTTGACAAGTGGTCTCTTTTAACCAAAACTATCCCACACCATTTATCTACTGACTGAGAAACCATCCAAGCATAGGAATACACTACTGGAAATGCAGTCACAGTATTACAAAACCAAAGTATCCTTAAGGGTCCCCAGTGTGGCGCCTGGCACACAGAAGGTATTTAATAAATGCTCAGTGACTGACTGACTGCCAGTGCTGTAAGTGGGGAAAAAAACTTATTTGAAACCTCTTGAAATCCAAGAGTAACCAGGACAGATGATACACTCTGATGAAGGCCATCTCAATAAAAAAGAGTTCCTATTTCATTTCCAAAATGCCAAAACAAATTGGTCTGATGAGTCACAAATGAAGCAAAAACTAAACAAAATGACTAAAACAAACCCCACGATCTCTACTGAGTATTCTGGCTCAACGTCACAAAGCTTGGCATGTTTTAAGGCTCTCCTGGGTGTCCAGAGAGAACCCTTGGACCACAGGACTTCCAAACTCCCAAACAAACAGAAGATGTAGGCCTAAAGCTGCAGCCTAACTTCCCTCCCTCAGCCTCTTCTTCAACAATCATGGTCAGCACTCACCCTTGGAACCAGGGTACCCAGGCAGAGCACCTGTGAAGGTCAAGGGCAAAAAGAACATTGCTACATTCTGGCTACATTCTAGCATTGCTACAGTGGGACCAGGGGACTTGCAAGGCCTCCAGATTACGGTGGGGCAGGTGAGGGAATGGGGGGAGAAGGGAAGGCAAGGTTCTTTCCTTTCTTTTTCTAAAAATGAGAGGTACATAAAGCATAAGAAGGTTTGACCACAGCCCTTCCCCCCCCAGCCCAGAAAGAAGAAAAGCATAAGTTGTAACAGGATAAGCACTAAGCAGTGATTGGCTGGAAAATGCAGATTGGTGGGCAAATGGGACAGCAAAACTGCTGAAGGGAGAAATGGGTATAGGCAGGTGTCAACTTGGGGAAAAGGAAAAAAAGGAAGGAAGCAAGGCCTGAGCCAGGAGAGCATGGGGGAGGGGGCAGAGGCGGCAGCTCAGGGCTTCAAACCGCTGGACCCAGATGTGAACGGAGCTACCGAGATGACGGGCTGGCCCAGGGGCCTCTGAGTACCCGCCAGCCTGCATCTGTGAACGCACAATGGCAGGGAGCAGGAGAGGTACTTACAACAGCAAACTCATCTCTGTCCAGCATTCCATCATGGTCAATATCACTTAACTCCCAAACCTGAAACAAACCCCACAAAAAGGAGTTAGGCTCTCTCAATTCAACATCAAATACATAAACTGCAAAAGCTCAGCTGGTGAACCAGTACTAATCACGAGCCTGCTAACAAGTCTAGAGGACGCGGCACACCTACAAGCTCTATCCTGCGTGATCTTCCCCAAAGTCGTGACTCAAGGAGTTAAGTGGCTTGACCAGCTGAGGTCCCAGAGCTCGTGAGCCAGGCCCTGGAGAAAAACTCTAGGCTCTATAACTATTTAATTACTTATTCAAAGTGAACAACTCCTAACACCATGAAGTGGAGCAATTAGAAAACGGGTTTTTTTTTAAATAGCAATTGCTATATGAAATATTTTTATGAAACGTCCTAATAAGTACCGCCTTAAAAACTAACAGCAATTTAGAGAATTTAGTTCAAAAATGCTGCTTAAAAGTAATCTCTACTAGAATAAACCCTACATCAAAAACTCAAAAGAAAATCTTCAAATCCTAGGCAATGAATGTTCAGTGCAATGAGTCAGAAAGAGAGCTCCCTGGGAGGTTCACAGGTGATCGGGCCTGTCTACAAAAACTAGTTATGACCCTGACGGATACTGAGAATACAGAAATTATCGACAACCAAGCCAGATTGTGAAAATCTCAAAATAAGAAATAGACGGTATTAAAATACATAAAAACATGAAAAATAAGCAAGCGGATTTAAACGTGGCAACATTTTAAATTTAACGGTTGATGACGGTCAAATACTAACAAACCAACAGCTGTGCTTCCCAAACCCCAAAGCAAAGTGCTTTCTATTGATTTTGACAGATCTTGTGAAGACATTCTTACTCTCCCAAGGATATCTACAGGCAGCTTGGAGTTGAGCAGCACCGGCTTCACCTTCTCACCAGATAATAATCCACTCACAGGGTTAAGGCTGTCAAAAATTGCATCATATTTGGCCTTCTCCTCTGACTGCGATATAGAAAGGAATGAAGGTTAAAGATGGTTAAAATCACAGATAATATAAAGAAAATGATTTTCTAACCAAAGAGTTATAGGGAAAAAAAGCCTGTCATTCAATTTTTTAAAAAATTACATAAAATATATAAAAATTCCATTTTTATATTGACCAGAACAATGGTTGTGATCGAATGCTTGGAGATTCCCAGAAGTCCTAACTGTTCTCAGCCTGTGACACCCCCCCTGACAGCTCATTTCATTTCTGGAGAAAGCCACAAATGGCCAGTGCAAAGGAAATAGCCTGGATCGTTTCAAAATGAAAGAGCCTAGGCCCAGGGGAGACTCCTCACCCAGGCAGTACAGCTGACAAGGGACACCGCTGCCTTGTCAAGTTCTTTGAAATTAAAAGAAATTGCTGCCTTACACATTAAACAGGACATGCCTGTTGTACCTATGAATTGAACCCACCATCTAGCAACATGAAAGTCAGTCTATGTAAATATCATCTGAGCAAAAGAACAAAGAATGTGGTTCCTCATTTTCCCAAGTTTGTCAAAGCTTTACACCCAGGGCCTTACAGACTGCCAATACCCCATATCTAGTCAATTCAATTAATTTGAAATTAACTACCCAACTAAAAATACAAGAATGATTTTAAAAAATATTTTACCAAGACCAAAAAAGAATATTTGAGATACAAAATCAATTTGATGGCCCCAACTAATACTTACTTGGTAAAAAATTCATTTCGGAAAAACAAATGGCTTCTATTTCCCCAGAAATTTTCACTTTAAAATGGCCAATTGAGGACTTAAAAGTGCCAAAGGCTCAGGTCAGTCTGGCCCCATTAATTTTACAAAAAGAAAGGTCTAAACCGGGGGTTCAGTTACCAGGACAGCTCAAATAGAGCAGCTGGACATTTAATACTGGACCCAGAAAGCCCCAGGGGTTCATTAGTCAAATATAAAACCAAGCTTCTGGATAGTAACTGTCCTCTGGAAGCCAAAGGCTCGCTGCAGGAGCTGTGAGGACGGCCCCTCCCCCACCTTGAGAGGGTCCCAAGGACACTTACTTTGACAGCCCATGGGAGCTCGGCGGATGGGGGTCCACTAAGAAGCAATGGGCTGCTTGACTCACGCTATAACAGAAAACAGTCATGATGCTTTTCAATGTTGAGTTTTTGTCTGTTTGCACATCCTGATGCTAAGGCAAAGGGGGATGGGAGGGAGGAGGAGCAAGGAGGGTATTTGTAGTCAAGTCAAAACTTTCAAAATCTGAAACATTCCCTGAATTATTCCTTTTCATTTTTGCATATGTGAATGCAGAGTACTTTGTTGTAAACTGTAGGCTTAGCTAAATAATAATGAAAAAAAAAAACCCAAGCCCTCAGAGCTCATTCTACTGATTTAGAAATTCTAGTCCAATATTTTGACAGGATAATACCTACTGCACTCAACCACTGTGGAAATACAGGCTAGAGACCATTAAAACTGACTTTATGAAAATCTATAGATAACAAATCTCTAGACGCAAAATGATTTTCCAGTCCCACCTTGTGACTGGCTTACTCCAAGTAAGTATTCAATACAACCACATTCTAGGGTTAACAGCAGGAGTTGGCCAGGCCCTTAGACTTCGCCACAACAAGGCCAAGGTCATGTTAACAGTCCCTGCTGACCAGCTGTGGACAGGCAGTCCTGAGAGGAAGCTGTGGTCTGAGGACGCACCACCTTGTCTGTCCCCCTTCCTGGGGCCTGGGCTTCTGCCCTTTTCAAGGGTGGTCCTGAGATGGTAAGCATGCAAGCGCTCCAGAGCCTGACCCAGGCTAGAAGCCTGAGCCCAAAAGAGCCTAGGTTTCCTTCATCCAGGCAAGGGCTATCAACTGGAGCACTGGGATGGGAACACGCTTGCACACGCTCACACACACATGCACCCACATACACCACAGAAATGGCCATACTTGAAAATGACTTTGCTGACCAAGTTTTTTTTTTTTTACCCACCCAAGGCCCTGAAAGATTCTCCCCCTTTTCCAATCTCCTAAGCTCACAGCCTCAACTCGACAGAACACACAGTAGGCGCTCCTGTTCTAGCCCACAAGCCTTGGGAATAACTTGGCTAAAATGTGCTAGAGGGGAGATAACTCCACCACCCACAGCTTCACCCAGCAAGCAGATTTTAAATGACTTTTCTTACAAATCGAGGTGGAGGGACAGTCAAATGAAGGCTACTGAGGGAAACATCCAGTCCATTTTGTGCACAGGCCACGAGTCTCAAAGCAACAAAGAATTCCTGAGGAGAAGAAAGGTCACGATTAAACACTGAACCCAACACAAGACTGTTTAGTCACTGTTTGCCCAAAGTCTCTGGGTCATTGTGGGTACGTTCTAGGGTGTCCTGGGGCAAGGAGGAAATAATTCATTCATCTAATGGTTCTATTAAAAAGGATACTAATTTGTCCTGACTAATGATCCCATTATTTAGAGTTACAGTGCAGGCAAACTACAACTCCTTCAGTTAAGAAGCTCCCTGAGGGCAGGGATGGTTGCCCAGCTCCTCAGGACCCATGGCAGTACCAGCACAGGCACTGCCAACGCTCCTTATGTAGACTGTCAGAAGAGCGGTGTGGGAGCACAGAGCTCAGGACCGGGACGTTGTGGAGAGGCCACAGGGTGAGAGAGGATGTTTGGACAACTTGCGGCTCCCACACACACTGCTTTGTGGGCCTGGGGCAAGGCACTGGTTTCCTACCTGGCGGACCCATCACCCCAGGCCACTGTGATAAAACGGGAGATTGTAATACTAATCATTTCTCAGCATCACGCAGGACTAATTCCAATGAGTGAGTCAGGACTGGAACTCTGGTCCCCCACTTTCCTCCCAAACCAGGGTTCTCCCCATTCTCCTGTCCAGAACCAGCAAGGTCAGAGGGCATAATGTGTGTTAACAATTCATGGCTGACAAGGTGTTGCCCACAATCTAGCACCATCCCAGCATCAACAGACACATGTCATTGTCTCAATGAGACAGAGAAGCACGGGGGGCTGCCCATGACCACCCAGTCCTGCAGAGAGAAAGGGCTCCCAGACTTGGCAGCCTCTGGCATTCTCTCATCCATAAAATGGGGAAGCAGGACCTGACAGGAAGAAATGGGCTGGCAGAGCCATCTTCCTGTTCTACACTGCTGTTCCTGAGAACCAGACCATCCAATGAGGAAGAAACCCTAAAAAACATGACCTTCAGGCCCTGCAGAAGCAAAAGTGAAACAGATGACCCTGAAGTTGTTGTCAGGCAGCTGAGTGGCACACTGGATAGAGGACTGAACAGAGCCGGGAAGATCTGAATTCAAATCCCACCTTAGACATTTAAACTAGGTGAGCCTGGACAAGTCATGAGCCTCAGTTTTCTCCTCTGGAAAATGGGGGTGATAGTAGCCCCTCCCTCCCAGGTGGCTATGAGGCTCAAAGGTGACCATCTCTGAAGGGCTCTCAGACCTTCAGGTGATCCACCCATGCTGGCCATTCCCGATTAACTGACACAGGAGCTGCTTCTGAGAACAGGAGTGAACTCTCCCCTCTGGTGCTTAACATGGCAAGCAGCAAACTCCTGGTCCATGAGGGAAGGTTTCTTCCACAATGGAACACCCTGCCAACTCTTGCAGAGGCAGGAATTTCCCCTCTGCCCCATCAATTCTGGGAACTCCCCAACGAGTGAGCTCCCTCCCCCAAGGCAGGGCAGCCCATGCAATCCTAGGGTGTTGCCCAGAGCACAAAGAGGGAGAGGACACAGAGTCTCCAAGACAGTGTGTGTCCAAGGTGAGACTCGAACCCAGTCCAGATGTGACCTCTCCCACTGCCCCCTTTTGTCCTCAATCTCCGACAGTGGTCCAGCCAGCACTGATGCCAGTTCTAAGGACCTAGGGACACGCTCAGTAAGGGCCACAAGGAGCAGGAATGGCACGAGAGATGTGGTTAAGTGCTTTACTAAAATCTGGGGCCAGAAGATCAGGGCTTAAACCCAAGTCTTTACTGTACTTCAGTGAAACAGGACAAATTACTCTCCAGGCTGGTTTTTTGTTCTGTTTGTTTAGGAGGCAGTTGGGGTTAAGTGACTTGCCCAGGGTCACACCTAATAAGTGTCTGAGCCCAGATTTTAACTCAGGTCCTCTTGACCTGTGCCCTAGCCACAACACCACCCAGCTGCCACAACCCTGGTTTTTCATCTGTAAAACACAGGGGCAAGACTGTATGGCACATAAGCCCCTTCAGGCTCTAAGCCCTTTGACTGGATGACCTCTCATAACTTGTTTTCTCATCTGTAAAATGGAGCTAGTACTACCTGGCACTACCCACTGCACTGATAAAGAGAACACACTCAAAGCCTTCTGACAGCAGAGAAGTGTGAGCTATTATTAGACACGCACAGGGCTCAGGCAAAAGAGAAAACAAGACAAGCATCTAACCGCCTGCTTTCTCATCTTTATCTGGTCACCAACTGCTGATCTGCCCACGGGCAGAACGATAGTGAACGAGATTCACATTAATGAGCCTGGGCTGGTCACAACAAGCCCTGCCACAAAGCTTGCCACCAGCCAACAAGAGGAAGGAGCCAGGGAACACTGTCAGCTCAGCATCAAGAAAGCCTTCCTGACCCCGGGAGCTGTCCCAAAGGAGCCTGGGAAAGAGGGAGCTGCCCACATCTGGCAGAGTTCTTGGGCACATATGGATGCCTCAACTGTCCTCTGAGGTCAGAGATAGTGGGAATGACCATGTCCGCTGCACGTGACGGTGCCACGAGCTGGAGAGCTGCCCACTCTAACACAACACTTGGGTGAGCTTTCACCACACGTGGTCAGAGATGGTTGACTAACACTTAAGCTAGTGAATAAAAGCCATCTTCACCCCCACCCCACCCCCCATCTCTCACAATTACATGCCCTGATAGGGCTGGTATGAGGTGGACAGCGTAAGGATTAATACCCTTACTAACAAATGAGGAAACTGAGGCTCCAGGGAGCGATTCCCAGGTGTCCGTTGGCCACGGCCAGACCCTGAGCCCACTGGCCCTGATCGCGGCTCTGAGTAGTTCTTCCTGCCACACCATGTGGTATAGAAGAGCCAGGTTACACCCTGAGGCTGAGCCATGTTCATCTTTGATCCAGGGAGGGCAGGACAGGGAGGACACATGCATGGGGAAAATGGGCCAGGGGCACGAAACCAAGGATCTTCTTGGCAGGGCATCAAACTGAACCTCCCCACCCTCGGATGCCTATCTTCCAGGCCTAACCTGATACCAGAATCCTAAGCACAGGTGGGGTTTCTGTGTGTGATGTCATCAGGCAGGGAATGTCCCAGAGCAGACACACCTTTCTTTCCAGCCCAGCAGGCCACCATGAGGAACACATGGCCTGACTTCTCAGGGCTGCTGGAACAAGAAGCTTTGGTGCTAGAGAGACCGAGAGCCGGTGCCAGCCCCAAAGCACCTGGAGCATGCTGACTGCCCCTGGCCTTTCTAACAGTTTCAGTTACATCATTTAATTCCTTAGCATTGAGTACAGAAACTCCCTTTCAGAAAACAGACGTATCTAAAATGTGGCTAAGTAAATAACCAAACTAAGGGGGACTGGAGTCTATGCCCACAACCCAGTGCCCCAACCCCCACATAACACAGCGGAGCAGCCCCGGCCATCCCCGTCATCACAGAAGCAGAGACCCACTACCTGGGGGTAGCCCTGCCTTACTCACATCCCAAACTGCCTCCCTGTCACTTCTGCCTGGGGGGCTGGAGTTCCACCCACTTCAGCACAGCAGAACAAGACCTCTCCCCTCCGAGAGCTCCTTGGCCATTAACTGGCAGGCTGGCACAAAGGAAGAATTCTGGATACTTGTTTGCTGATCCCTCTTTCCCTGATGGTCAGCCTTTGGACTGCGGTTGGTGTGGGAGTGGCACAGGCTGGTTAAGCCTGGCAGGCTGCTAGGGACAGGGGAAAAAGCACTGTGGGGTCTGAAGATACAAGTTCAAATCCTATCTGTGACACTTAGTCAAGAAGCAGTCCATCAACACTTATTAAGTACCTACTATGTGTAAGGGATTATGTAAAACCATTAGGATATCAAAAAGGCAAAAGATGGTCCCTGCCCTCACACTCTAATGGAGGAGATAACAACCAAATAAAGCTACAAACAAGCTAAAGACAGAATAAATAAGAAATTAAGAGAAGAAAGGGATAGAATTAAGAGTTAGAAAAGGCATCCTACAGTGGATGGGATTTTAGCTGGGACTTTCAATGAAGGGTGGGGGAGTGCGCTCCACCATACCACAATGGTCCTGGGGACCCTCAGGGATAGCAGCTCATAGCAAATGTCAAACATGGGCCTTGCACCAGGCATCCTCAGACACTCAAACACCCAGTAGGACCAATGTGCAGACCACTGCTCCCAGCTTTAGAGCGATACTGGCCTGTCTGCAGTGAGCTTTACCCTCTAAGCTAGAAAACCAGGAGAAGTTGGAGGTCTGAATAACTGAAGCAGCTCCAGGTAGGGCAATGGGCCGGTGGCAAGAAGACCTGTGTTCAAATCTGGCCTCAGACACTTCCTAGCTGTGTGACCCTGGGTAAGTCACCTAATGGCTGCCTCAGTTTCCTCAGCTGTAAAACAGAGATAATAAGAACAGCTACTTCACAGCTTTGTGAGAAGCAAAGGAGATAATTATTTGTAAAGCACTTAATGCATGTAAATGATAGCTCCCTTGTTCCCTTCTCCTTCTGAGAAGCCCAAGCTCAAACTCAATGAACTTCACTGGATGTGAGCTCATGAAACATCTCGTGAATCAACAAGAGACAAACAGATTCACACAGCTATGGGTGTGTACAGATACGTCACAGCACAGATCTATGGGTCTGTGATCCTCTAACTTTAGGTGCTGCTCTGAAAGTACCCAAAAACAGAAGGAGAAGTTCCAACCCCCAGAACTCCATGGGAACCCACTCCCAGGCCTCTGCTCTCTTCCCCAAAGGAGTGGGAAGGACGGAGGCTGTCCACCTGCTTTGGGATGCCCAGCACATGGGACAGTGCCTGGAACCTGGAGGGCATTTAGATAAATCCTTGGGAAAGTGAAATTCAGGAGACTTGGCTGCTCCAGTGTTTAATGTTGGGAAACAGTTCATTTCAAGTGTTTTCTTTTCACAAGTACCCATTAGAAAAGCACTGGCTACTTTTTCAGTTTTATTTCCCACGTCTCCCCTCCGCAAGTTGCCTGGCCTGAAGGCTGATCTCCCCAGCCAATGTTCCAGCTCCTGCCTCCAGGCCTTTGCATCCATTTGTCCCGTGTATGAGAGGCGCTCAGTGCCCTGCTCTCCTGGGCATCCTTCCAAGGATGGCTCAGGTATCCCTTCTCTCCTTCCTGAAATGACTTGATGTGTACTTCTCTGCACACACATGACAGCTCCCAACAGATGGATGCTGCATGAGGGCAGGGAGTCTGTTCTTTCTTTGAATGCCCAGACCCTGCCACTGGTAATTTCATCCATTCAGGGAACTCTCAGTATAGAAACCACCTTCCTTTGACAGTTCACCTCTTAGTATGTCAGAGAGTTGCATGGGGCCCCAAGAGGCTAAGGCACACAGGAACACCCAGCCAGCATCCATCGATGGCAGGGCTTGAAAACAGGCCCCTTCATGCACCACCCCATGGAACTTGGAGGTTGGGGTTTAGGCGTTTACTACTTGTTGAAGTGAATTCAATTGACAAGTAGCTGAGGATTTAACCACAAAACAAAAGACCAATATGAGCTCTCTCATAAGTACGGTTCTCTGAAGTTTCAGAAAACTTCTCACCTGCTTGTTCAGGTTGCCTTTGCCATCTGTATCTGCCAAGTCCCAGATCTGTATTCAAAAACAAAAACAAAGGACACATGTCATCCCTCAAGTGCTGCAGATACTCATGCCCTCGTCAGGTTTGCCCATGCTTCCTATCTGTCTGCCCAAACTGTGTGCTGTGGGGTAGACACACCCAAAAACCCCCAAATCTCCTCCAGCTCATGGACTCCAATTTTTATGAGGAAGGTTTCAGTGTTTTCCTATAAGTCAAGGATAGTTGCCCTATTACTGCTGTCAGGACCTTCCAGCATCTTGGAGAGCTCAAACCCAAAGGAAGCAGCCATCTTTACTGACCTTACTTTCCCAAGGACTAGGCCCCATTAATTCGGTTTTCTTCTCATCTTCCAAGGATGAGAACAGGGGACAAAGTCCAAGAGCAGAGGAGCAGTGATCTCCTCTCTGCTCCCTGAGGTCAGCACTTCCGAGCTCCACTAGGCCCTTTCATAGATTATTTCACATGCTGTGCTGTTTACCACTGATGCCTAGCAGACTTAGAGCTCTCTGAGGGCAGCAGGTCCTTTGTACTTTCCCCACACCTACACAGTCCTGTACCAAGTCAGGTGATGAATGCTCATTCAACCGAATTATTTACATGTGCTCACCCTACACAATGTGACATATGTGTAAGGAATGGCTGCCTGCTTATTTTGTGGTGGCAAAGAAGTGGAAGTTGAGGGGATGCCCCTCAATTGGGAAATGGCTGAACGAGCTGTGGTCTACGACTATGATGGAATACTACTGTGCTGTAAGAGATGAAAAACAGGATGGCTTCAGAAAAACCTGGGAAGACTTATATGCACTGATACTGAGTGAAGTGAGCAGAACCAGAACACTCTCCACAGCGACAGCAATGATCAGCAACTGTGAATGACCCGGTTACTCTGATCACGACACAAAAATGCCGTCCTCCTCTAGAGAGAGCTGACGGACTCTGCATGCGCGCAGACTGAAGCCGACTGCTTTCACTTGCCTTCTATCTCCTGCTTTTTGGTGTGCCTCTTCTTTTGCAACATGGCAAATATGGAGCTATGCTTTTTGTGACTTTACAAAAGTATAATCAGTATCATATTGCTTGACTTCTCAAGGGGTGGAATGGAGGGAATTTGGAATCCAAATTTTTAAAAATGAATGTTAAAAATTTTTTACATGTAATTGAGAAATAGTTACTGAAACAAATAAAAAATATATTTAAAAAAGAAATAGCTGATGAGCAAATTAAGGTAGCATTCATTACAATTACATTACAATCCTGCTGGGCCTCTCCCTGAGGGAGACACCATCCTTCACTGACCCAAGGCCCTCGGTTTCACCAAGCTCCCAGTTACAGGTGAGATGTATGTGAAGAGTTGAAGCTGAGTGAGAAGCTGGAGGAGGAGAGAAGGTCCCGATCGGCTTGGGAGTGGGGGGAGGGCAGGAATTCCAAAGACACAAGTGGGGGACACATTCCACAAACAGTGTGAGTGCACCAAAAAACTCTGACTGGCAGCTAGGCTGTGAGCTGGATTTCAAAGCCTGAAAAGCTGCCGACTTGGGGTGGGAACCACCCCCCCCAGGTGTCTCTGCTACAGAGCACTCAGGTCTAAGCCTCGGCTCTGCTGTCCAGGTATCTGAGGCAGGCTCCATTTCATTCTAAAGGACTGAGAGCCACCCCACCAAAGGGACAGGGGCAGGGACAGAAATCTAATAACTGGCCAAGTTGTCCTACCTTTCCAAGGATCAAGTCTGGAAGACCGGATTTCTTCAGAAAAGCTGCAGCATCAGACGCCAGCACCCTCCCAACATTGCTTGAGTCTACCTGAAAGGAGACAAACAAACGTGAGCTGCACGTGAAGCAAGCATAGGCAGGGGATCTGCATGGGCCTTGAGCTGGGGTCCAAAGTACATTCCTTCCCAGGTACCTGCAGATACAGTTGGATGGGGAGAAGGAGCTGCCACTGACAAACAGGGAAACTGAGGAGCCAGAGAAGGAAAGTGCCTTAGGATCCTAGCATTTACATCTGAAGGAGCCAAAATGGGCCACCAGGGTCTACCCCATTACCTGACAGATGGGTAAACTGATGCTCAGAGAGATTAATGTCTATGGTCTCCCCAGGAGCCATACAGGAAAGGCCATGGAAGATGGCGATGTCTTCAGTCACACTGCTCATCCTCTCCAGCTGATCGCAAAGAGGCTCTACCTTGTCTACCCCCAGAATAAAACACAAGCCTGGGGAGGTGGCCGAGGAGGGGAAAGGACAGCCAGACCTCACCTACCTCAGCATGGTACTACTGTGCTACTGGGAAGACAGTTAAGGGGGAAACAGAATCGTTGGCTGCCCTGCTGCAGAATGCTGGCTCCCAAGGAGCTCACAGACAACTAAAGAACTTAAGAGATATTTCTCACAGAATTGTTCTTCTAAGACTCCCTAAGAGGTGGCTGGTGGCACAATGGCACAATGGCTAAACAAGTGGCACAATGGCTAAAGAGCTGGGCCTGTCAGGAAGACTTGAGTTCAAATTCAGTCTCAAATTCAGTTCCTAGCTGTATGACCCTGGGTAAGTCACAATTTCTGTTTGCCTCAGTTTCCTCAACTGTAAAATGGGGATAATAATAGCACCTCCCTCTCAGGGCTGTCATGAGAATCAAATGAGATCATATTTGAAAAAAGCACTGAGAACAGTGCTTGGTACAGAACAGTCACTTAATACATATTCCCTTCCCTTCCCTCCTTCACCCCCATCTTATACTTGAGAATGTGGCTTATTTTAACCCAAGTATATAACGATATTTATCCCTAATAAATTTCATCCCAGAGTCAGTCCATCATTCTGCCATAAAAACGTTCAGGGGATCCTGTTAGCCAAAACATTAGCTCTCCTCGGCTTTGTGTCCTCCACAAATTGGATAAGCAGCCATTTATAACACAAGCTTGGACCCTGAGCCCAAGCACCCAGGAATACTAGTGTCCTGCTTCTCCCTCCCCCACCCCAGCCAGGCCCCCAAAGCCATGATCAAGGGAAGTGACCCAAAAGAGACAAAGAGGCTGCCAACTCGACTCTATACCCAAAGGAAATTCCTTCCCTAGGTCAAGAAAATGACATTTATCAAGATGGATGACAAGCGGCCCTTCGGGTGGTCCTAAGAGATGGCTCTAGGACTCTAAGGTGGGCATTTCCTCACAGCTGTACAACTACAGGCTCTTGTCTTCCAACAACACTCTTGAGCTAGAAAGTAGGGCTGTTGTCCTGTTTTACAGATGAGAGAAATGAGGCTGTGTTACCTTGGTCAGGTCACAATCTGAGTCAGAATTCCCATTATCTATAAAAGTAAGCTTTCCCTTATACTTACAGCTTATATTTTAAAGCATTCTTCATTTGGAAGTTATTATTAAGTGACTTGACCAAGGTAACAAAGCTAATAAAGAGAAGGGCAGGGATTGCAATCCAGTTCTTTGGACCAGAAATCTGGTAGATGTATTATGCAGAAATAAAGGAACTGCTAGTTGATAGCACTTCAAGGTGGCACTTACAAGAAAATTCAGCCACAGAGGCAATGTTGACCTTGTAGGTAACACCAGAACCATGACTGGAATAAGGACTTACTCAAAAGGAACCAGAAAGAAATGAGGTAGGGGGATGGCAGAGGAGCAACAGTATAAAATTAAGAAAATATATTACTCTTGTGAAGCAGCGAGTGGGAGGGGCAGGCATGGGGAAGGACATCTGGGTGAAGATCATCAGAAAGAGAGATAGAAGTCTTACTGTCATAGGAATGGAGAGAAGAAGTTGCTGGAAATCACAGATCCCAAGGCTGGCACCAAGGTGTGGCAAAGGAGGGCTGGATGTCTCAGTTACCTGGGTGACTGCTGGGGCACACTCCCTCCCTCCCTCCCTTGTTCATTTGCTTTCTCTCCTGCCCAACCCAGACATCTGAGGAAATCAAGGTTAGTGTTCATGTCCTTCCCCAGAAGGTGGAGGAACCCACAGGAGAATCAAAATTCCACACCCAATGGTCACCAACAAGGAGGAACTGGTTGATGAAGTAAAAACAACAGGAACCTTGTTGGGAAGAAACCATTCTATTTTAGAAATGGTGACAGAGAAAGGACATGCATCCACGCTCTCATCACATTTCAAAGGGTTCAGAAAAAGGACAAAACCTCTGGGACTCAAATTCTACAGGGCAATTAAGCCCAAGAAAGATAAGGAAACTCCAAAAATAAAATCCTTGAGATGGAAAAAGAAAAAATTCTGATGAGTAAAAGAAGTCGTCTAAAGATAGAAGTGGATAAATTTCAGAAAGTTCCACACAAAAAAACACAAGGGCTGGTAATAGGCAGTGAATTCAAAACCAGTATATGAGGCACACAGCAAAGCTCCAGAGAACAACCAGCCTCACCTTAATACCTGCTCCCTTCCATCTACTCTGCCAGCTAAGGAGACAAGTCTTCAAAGGAGAGTAGAGGGAGCTAAGGGGAAATTATAAAGCGTTTGCCTGGAGGCCAAGAAGATCTGGATTCAGATCCTGTCCCTAACACTCACTGAAAGCTGTGTGACCCCAAGAAAGTCACTTGAAGGCTCTAAGATCCCAGTTCTCTCATTTGCCAAACAGGGATAATAACCTCTAATCTCTACCACACACAGAGGTGAGGTTCAAATGAGACTGTTATTGTCACTCAGTAAACCTTGCCACAGTACCAAGAGTTAACTATCATCCTCCTCCTCATGGTTAGGAAGTAGGGTGACAGTAAGAGAATCCCCAGCAACCTAGGTCAGAAAACACAGGGAGACCCAACTGCTGAGCCACCATGTGACCTAAGAAAGGTCAGGAAGGTCAGGACAAGTCCTGCAGGGTAAATGTCGGCTCGAAGGCAAAACACCAAAAGGAAGGCAAAGAGACTCTAGTCTAGATCAGTGAGTGTGACCTACCATGTCCAGCAAAATTCTAGAGCCCAGACTAAGGTGATCAGCAGGGAACACCTTGAACAGGAAGAAGTGACTAGTGGAAGGCAACCCCAGGTCCTCCTGGCATGATGGCCAAGGAGGAGGAGGCTTCCACAGGCACCATCACTGGGCTATTTGTGTTTTCTCTCTCACAAAGGAGGGTTTGATGCCAAGGGACTGGGAGGGGGGAAGCTGTAATAAAACTTAATTTACAGAAAGGAGGGGAAAGGAAGCAGGGGTCACAAAGAAGCCTCATGGTCCTGCCAGGGGGAGTGGGATGCTGCCCAAGATGCTGGACACCATCACTGTCAGCAAGTACTGTAGTCTGTGATGAGGAGGGCTTGGGTGGGGGCGGAAAATGTCAGGAAATTATTGCGGGATTAAGAAACCAAAGGCATCAAGAAGAGAAAGAGAGAGGAAGCATGGCCTCTAGAAAGAGCTGCGCAAGGGAGATTCACGGTTGTGCAATATTCTTCCAGCCTTCTTTGTCAGACACTTTGGACATGGAAAAGCTCTAGTTGATGACTGTCAAGTTCATAATAAAAAAAAAAAAATTAAGGGGAAGAGAAAGAGGGAAACAGACAAGCCCATGTCAGACAAACACGTTCCCTTTTCTACAGTTAGCAGACTGATAGACCTAGGAAATGGTGCTGGTACAGTTAGCCCAGATTTCATTTCAGCCGAACGTGTGGCAGGGCATGGCACACACATCAGAGGAGAGGCGTGGGCTGAAGATAGCACAGGGAAGCAGATTCCAAAGTGGCCAAACAGCGGGACCATCCAGTGCAGTCACCAATGACTCTACGCTGGCAGTGACTTTCAGCAAGTAGCGTAACTGCTCAGGGCCTCAATTTCCTCATCTATAGCGTGTAGGGTCTCCTCTGGCCTTAGCCAATGACTCCATGCCCCTTAGATCAGAACAGGGGAACTTTCACTTTACAGAACACCAAAAAGGAGCCTTGGGATGCTCTGGGGTAAGACCCCAAGGGGTGGGCCTCCACGGAGAGGCCACGAGGGAGCCCTCTACCCACATCTCTGTTACAGTTCAATGCAATCCCAGAGTTGGGAAAGGTGTCTTCCACACAATATCCATTGCTCACAGACAACTGCCCCAATGATCCATAAAAGAAAAACAAGAGAATGAACAATCCTGTCGTCTGGAGGATGGTCAGTCACTGACGTCAGCAGACCAGGGCAGCTGCTGCTGAGGCTCCATGAACTGGACCCAAGCTGAACAAGGAGAGCGGGGCAGCAGACGACATGTGGGCCCCTCTAGTGTGCAAGCCCAGGCTGCTCCCTGGTATAGATGGTAGAGAAGTCTGCAGAGGGTGGACCTAAAGTCAGGAAGACCTGAGTTCAAATCTGCCCTCATGCACTGACTAGTCATGTGACCCTGCTCACCTCACTTCCCTCAGCTGTAAAATGGGGATAAGAACAGCACCTCCTGCTCTCAGGAATGTCGCAGGGATCAAATGACACAGTAACTGTAGGGCCCTCAGCACAGTGCCTGGCACACAGTCACCACTAGACAAGTGTCTGCTGTGTGCGTGCTCTCCATTCTCGAGGAGGACTGTGGCATCAGGAAACAGGGACATGGATCTGAGGGAGGCAGGGCCGTGCAAGGGCCCCAGAGCCATCTGGGTCCAGGGACCAGACACGCATCAGGACAGACCCAGGATGCAGTGGGAGGACCTGGCCCTTCTAGGCTAAGGCCTTTTCAGGTGCTCACGTAGAGTGATGTAACACCCACTCAGAGAACAGGCCTCTTTAAGAAGGGAGTCAAGGAGGCAGCTAGGTGGTGAAGAGAATAGAGCACCGGCCCTGGAGTCAGGAGGACCTGAGTTCAAATTAGGCGTCAGACACTTAGCACACTTACTATCTGTGTGACCTTGGGCAAGTCACTTAACCCCCATTGCCTCTCCTTCCCCTCTCCAAAAAAAAAAACAAAAAGAAGTGAGTGAAGAGATGGCCCCTTTTAAAAGAAATGTTTCTAGATGTGAGAGATGAACTCTCAGTGGTATCTGAAAGATCACAGAGACATCAAAAGAGAAGGGCAAGTATTCAAAAAGGGGGGAAATGAACAGAGACTGAAAAACAAAGGTCAGCAAGCTTACAAGAGAGCGATAAAAGAGAGGACTGGAGATTTATGGAGACAGGGTGACAATGATGACCAAGTCCTAGCATGATTCAGTCAGAGGCAGGTTGTGCTAGCCTGACCCCATTTCCTTTTCGGAACAGAATGCTGTTAGTAGAGGAGAAGTCTTCAGATTTGGTTTGCCTAGATTTTAGCAAAGGTTTGGCTAAAATATCTCCATCCGTTCTTGTGGAGGAGATGGAGACACAGGAGATTGGACACTAACCTCACCAGATGAATTCAGAATAGGGGGAGAGCCAGACTCTGAGGGCAAAGCTGCCCAAGGTGTAAGGTCAATGTGGCACGAGGGCCCTGATGGACGGGCCCAAGGAGATGCCATTTTGATAAAGGCATAGGTGTCACAAAGCTGAAAGCAACAGCCCACAAAGAGAGTGACAGGCCCCAAAAGGACCCAACAAGCCGGAATATAGAGTTGAGTGTAAGACAAAATTCAATAAGGATAACTGTAACATTATGCACTTGAGTACAAAAAATTAGGCTCTAGAGTGAAGGATCTGAGTTCAAATTCTGGCTCTGATATTTCTTACTTATGAAGCCTCAAGCAGTCACCTGATCTCTCTTCCAACTCGAGAGTCAGGATTCCATGATCCTATGATCACAGAATGAACTTCACAAATATAAGATGGGGGAGATCTGGTTTTAGATGGTAAACTATTCTGAAAAAGATCCGGGGGTCTTCATAGACTGCAAGCTCAATGTGAGACAGCAGTGGGATGTGGAAGCCAGAAAAGTTAATGCCCACCCTAAGCTGCATGAAGCAGGGAGGGAGGGCTGGCCCCAGGGTCCTCTGTACTGGTCAGGAACGATTGTGGAGGGCTGTGCTCAGTTCCTGATGCCCCAGTTTCAGAAGTCTGGTAATAAGCTGAAGCCCATTGAGAAAAAGGAGGAAACCAGGAAGGTAAGGAGCCTTGAGTCCATGACATATGGGAGAAGTTTAGGGATGGCAAAGACATGGCTGGGGGATGTGAGGAGAGCAGAAGGATGAAGGAGGATCACAGTGACTGCCTCCATGTACCTGGAGGGCCACCACTGACAGAGTCCTGTGGGAGCCACAGCCTCTACGACATCCACTTTTCGAGTGACCCAAATGACAAAGTGATGCCATGTGGAGGGAAGGAAGCTGCAGCACCAATCCCAAAAAGGACCAATGCTCAAGAAACAGCAAGAAGGACGTCACTGAGGGAAGGCCCAAGCAGATGTTTAGACATACAGTGAGAACCCATTCTTCACCCTGCAAGAAGAGCCAATTCTTCACCACAAACAGGATTTTAGACTCTGGTAGTTGGCCTATCAGAACCTTTGGCTTCCAGAACATTTCCTGACCTAAAAGAAGCTGGCTGGGGGCTGGAGGGAGCCTTCTTTTAAAAACTGGCAGCAAAACCCTTTGCCATCCAGCAATGAACAAAAGGACTGAGAAGAGCCAAAGACTGGCAAACGCGGGCAGCACACACCACCCTGTAGCTGGCTCGCTGCACAAAAAGGCAACTGCTGAGTGGCCATGGACATGGAGACAAGGCCAAGCTTTCACAGGAAAAGCCAGGGGCGTGAGAAAAGCCGCAGGAGACACAGGAGACAAGTGGCAGAGACATGGTGCTCCCCAGCACAGCACACAACAAGCCCTCAGACAGCAGGAGACGTGGTCAGGAAGAGCCTCAAGATGGCCCAGAGACACTCGGTGCTGGAGCTGGCCCTCACAGGCAGGCAAGGGCTCCCCATGAGGGGAAGGAAGGCAGAGCTGGCCACCACCAGGCACAGTCTCCTGGGAAGGCCTGGGCAAAGCCAACGTCCAGACCTGCCTCTCCAGTTTAATCAGAAAATGTTTAGGAAGCACCAACCAGGCACAGGCAATGTGCTGGGCACAGGGAAAAGAGACAGCAGGGAGGCAATCACAGGACCTCAAGGTGCTGACACTCTAGCAGGGGAAACAGCATGCATATGTGCACCTATAAGCACAGGCATTACATAAAGAAAACGAATGCAAGGCAGTTTGGGAAGGAAAGGCAGCAGCAGCAGGGGGGGGGGGGGGGGGGGGGGGGGGGGGTTAAGCCACAAAAGGCTTCACATAAAAGTTGGTGCTGGAGCTGAGTCATGGAGAAAAGCAGCGATTTCAAGGGTAAGGAGGAAGAGCATTGTGGGTACCTGGGACAGAGACAGGAGAGGGCCCGTCCTGTGGCTGGAGGGAAGCAATATACAACAGTAGTGGAAAGGGAGGAGGGGCCAGGCTTATGTCCACCAGAGGCATTGATACTCACTCCCAGAGTAACAGGGAATACTGAGGGAAGACACAGGGTCATACTGTTCATAAAGAAGATTACCCTGACAGCTAGAAGGGGAGGAGACAAGAGGCAGGAAGCCTACTGCAACAGGCCAGGAAAGGGGGAATGCGGACTGCTGGCCTGCTCAGGAAGGACTGTGGAGGGATGTGTCCAGTTCCAGATTCCCCAGTTTCAGAAGTCTGGTGATAAGCTGGAGATCATCGAGAAGAAGGAGAAAACCAGGAAGGTAAGGAGCCTTGGGTCCATGGGACGTGGGAGAAGAGAAAAGGGGAGGGAAGACAAAGGTGCAGGACCAAGAACACCAGAGCTGATTGGCTCCAGGAGGCAAAGAACAAGGAGCGGCATCTCATTCCCCCCACAATGAGGACTGCTAAGGGTGCGTTTCCCACTGGCCTGCTCTCTTCCACTTACCCCTCCTCAAGAGATGGCTTTGCTTCCAACCCCTGCATGTCCCTGCACCTGCTACCACTTTCTGCACCCAATCATGTGCATATGAATCCTCTTTCCTCCCTGAGCGAGTGTGGATGAGAGTGAGGTCTCGGGCTGCCCACTTTCCCACATCTTCCCCTCCATCACACAAACTCCTCCTTGCGTAGACCCCTGAAGTGAGCTAATGTTTTACATTCTTCCTCCCCCTTTCCCGTCTCCCAGTCCATCCTTCTTTCTCACCCTTCCATTCTTCTTTTGAGATGATCTCAGCATAACAGAATCACACTTGCGCCCTCTGTCAATGCAGACACCATTCCAACATGTATCACCTCCCCACATAGGGATGTAAACAGTTTAATCATGTTTAATCCCTTGTGATTCCTCATTCAGATTTACCTTTTAATGTTTGAGTCTTCTGGTTGCATGCCAAATTTTCTATACAGTTCTGTCTGGTCTTTTCATCAAGAATGCTTGAAAATCCTTTATTTCATTGTTATTTCATTATTCCCTCCACCCCCACCCCCACCCCCCACAGGATTACACTGTTACACTGGGTAAATTATTCTTCTTTTATTTTTTCTTTTTTTGGAGGTAATCGGGGATAAGTGACTTGCACAGGGTCACACAGCTAGTAAGTATCTGAGGTAGGATTTGAACCCAGATCCTCCTGACTCCACTACTCTCTGCACTATGGCAATGCCAGCTACTCCTGGGTAGGTTCTTCTTGTTTGTAATCCTAGCTCTTACTTCCCAGAACTTCCTATCTCGAGCCCTCTGCTCCTTTATGATGGTAGCTGATAAATCTCATGTAATCCTGACTCTGGCTCCACAGAATTTGAATGGCTTTCTGGCTGCTTGAAATTATTTTTCCCTTGATCTGGGAGTTCAGTACTTTGGCTATAATATTCCTGGCAGTTTATATATTGGAGATTTCTTTCAGGAGCTGACCAGTGGATTCTTCCCATTTCTACTTTGAGATATCTGGGCCATCTTCCGTTATATCGTGAAATATGACGCTGAAGCTCTTTTTGTTCACTGCTTTCAGTTAATCTATTGATTTTTAAATCATCTCTCCTCAATCTGTTTTTCAGGTCAGATGTTTTTCCAGTGAGACGGTTCATATTTTCTTGTCATTTCTTCCAGTCCTTTGACTTTGTTTTATTCTTTCTTTATGTCTCTCACGACTCGATGGATTTAATGGAGTCACTGGCTCCCATTTAATCCATTCTAATCTTTCAGGAGCGTTTTGTGACCCTTCTACCAAGCTTAGTTCTCTTCTCATCATTTACCTGTTTGTTCCATTTATTTTCCCAACTTACCCTTTACTGCTCTTATTTTATTTTTTTAAAAAAAATTTTGTTCTTTTAAAAAAAATCACTTTCTTTAGCCGTTCTAGGAATTCTTTTTTTTTTTTTTGAGGGGGAAGGTAGGGCAGTTGGGGTTAAGTGACTTGCCCAAGGTCACACGGCTAGTTTTTTGTGCTAATTGTCTGAGACCAAATTTGAACTCAGGTCCTCCTGACTCCAGGGCCCATACTCTATTCACTGTGCCACCTAGCGGCCCCTGTTCTGAGAATTCTTGTTGGGCTTGTGTTCAATGTGCATTTTTCTTTGAGGCTTTTTGCTCACAGACGCTTCTAGGTCATTATTTTCTTCTGTGTTTTGTGTCTTGAGTTTCCCCATTACCACAGCAGCTCTTTATTGGCAGGTTTGTTTTGTTGTTGTCATTGTCTGTTTGCTTGCTCATTTTTCTAGCCTATTTCTGACTTTGAACTTTTTTTTTGAGTTGGGCTCGACTCACTTAGACAGGTGGAAGGATGACCATCCTGAGCTTCTGTCTTTTATGTCCTGCTGCTTTCACAACTCAGTCTGGGGCCCTTTAAGTTTCTGGTATTATCTGGGAAGACAATGTTCTGGTCACTGCTCTCCTGACCTGCAAATTACTGACCTAGTTTGGAGTCTTGTTCTGTGTGTGGTTGAGTTTCTCTAGTCCTCTAGAGAGATCTGCAGGTTCAGAGCCACTAAACTGCTGGCTCCAGCCTTGGCTGTGGTCTCCTGTCCTAGCTTATTCCATTACAGGCTTAAGCATGGGGCTAAACGTTAGGACAGAGTCCCCATGGTGTTTCTGAGCTCAGACTCACACCCTTGCTCCCTACACAGGTAGGGCCCCGGTCCCTCTCCACTTCAACCACAACCACTCTTCTCTACCAGGTCTGTGACCCGGAACCGGATATTGGTGACAGAGCAGTCATACAGTACCCACACCTGTGCCCAGCACTGGGATGGGGTCCCCTGGGATCTCTTTCTACCCCTCTCTTCAGTACGCTGGCCATCCCTGGATGATGGGCTACTCTCTGCCATGACTGCCATGACCACAGACCCCTGCCACTGCTGCCTCCCAACCCAGTTTCCAGAGATAGCTGTCCTTCCGAGCTGCCCGGGGCTGGAAAAATAACTCACTGTACCCTTTTCTTGGCTTTCGCCAATCAGAATTAGACCTGGAACCCTCGTTGTTGTAGGGGAAGAGGAGAAAAAGCTAGGACAGAATTGCTATTCTTGCTCTGCCATCTTGACTCTGCATCTGAGAGTGAGGGAGGCATCAAGGATGATACCAAGGTCACAGACATGGGAGGACGGACGCATGGTGGGGCCCTACAGAGTAGTAGGTGAGTTTGGAAGAGAGGCTTCTTTCTTTTCAAGGGACCTAGAAAACTTGGTGATCCAGAATGGCTTATTCTGAAGCTGTCAGACAAGTAAGAATTTAGACAGGGAAAAGAACTATTCCTGTGATTTCACTGGTATAGGGCATTCCCAGATGACCAAACTCCCTCTTATCAATGCAGGCTACTGCCAACTCTGCCACTCGGGGCTCAAAGAACTGCCAGCATCTGTCAAAGCTTGTACATAAACCCAAGACTCCCTAGCTCGGAGGCTCCCACGATAACATGTAGCTCTCAGACAGGACTGACTTTAAGAAAAATATAACTCAATTCACAAAAATCAGACTTTCACATACTTTTTACAAAGACATCAGCTGTGTCAAGTTATGGCATCTGGTTGTTTTTTCATATTTTGGCATCTTGCCTGAAAACCAATAGACACAAAGAGGGTTCTCATCAACTGGGAATGGCTGATCAAATTATGATATGTGAATATAATGGACGTTACTGTACCATAAAAAATGACCAAAGGGATGTTTTCACCAAAAGGGTTAGAGAACTCTCATATGAACTGTTGCAGAGTGAAATGAGAGCAGTAAATAGAGCACCAGTCCTGGAGTCAGGAGGACCTGAGTTCAAATCTGGCCTCAGACTGTGCAAGTCACTCCTGACTGCCTAAAAAAAACAAGCAAAAAAACCCAAGCAGAGGGAAGGGAGAGAGAACACCAAAACTGAGGATAATCAGACCGTAAACAAAAACAACATGGAAAGGCTTTCCAATTCTGCCCAATGGCCGATCCCAAGTCATGGAGGATGCCGTTGGCCATGCACCTCCTCAGAGAAGGGAGGACCTCCTGCACAATGGCGCCCGTTTTGCAGGGCTTTGCATATTTGTTACCAAGGCTTTCTTTTTCTTGGGGGGGGGGGGGGAAAAAAGTGGAGGGATTCTAAAAAGAAAGGGAAATAGCAAAAGCATTGGCCAAAAAAAAAAGAAAAGAAGGTCAATGAAGCATGTTTAAATGAACAGATGAAAAGAGAAGGAAGTTCAAGAAAAACCAAAGATGGGGGCTCTGAATGTGACACACCAAACTTCAGATACTGTTTGTAGAAAGCAAGGCTGTATGTCATATTTTTTCTTATACTTTCTATCCACAGATGCATTTTTTAAAAGAGGTCCGGCTCTCCACAAAGAAAACTACAGGCAGATGACCGCTGATGACTGGCCAGCCGATGAGAGGCTGGCCCATCAGTACCGGGGTATCGGACAAATGCTGCATATATGGACAATGAACGGGGCCAGAATTGAATAGGAGGAAGAAACGCGGCTGGGGGCCACTGGCAAGCTGTACAGCAGTATCTCTGAAAAAAAAAAAAAGAGGAACAGAAAAATCTTACCTGTCGATAGAATTTTTCATAGACTGGGTTTCCACTTGACAACTATAAATAAAAAAAAATGTGCATTGAGATATTGCTTTTAATTCCTTATATTTTTATAATTATATACATTTTTATGATAAAAAGACATTTCACTTGCCATAATGAGGAGATAAATACATATTATTTCTCTCCCAATTCCAAGGACAAAGAAAAAAGTTCCTTTTCTTTCCAACTTTCTCTAACAGTCCCCACCATTCTTCCTTACTAGGCTGTCTCCCAGGCCTGGCAGATCTCCACACCAGCCAGGACACATCTGCTTGGCCTATAGCAATAAGGCCTATATCCTTCTGGAAGGCCCAGCTCCCTCTGGGGCTTCACTCTAGAGGTAGGCCCTGCAGGAGGCCTCCCCTGCTTCCCATGGCTCCCCCTGCCCCCAGTTAGTGCTCTCCATCACCCCCCCAAATTACGTCAGGATGATTTCATAGAGCTTCTGTATTTACCTAATAGCACTCAGGCTTGTTACTCTAGTAACAAGTCAGATCTTTAGGGCAGATTGTCCAGGGGTACTTTAGAATGGTACATGGTTCTGGGATGTGGCAGTCAGCATCTAGCTGACCACAAGTGTCCTGTACCAGGTGGGAACTGGGCAATAACGGGGCAAAGGGCATTGGGTGGAGAAGGAAAAGGCCCATGGCTCCCCTGAAGGACAACAAGGGGTGCTGGTCTGTCTTCCCGCTGGCAGGCTGGGGTTCCACAATGGAGCTCAGCTGATCCCCTGGCCTAAGACCCATCCAGGCCTCCTCCTAACACCTCCCTCTGTCCCTGCCCTCATCCTTCCAGTCCTCCCAGTTCCCAGCGAGGAGTTGTTCCGGACTCTTCACTCTCCTGGGGCTCTGTCTTACTGATTCTCCCACCAAAGTATCTTGCCACTTGGAAAGCCACTCACTACCAACCTCACAGTGCCTGGCCTCTCCCAACAGCCTCCAAGCTCCTCTTCCTAAAGCCCAAGTCTGGCCATGTTCCCATCCTGCTCTAGAGCAGCCCAGACCCAACAAGCAAACATTTCACAAATGTTCTTGCTAGTGAGAGATCAAGTAAGCAAAGACATTTCAGAAGCTGTCTGTGGCCTCTGGGATAGACTATAAAGTCTTTGGTTTGGTTCCAGGCTATCTTCCAGACAGAGCCAGGCTGGCCTAGATGTGGAATGCTCTCCCACCTCAATTCTACTTGCAGGAGATTCCAGCGTCCCTCCTTCTCAGCTCTAGGGCCAGGTCTTAGAAGAGGCCTCTCCAGATCCCTGGCCTAGCCCTACCCCTAAATGACTATATTCATATAGTTAGATTTTGTGTTTACTTAATTGGGCGCAAGCTGTTACCCACCAGAGTAGGAAGAAAGCCCTCTGAAGGCAAGGTCTGCATCCCCAGCACCCAACCAGGGCCCTGACACCAAGCAGCTACTTAATAACACCTGGAATAAATTCCATTTACTGCTCCCAGTCTAACAGTCAAGCACAAGGTTAATCCCTCCTTCAAGTGACAGCCCCAGTGCCTTCTTCTGTCCTGGGTGAACATGCCCAGGTCCTTCAATGCTACTATGGCAGCACCTCAAGGCCCTTCTTTGGCCTCTCCCTAGCTCCATGATCCTCCCTAAACGTGGAGCCCAGAACTGAACACCATCCAACCATGCTTCCCCAGCCCAGAACATCACGCTTCTTCTAAGGCAGCTGGGCAATAAGGACAGTGATGGGAACCAGAGAGGATGAGAAAGCCTAGATGGTCCAGGATCTGTGAGTCTGGGAAGAGGACTTGCCACATTCTTCACCTGCCTGGACACATGAACAGCATCCACAAGATCAAAGACTGTTTAGATCCCTAAAGGTCACACTGTGTTCTGGTCTTTTCAAAGGGCACATCTACATCCAGGCAAGGCCACTCCAGGGGCCAGAAGGCAGGCCTCCGTTAGGCTGCTTTGAGATGGATTGTCAACCACTCCTCTAGTCATTAAAGGGAGGAGGTCATGACTAGGAGACCCCAGACATACTTGGAAGAAAGAAAAGACTGAGGGAGGCTGGGTGGGCACAGTGAGTAGAGCAGGAGGACCAGAGTTCAAATCCAGCCTCAGACACTTAACACATATTAGCTGTATGACCTTGGGCAAGTCACTTAACCCCAACTGCCCTGCCTTCCCTCCTCCAAAAAGCAAAAAAAAAAAAAAAAAGAA